>NC_041046.1:28639553-29012896 GCF_900634775.1 Gouania willdenowi | reverse complement strand
AAAAAAAAAAGCTTCATCTTGATCCTTTCTGAACAGAACAGCGGTGTTGATTTGAGATATTCAGAGTTGACAGAGTTCCCTGATGCTAACCCAGCCTACACTGGTAGACAGCAGTGAGATCTGGTCACAAGAGAAGAGGTAACTGGTGGCATTGGTTCTGCTGTGTTTTTATGAATGGATTGCATAATGAGGGGCGCATTGTGGCTTAGTGGTTAGCACATCCACCTCACAGCAAGATTATACTGGGGTGGAAACTTGGGTCCTTTCTGTGTGGAGTTTACATGTTCTCCCCATGCTTGTGTGGGTTTACTCCAGATTCCTAGCCTGGAATCCATCCTAAACTCTTTGTATTATTCAGCGTTTAATACAGGTGATTAGTCTGGAAGAGCTCACAGGACGCTTGATTTCTGGGGACCGGACAAACACGTGCAGAGTGACCAATCAAATGATGCGCAGACCTGATGACGATAGCGCAACAAGCGTACAGACATATAGTTTTAAAGCCTTTTCTTGTTGTAGTTTCAACAATAGATCCAGGTCTTTTAAAACAGAGCAGAGCAACAGCAGCTTCTTGTTTTGACACTGTTTGGTGCAGGAGATATGACATTCTGTCTGAACGGCTCTGATTGGCTCTGTTTTTTAAGAGCCGAGAATGTGAGCAGAAACGGTGTCATTACAAGACCCACTATCTTACAAAAATGAAGGAAGTGAGTGTGGCTAATTGCTAGGCTACCGGCTTCCTCCCTCAATCCAAAAACATGACTGTCGAGGTGATTGGAGTCTCTAAACAGGCCGTAGGAGTGAATGTGTGTGGTTGTTAGTCTGTGTATTGCCCTGCGATGGACTGGCTCGCTGTCCAGGGTGTACCCCAGCCTAGCACCCAATGAGAGCTGGAGATAGGCACCAGCAGATGCCCGCAACCCTGAAAAAAGGAACAAGTGGTTTACTGTTTAAACTCCTGTATGAATAAATACATTTAATTGTTGTTGTTTTTTACTGTTTACCACTAGTTTTTACCTGTAAAGGGCCAAAGGAGACTCCCTAAGAATTTTGAATATTCACAATTTCTGGAGACTTAGGACATTTTAGAAAATTAAGCTTTTTTGCTGAGAAGAACCTAAAGGTTTTTAAAGATTAAAGGCAAATTTTTGTGTTTGTGTGTTGGCATGTGTGTGTGTCTGTCAGACCAACATCAGCCTCTTTAAGCGCTGTCAATGTCACATGGAAACAGCAGCACTGCAGCTTCTTAATTGGTTTAGAAAAAAGAATCCTTGTCAATTTTTTCTTTCTTTTTTTTTTTTTTTTTTTACATCCATGCGAGAAAATGAAGTCCAAGATTTTGCCACCTCTTCAACCTCCACACAGGCCGACTAACAAAAAAAAAAAATAATAATGATTATGTGCTGTGTATATTTGTGTGTTTGCTGTTTGCACTCTTTGCTTTTAGAAATAATTGCTGTTGGTTATGTGGCTGCATCAGAGGAAAGAACATTAATGATTCTCACCGGCCGCGAGGAAGCACAACGCCTTGGAGGGAGGGAGAGAGAACAACTAATTTTCTACTGCTGAATAAGTGTTGGCGAGGCTTTGTGCTTAAATGTGTTCAGCAATTTATTTCAGAAGTTTCTGCACTTTGTTGTGCAGTACATATTGTGTGCCACCCTTAATAATTACTGGCAGTGTGTGGGTGTTGGAATATATCTATACAGACGTGTGTGTGTGGGTGTGTGTGTGTGTGTACTGTATATGCACAGCTGTCCTTTTTCACGGATTAGCTGGTGAACGCAGCAATAGGATGATGGGACTGGGAGCACACCAGGGTAGCTGTGCGATCACATATGGATTATGGGGGATATGGAGCTGTAGTGCAATCCAGGGCCGCCTCCGGTTAGGCTCATCTCCGCTACGCTCCCCTCACACACACCACTTTAATTGCCTTTGCTTCTTTCATTACTTTTATTGCCTCTCCTCTGCATTGCGTGCTCCCTGGGCTTGTGGAAAGGTCATTGCGATGGTGGTGGTGTGCTCGCAGCCACCGTCTCTCTGACTTGTAGGAAATGACTGTCAGGCTGAAGCAGGCAGAAAAGGGTGACATGGTAGCGTAGCTGCTGAGCTGGACTTAGACTGTCATGACAAATACTACTCATCATGATTTTAAAACGACAGCTTAATATTTTTTAAATGCCACGCATTGTTATTTACATAAATGAGTTTAAGTTCTATAGGATGTGGGTGGGTGGAGTTTTTGTTTTCTTAGTATGCACATTGCATGTGCTACTGAGGGATTTACAGAAAGGTGATGCCTAATGAATTAAATTAGGCCATGGCTATTGATACCAAAATGTATCCATAAACATTCTATTCATATGCAGCGCCCCTCACTGGCCAGTTTAGGTGACGTGATAGGTGCACCAAGTCAGTTTTATTTTAGCTCATATTTATTTTTAGCTACCCCGCAAACCCTTTTATTTTAGCCCTATCAATAACCCTATCCCTAGCGTTAGCCCAGAAAATACCCCAAAAAAATTATTTTTTTCGTATACGTATTTTTAAAGGTGGAATTTGCCCTGTTAAATATGTTAAAATGAAGAAAAAAAAAATGTATATAACAAAAGTGGATTTCGAACCCATGGCAGCGGAAGGAAGAATTCTTTACCTTAAACCACTCGGCCATCCTGACACAGTGAAAACACAGGCACATTACGCTCATGTAAAAAAGGTCCAGAAAATGTAGCCATAGTCCCGGAGGCTATTGATACGTTTACGCATCAACAAACACTTCCATTAAATTATCATTCCAGAAGTCCTGTTTTTGTTCTTTTTTGTTCTTCAAACCAACTACCAAGTTGTAATTTGTGCTCACAGTGCTGGCCGCCTGGTTCAGTCAGAGTGACCTTAAAGAACTGAGCACAGACCTGCACCAGTAACTACAGGACACCTGATAACAATAACTTAAAGTCTATTCATATCGTTACTTCAACATGTTTTGGTTTCTGTTCTCAGCAAATTTAGACTCTTAAATCTGCGAGACCAGAAGATTTATAATGAAATCACATTTGGTGAAACTATGAATCTCCAGGCCCTAAAAATCCCATATTGGTCAGGCTCCAGAGTAAACCCTGCGTGCTTGAAACCAGACTAATGCATACAGAAGTAATTCAAAAAAATGATAACATAAGAGTCAGAAATAAAAATAAGGCAGAGAAAGGAACAAGTTTTAAAATATAAAACAATAAAATTAGCATTAAAAAAAATGAAGAACCCTAAAAATTATAAATGTAAAAAATAATAAAGCACTACATAAAGGCCAGACTGAATAAATAGTATAGTAATAATAATAATTCTATAAATTGAGAAACAGGCAGGTTAAGGCAAAATTAGCAAAAAACACAAGACATTGAAAGATAGCATCTCTCAGATGAGACATGGGTGGGCTTTTTTTACATTCCCTGTTACCCTGTACAACATTCTTATGTTGGTGAAAGCTTTGTGTGTCTTACTCAAGTGCCAATTTATTTTACCACTGTATTGTCCTTTTTATTTGTATAACATTATTTTATTAATATATAATAGTATTTATTAATGGTTTCTTGTCGAAACTATGAGATTATCTTTTCTGTTGGATTATTTTCACTACAAATGATATTTTGATTTGACTTGTTCTACAGACAGACAACGATCTACACTCACTATAGGACCTGTGGAGGTTCTTCTGGCAGTGCTGAGAGGTGTGTGTTTTTAATAAAAAGTAATGCAATTATCACACAGAGACTCTCTTGCTGCAAAGGTCACTCATATGATCTCCACACACAGTCCCTCCATATCTAACATTATCATTGGGTGTCACCCCTGGCTTTAAATTTGAATCTGCTGCCAGGATTTTTCAAGCAATGATCCAAATGTGTATCTCTAATTCAACCTCTTCCCAATATAAAATGAGGATTATCTACATTTTTGTCTTTCTTTTTGAGTCTTTTCATTGACACCCATTTGATTTGTGAACGTAAGGCTTCTATACGACTGAGATCTTTCTACACTCGCACAATAATTGCTTTTCATCCCAGCACTAGCTAACGCACATTTTATCATAGCCTAACATCGCTGCGGGCAGACAAATGAAAAACTGGCACAGAAAATAGGAAAGCATTCACAAAGGATGGACAGAGGACAGTTAAGTTTTATGTGCTTCTTTCTCTCCAGTGCCATACTCAGTGCTTCTAATACCGAACACACACTATTCCAGATTCAGCAGCTCAATAATGGAGGTCGGATGACTCACAGCTGAGTGTAATAAGGTGACTGAAAGGAAGATCCAGGTATATTCTTTCACAGCATGCTCATGTTCAGGTTCACTTTCATGCTTCAATCTTCAATCATCTGATGAGCAAACCAACCAAAAACATCACCAAAGTGCACTGTTGGAATGTGTTTTCAGAAGGCCTTGTGTTTGGGATTTTGTCATGTTAAATATGTTCAAAGAACATTCATTCATGTTGTATTATTTTATTTGGATGGCTACAAGCAAGGTCAGGATCCTGTTGAGTGAGTTGTGACTTCCTGTTTTGTCCAAATGTATGGGCAGACCTTTTTTTTTTTTTTTTAATCTTGATGAAATGTACAATCCAGATGTGATCCATACGAAACAGTGGGACGATTTAGAAACCAACCGGACATAAATCATTCCAACTTCATAAAGATTGGTAATTGACAAATCTTGCCAATGATGAGAGATAGGCATTTTTTGATTTGTGAGACTGAATCACTGCATTGATCCAGATTTCCTCCAAAATGGAATGGAATCTTCCATGGCATTAGGTTTGGTCGAAATCTGTTTAGTACCGACTTTTGACTTAGCTCTGTTAACCAACAAAAAAACAAAATATTAACTCCTTGGCGGAGGTAATAATGAAATATTATCGCATAACCACCATGCATGAACCTTATCAATCACTAGTTGTCAACAGCCTGATGTAGTAACACATGGTGAAAAGTCGTACTGACCGACTTCAGCTAAGCATATCTACAGTAACTAAAATCATATGTGAAGCTACAAACTACAAAGGAGTGAGTTTATTGTTTCTAAGGTAATGTATTTATGATTTTTTTTTAAAATATTTTCTGAAATCAAAAAAATAAGAACTGTAAAGCTTATCACTATCCCTTAATGTCCTCAGTCCATTAAGGCAAAACTGTGATTCTCTTTTTTTCTTCCCTGCATTTGTTGTTAATGTTGACAAGTGAGATATTGCTGACTGAACCCTGATATTGTCTTTGATTTTGGTAACTATCATATTTTTTGGTTCCAGTCCCTTCTTTAAAACCACAAATTCCATGTGATCCCTTCTTGGAGTCAACACATTCTGCACGACTCATGAGACAGTGTCAGTGACAAAGAGGCAATACTTCTTTCTGAGCATGAGCGTTTGTGGAGTGGCTCATCTGAAACACGGGTCAATAAAATCACTCAGCTGCACATCACAGACACTGAGAAACAAAGAGGGGGACTAAATCCAAGGATTTTATTGGCCGTCTTGTTGATTTTTCCTTGTTCTGGGATTAGCATAGGCCTCAGTGTGTTTTGGGGGCTAATGGCCTCTGTGGCCTGAGAGCCCTGAACAGTGTTTGAAATCTTACATGCTGTCCCTCCTGAGATGTGCCTCTGGATACTGTTTTTATAACAGACAAGGCCCATTTCCCTCTTCATCTAAAGAGCAAAAACTCTCTATTTCCATCCATACATATCCTTTCCTCCACTTCACCATTGGCCAACATGTAAACCTCACCCGTGTTGTCCAGTCTCAAGTAATGGCTAAAGCTTGTTAACACTAAAGACACATTTATGCATTTTGAGGAGAAGTCTTATGACAAGCAAAGAAAGTGATCAAAGACTGTGAAAAGGAAGTTGAAGCAGAGGTTACCCTGTCTGGTACAGTGAGTAAACTTTTCACGCAGCCAAAGGGGTCACCATTAGTGTCCCACAGGATACTTTAAGCAAGCATGTGATTCTGGCCTCTACATGAAAGCATCAAACGTTTTCTAACTGAAATTGGATTTTTTTTTTTTTCCAGTGTCACTTAAAATGAGCTTATTGGGCGATGGATTGGTGTCCCTCAGAAAAAGCCATCTCATTTTTTTTCAGCCAATATCCCACAGCCTCAAAGTAAGCCAGGTTTACGCTACCTGGCATTTACCTGCCATGCACACCTTCTCATCTGACATCCTCTCAAATTGAAAACAGGGAAATTGGGACTGATTGAAGGGATAGGTTTTTGGTGATGGAAGGACAGAAGTGGCGTGAAAACCAAGGTTGGAGGATGTGAACCCAATCTGCCATGTGTTGACTGTTCTGATTAGGGGCTTGTGCTAAGAAGAGCCTTTCAATCCCCTCATTCCCTCTGTTTGCTTTGAACTTCACATTCCTTCTCAGCACAGAAATCACTGCAACCAGAGGCCTCTTTCTGTTGTTTTCTACATCTCCCATATCACCTGCATCACAGAGGGCAGAGGCACTTCTTTTGTTTACAATTATATCTTGAGTCAGATTTAAAAAGACAACAAGTCTGAGGCTGAAAGAACTTTAGTGTAGTAATTGAATCAAATTAGAAGAGGATGAAGTTTGCTTGGAAGAGAAATAGATGAATTAGATGAGCTGTGTGACATATTAGCAATGTTTGCTTTGGTTTAGTCCAAGTAAATTCATCATGGATGTACAGCATCCTCACTGCTGTCTTCCATGTACTTTCCTCCTACACTGTTTTTTTCTGATTTTGACAATTAACCAATCAAAAACTCAAAAGGTTCCTGAGATTTGTGCTATCATCTTTATAGTAGCGGATCAAATCAGAGCCGGACCGGGGGCGGGGCAAATGATCGGGCCCTTTAAACCCAAATAATAAAGCTCATGATATAATAATTTTACAACATACACATGCCTGCAACAGCGGGGCTTACAAGCTTCGACACCACGGAGAGTGACTATGTCATTTTGAAGTCCATCAAATGGACATGAAGTATAACAAAACAAGAGAACAACAAAAACATTAGGATGGTCACCAAGACAAATTCAAACCATCTCAGCACCATGGATAGCGACCGCTTTATTTTGACACCCACTTTAACCATTTCAACTCAGAGCCCGTATCAGTACCTATGAAGTTTAGTAAAACTGGCACAGCGGCCCACATGTTCACAAACACTATTTCAATATGAAGTGCTATAAGACTACTCACCACTATTTGAAGGGCATACAACGAGCCTTGTGCTTCTCAAACTCATCCACGATGCTCTGTATGTCCATTTCCTTTGCTCTCTCATTCTCTATGGACAACATGGCAAGTCCACTCAGCCTCTTCTGTCCCACTGTGCTCCGCAACTGGTTTTTAATGAGTTTTAACTCGGAGAATGAGCGGGACGCGGGACTGACGTGCGCGTGCATACTTTTTGCACAACCATGTTGTTTACATAATGTGACGCTTGAAAAATTGAAAAATGGCAATGAATGAACTGCTGTTAAGGCTCGTAAATAATTTGTAGTAGCTTGTCACCTGAGGACGCGGAAGCTTATTTAAGGAAACTCACTTTAAGTACAGGTGAACAATTGCGGGACCCACGCAGCGTTCCTGAAAAGGAGTGGTCATCAGATGTGCGCTCCTGGCCCAATGTTCAATGGCAAGATATTTATACATATCTGATAGAAAAACCCAGTGTAAAAACAAAAGAAAACATAAAACATTAAGTCTCTAGATGCTTTAACTGTTATGAACGGGCAGGTCGGGCGGCTGCTGTACTCCTGTTAACAAAGGTTTCCGTGTATTTTCAACGGATGAGTTTCCATCTCTACATTAAGTCTCCTCCTCACTGTCCCACGTCTGCATATCAGTCCATTTAGAGCTTTTTATGGTCACTTTTTACTGGATCCAGATTCCAGACTGAGCTAGCGCTCTGTCCACTCCCATGCACCATCTCCTCGGCAGTCCTCCGGTTGTTTTGCACCAAGCCTGCGTGCGCATGCACCTAATTTAGCATGTATACGTCACACAAAATGGGTCTATATAAAACCCCTGTATAAATCTGCATGATGGGTGACTGCCCATACTCTGGGCACAAGTCATGCGGAGGACCCGCCTTCTTCAACTCCCCTGAGCTGTGGTAGAGGCTTGGTTCCCTTAAGTCCTACCTCCTATCCAGACGCCGGCCGGGGGCGTGGCGCCCTCCCAGCCCCACCTGTAGCTCCGCCCCTGCGTCTGCGTTTGTAATTTTTTAACTTTTTGAGATATTACATTTTTTGTGAAACTGCTTTCACTTTTCAGCTCCGGTCCCATTTTTAGAGTGGGCAGCTCGTTAAGCTAGAGTAGCGCTGCTCCATTTTTTTTTTTTTTACTAACCATTCAACCTTTAACATATTCAGCAAATTCTTTCAACCCATTTCAACTTTATTGCTAATATTGATATGTTAAAGCTTAGGTAATGCTAGGTTAGTGCAAATGCTAGGTTAATGCTATTGCTGAGTCAATGCTAGGGTAAGTGCTAATGCTAATGCTAGCTAATGCATGCTAGTTAGCTCATTCACTGCCAGCCATTTTCAGAACATCTACCCCCCTGACTGCCAGCCATTTTAGAGCATTTTGACTTATATTTAAAGACCCACAGAATATTTTGTACTATGACAATCTGAAATAGAGAGTCTGAAAGATTAGACTCTACGTTCTTCCGTAATCAGCAGTTGAATAGAGACAAGTTTCACAGAAATTGCCAGTTTCTAACAAAAAAGCTGAGAAAAAAGGCTTTTTCTGAAAAAACCAGTGACTTTGAGGTATTTTTTTTTTTTTTGCTTTAGTGACACCTCAACATTTGTTTCCTTAAAACAACAAAAACAACACTGAGACCGGTTTTTGATGGCAAAATTATTATTATTATCATGCTATCTGGGTCAGAGTTGAATGGATTTCTTACTGTATTTTGGCCTTCCTCCAAGTCTCTTCCCCCGTCAGTTCCCACACACGCAACTTCCTCCCCCTCCCGGACATGCCGAGTCTCACTGCCTTCCCAGGTTTGTTGATCGTCTTCTCTCACGATTGTGACACTCTCAATAATCCACTTAGGTCCAAGCATGCTCTGCTTGAGTGTGAGCTGCTTATCTTCCCTCGCCATTTTCTGCCTCGTCCCTGGCTTCTCCCTCCCCAGCGATGGTGATAATCATGGTTAATCTCTCATCCAAAGGTGCGCTGCTGCTACCTACATGGTACCAGTTGGTCACTACATCACAGTACAAGCCTGATATTCATGAGAGACCTCCGTCTGTCTCCTCGCAACCCCCGTTGAAAAGCACAAGTGACATATTTTTACATCAATGACAGCGAGCGTTTGGATTTGAAATATTTAATTTCATTTCATTTTATTTGCACAAATAACAAGACAAAATGTATACACTGGTTAAAAGAACATAACTGTGCAGGAGAGAGTGAGAAGACCATAACGTATTTTTACGTCAAATTTAATGCTAATTTATATTAAAGTTAATGCTAATACTAGCTAATGCTAATAATAGCTAATATTAATGCTAATGGTAGTTATTGTTTATAAATGCTAATGCGAACTAATATTAATGCAAGCTAATGCTAGTTAATGATAATGCTAGCTAATGCTAAGTGCATTATGACGTGGGCCAGCACCTGCATTTTCACATTTTCTTCAGGAAATACAAATATTGGAGTTATTATTGTACAGTCCCATAATGTCCCCAGTTTGTCAACTAATTTTTGCAAGCAGTGAATTTGTATCAAGTTAAACAGTGAATACGAAAAGATGCCACACAATATATATTGTTCTTTTTTTTCCCAGTCTTTGACGCTAAATGAACGCTGCATGAAAAATGTCCTACTTTGAGTGGCCTGACACACCTTCATATATGTACAGTGTAGTGAGTGAGAGTATTTGAGCGCAAATCCAGCCCTATTAAATGGTGCAGGGTTACTATAGCAAAGTCCAGCTAATGTTTTTGTGCATTCTAAAAGCCTTAAGGGGGTCAGGATTAAAAGCAAACCAGATATCCAGGGAATTATATTTCATGGGCAAATAAAGAATGGAATGACAGAGGAAAAAAGCAGATCTTTTCTCCCCCAGCATGTACTGTATGTTTGTTTATGGCATTTCAAGGCCTTGTCTAAATGCTGTGTGGGGGCTGGGAAAACATGCTCAGGCTTTTTTTCCCCCTCTCGCAGTCTGGCTCTCCAGCTTTCATTTAGTGTCATTACCAGTACTTTTAGAAAGCTGGCCAGGGCTGAGACCTGACATCCCCTCCACTGATAGTTGGCCATGCATATGGATGTATTTCTGATCCTTCTTATCCTCCAGTGAGGATTGGGAATTAGGCCAGTGAGAAGGAGGGGAGGGGGGCTAAAGGGCACATTCGTATCTGACTTTAATGGCAAAGACAGACCTATTACTTCAATTGAAGGGCAGTGCACATGCTTGGTTTATTGTTGCATCAATGTCAGAGTGCCAATGTTGGAAGAATTCTACTTCAGCTTCTTTTTGTCTATGGTATCTGCTCCATGTGCACTCAGTTCTAAGGGATCAGATGCATCTGGTGAAGAATTGTATCTTTCATTATTCCCAACACAATCCACTCACAATGCAATTTCAAAATGTGCATTTCTAGCAGCACAGTATTCATTAGCAATTTACGCTTCCAGTTGGCTTACTTTGAGAACGTCTCCTGATTGATGACTGGGCTTGTTCTGTTGATTTGTATATCAGGGGATGAAAAATTCATTTTGTGCGCTTTTTCGAGCACAAGTTCTCTGAATTCAGTGTAAATAGACGGAATTAGGTTTTCACAGCAGATTGCTGTTATTAAGAAGAAAAAGCCAACTCCTTTGAGCAGTCATCTTCCAGGGAGGCAATCTATTTCTCTGGACCAGGCTCTTAATGCACTGAAGCAAAAGCTCGTCGGTCTGCAACCTTTCACGCCTTCAGCTCTCCTTTATGTGACTGAATAGTTAATAACCATGAGGTGCCTTTGAAAGTTTGGTGCCTTGGTCCTTCTAAGGCACTTCTTGTCTTTTATTTTTTGTCTGTTTACCTGCTGTACCTGCTCATTTCCGTGTCTGTCAGCATGTCTACTTGCCCCTGATGCCAAGTCGACTGGTAGCCCACCTCTTCCCCACCACCAAACCTTCTTACTTTTATCTTTCTCCCTCGCCTGACTTGCTGTTTGTATGTCTGGCTGTCTTAGTCTGTACATCAAAATTTTTGAGGTCTAGGGATCAGCTTTTTCATCTCCCACATCCTCTTTCTTTGCCTGCACACACTCGTATAAACACACATGCACACATTTCCCCACACACAGCTCATTAGCCCATCCCTGCTCACAGCTCTAGCAGAATGTGACCCTGCCTAATTGTATACCATGCTCATTTGTTCTCCCTGCATGATGTGACGATTGCTTATTTATTCTCCTCGGGGCCCCCTTCTCACATTAAAATGATGGACTCATTTCATTCACTGCACATTTCAAGCTTTATTTGATTCTCTCATTTCCCTTGGCATTCAAACCTCTCCTTTTCTCATGCTTAAAAGTTATATCGTTGCCAAAACACATTACTATTCATAGTTGGATAGTTTCCTGAGCTAATTATTTGTGCGAAAGAATAATTTTGCACATGTGATTCTGTTTATTCCGCTGCAATTGAGCAGCACAAAAGGGCAGACATTAATGATGCAGCTGGAATAGCTGAGAAACCATTTGTGTACACAGCGCTGGCAGACGCGGTCAACAAGAAGCTTAAGAGGGATTGGGACGCTGTCGGAACTCAGTCAGTCTAAGCAGAGCGAATGTGCACTGTTTAAATTTACATGCGGTTGGAGACCTGTTTTACAAATGAAAATGCCATCCATTTCTTTGTCCAATCATGTAATGACGCAGTGTTTTGACACAAAAAGGAGCCTAACAAGCAGCGGGTTGTTGATTGGGGATTTACACAGCATTGTTAGCGCAGAATTGGAACTCTTGTAATTTCAACAGCTGACAGTCAATGTATTTTCCCTCCAGCTACAGAGAATCGACCAGGCTTTAGTGACAGTGTGGAGACCTGCTCAGAGCAGCGCTGGGTCAATTCAGAGTGGCTGAGACATTAACATGGCTGAAAAAGGTTTGACTGACGGATGTTTGGCTATAAGAGGGTTGTTCAATAGAGGAAAAAAATGTGCCAATACAGAAAGTTAGTAAACTTGTGAATGGTTACAGGTGGATGAAGTTCATCTCTGTTGCTCATTAACAGATCTGGGAACTTTGTCTTCTTTGGATTAGGGAGCACTTAATTACACTGGATAGGGTCTTTAATCAGGCTGACAGCTCACAAAGTTAAGCAGCAGAGACTCATTCTAACTCAAGCATGAAGTGGCTTCATCTGGTTACATCATCTGGACTTTTTGCAGATTACTTAAAAGCTTAAAGGTCATGGGTCACGGGCTGTTGGTTTTACACCAGTCCTTCTGTGAGGAGTTTTTTGTTTGTGTCCTCTGAGGAGACCTGGGTTTTTACATATTCACTGATGTGCAAAAACTGAATACACAAATATGTTTGTGTCTCATATTTTCACTTTGTTATTGGCCAGAGAATATAGGGTATAACCTATAGCTATACATTAACAGCATTGCTGGATGAATAATTTTGCGTTCTGCACCATTTACAATCAATTCATTACAATACCTTCATTATTTTATAAAAGTGATTATTACTAGTCTGCCAAAAGGTTTTTGTCAACCCTAAAGAGGTTTCCTTATGTCTTCTGTTTTCAATTTTTTAGTTGTCCTTGAACATGATTGGCTAAATTGTCATCAGTCCCTCCCCCACAAGATGCATAGTCAGGATAGATCCCATGGAAATCTCTGTAATATATATTGAAATTTTAAGTGTTTGTACTCCAACAATACTATGACTATGAACAGTGGCATTTTAAGGAGCTATGACCCGTTATTAAATATGACAAAGCCAACCCCAGGAATTAAGATGCTCAATTCAAGGGGTCAAAAGAAAGCACACAGGTGAGTTTGTACAAGAAGAACAGAAACTTGTTTTCAGGTTAAATTAGTTCATGCTTTACTTTCTTTAACACAATATAAAACTATTTGGATACAAAAGAGTTCAGATCCCTTCTGCAGCAACTAGGCTTACCTTCGATGAGGGGGCCACCAGTGGAGGAGGGGTACAAAGAAATCAAATCAAAAGAAAGTGACACACGCACAACTACGGGAGGGGAAGTGCACAAACACCCACACCAGGGGCCTTATTTATAAAAGTGTGTCTAAAGCACACTTCAGCTGGCATACGCTAAAAACCAGGAAGTGAATACGCAAAAAAACTAAGACATAAACGAGGGCGCACACTCGTCCTACGCCTGTTTCCATTTTAAATCACAATCAATTCGAAAGTTGTTGCACGTGAGGAAACACCTCCCGCACACAATATCTCGCCAGGTTTTTTTTTTAATTTTTTTGTTATAAGTCCCAAACTTTGCTTATAAGTGGCGTGCTCTCTCTTTTGTACGTACACTGCTTTATAAATGATGCCCCAGGACTGCACAGCACACCACCACCCTGACCACCCCACCACAGGAAGAGGAAGCAAGTCTAACACCACTTTAAACAGACCTTCCACTCTGGCAGGTCTCCAATTTGATTCTCCCATTGATGATATATGCATGATGTATCACAGATAATAACATACATGTGTGTATATTACATAGTTATATATGTATATTTATATAACACCAGCACAACCTTATTTTCTGTCTCCCCACTCACACTATTTATCTACTTGCAGTCATTTTTTCTTCTTCTTCACAAACAAACTGTCCTTATTATATGCAATATTATATGACATTTCACACATTATCTCCACTTACCATGTATGCATTTTTAACACCTCAGTCCAAAAACACAGGGAATGAATAGGGGAGAGAAAAAAACCTCTGTATCAGAGGAAGAAGGTGTTGATACAACAATTTATAGTCAATTCTTTCTAAAAGATGGAGTGCATTTGCGTCTGCCTTAGGCTCCTCTCCACTCAGCTCTGTGTCCTTTACTGACTGACCAACAGCATGGCTTTATAACCTACAGGCTCATTAGAGCAAGTGATCACAGGTGGTGCCTGTGGTGTATTGTTTTACAGTTGTGATATTGAACGTCACCTCGAGCTGTTGTGGCAGCCGAGTGACCGTGTTCAGAGTGTAAGAATAAAGAACCTAAGTGATGACACGACTCTCGTACACACTCCAACACCTGCAACTCAAAATCAAATCAGAACCAAAACAAACTAATGGAACATTGGACTAATAAATAGAACTAATGAACATTCAACCAACTCAAAATAAACAAGAAAATAAATGAGAACAAGCACATTACTTCATGATGGTATTTTATATGTATATCTGTTCTTCACACCCTGTTGTTATCACGTGCTGTATTATTTATTCATTTTTACTGCTTAATATTACTTAAAACAATTTATAATCCACCATATTCATTTCGATATCATGTGCCTCACTCATTGATTTGTTAATATATTATTTTATTTTTATACATTTTATATAGTTAATTGATATTGTGTATTCCTTTCTGCATAGAGTACATTGTGTATTTTCTTTTTTTTTTTAAATCTTTTTGTTACTATAACAAGGGAATTTAAGCATATTCTAATCTGATCTGTTTACTTTGTAAATGTCAGAGCACGTACCTTGAAGAGTACATGATGGGGTTTTGGTTAAGTTTCAAACAAGCATCAGTACAAGTTTGTATTTAGTTTTGAATTTTACCCCCCTTTGGAGTTTTTTCCCTTTTTTCTTTTTTTTTTTTTTTATTTATTGCTCTTGGCAATTAATACTCTAAAGTTCAACAACTGGTAGTTTTAGCAAAGTCAGCAGGATATGATTGGTTTCGTGTTGCCTTTGATATTATGACAAGATACACATGTTCCTCTGATCTGACATTAAGAATGTGTACAGAAAAAAAATCAAATAAAAAATGAACCCTTGCCATGATTCCTGATGCAGTTTTGTGTCGACATCTTTTACAAAGTCAGACCTTACCATTGCACGGGATGTTGAATTCAGATGATATATGAAATTCACCTTTCACAACTAATGTTTAAAATAACTTTTTTCTCAGGGTTACAGTATATTGTGTTAACTAGATGCCCTGTTTAACAGTTTGTTTGTTTTTGTTTCGGTTTGTTGCATGAAGGTTAAATAAAGTGAGAACATGACTGAGAATTGATCCATGTGTATCAGCATGTATACTGCTTCCTACCAAGAGTTGATTGTTTGTGTAAGACGAAGCATCCAATGAGCGAAACCTTTAATGAACACGGTCAGATAGACAAGAAATTGCAGCCAAATAAAAGAATAATGAAGGCATCTAAACCTTAACAAGTTTGCCTTTGTTCTTCCCCTCCACCCACCACAGGCAGGCGTTGCTGCAGTTTTGAGGGCAGCTCTGAGAGTTCCATGCCCATCGGCCTTCAATCACATGGGATGTCTGAGTTTGACAGTATAAAGCCTTTCTTCTAGAACAAAATAAGACCCCTAAGCTATAGTGGATGAGCTGTTAGCAACCATGTGGTCCGCGGGGAGGTGGACCAAGCATGGCTTGTTCACTGTACACAAAGTGCTGGTTAGGGATAAGACAATGGAGCAGTAAAAACACAATTGGATGCTGAAATAGGCCAGAAAATCATCATTGTTTGGTATTGTTCTGCTCAAGTTTACAAAAAAACCCACTTGAATGAAACCATTTTTCACTACTGACCACGACAAATAAAAATGAACTGTTAAAAAAGAAGAAGTAGTAGCTGTTATTTTATTTACTTGCAGCATTGTGATATTTTATTTATGTTGTTGTCCATTTATGCAGGGATTCAGTGTGAGTTACTCATGACTTAGGCCATTTCTGGATTAATTTCAATCTTACACCGAGAGGACACCATCAGTTCCTGCCTTGGCCGAATCAATAGGCAACAGTCTTTCCGGCATAGCAGTCAATACGCAACACTTAAGGTGTCTGAGAAAACTAAAGAATCCCAATAATTGGTATTAATGCCCTGGATTTCCCTAAGCAGTGTGCTGAAAGGCAGCCTGTATCTAAGA
Organism: Gouania willdenowi; assembly: GCF_900634775.1. NCBI lineage: Eukaryota > Metazoa > Chordata > Actinopteri > Blenniiformes > Gobiesocidae > Gouania > Gouania willdenowi. The sequence goes on along the minus strand of NC_041046.1, from coordinate 28,996,751 downwards.
GACGTTGAGCTGTAACGCAGCGTACGCGTTTCACAAAGCTCTCATTGCTCCGCCACTACAGCCTCTGTAAATGATGTTAACACCCTCAATGAACCAAACTGAAAAGTCCTTATGTTGGGCCATCCTGCCGACACAACTACACACTCAAAAATTAAAGTACATAGTGGAGCCTTTGGGAGCATTGTACCTACTGTTTGTCTCATTCTGTGAAGTAAAAAGTTCTCAACTTTTCAAAGCTGTGTTTACTTTTTAAAAGCAATTTTTTTTTGACCCATCTATGCTGGGCCAGAGAAAATAGGGCCTTGTTCTGCACCAAGCAGCTGCGGTACCGCTGTTAAAACGACAGTCTTCAAAGTCCTTAAATAGATTACAACGCCGTGTTTGTGGGCCAAAAGAGAAAGGATTTCTTTTGTAATTAAACCCAACTTTGAAGTAGAGTTTCACGCATTTATTGATACGCGACCGACTTTATCAAAATTATTTTCTCTATCAAAATTGGCCCTAATCCTCTTCCATAACTGTCTGTGTTCACAATGACAACATTCAACAACTCGTAAATCGTGATCGCTGTTTGTTAAACCTCAATGTGTTCCTGGTAAATCATGTCCGGTCCATTAAAACTCCTCTTTTAACTAATATAACACATTCATTACCACTGTTTTTAGCTTAAGATTGTATTATGAACATCACAAATTTCAAATTTGTATTTGTTATTTATAGCTCTGAACCTCATTGATCTGAGCCTGAACAGCTTGAAGCTTGAGTTTCACAAAACATATTTTCTGGATTTTAAAATCATTTAATTTTTTTACACAATCACAAAAAGGAAGACCTTTTGTGTTTCCGATTGAAAGCGACCGGACAGATTTTATTTGTCTGTCAAGGGAATTCAACAAATACAATCATTCACAAATTGCTGTTAGATTAATTTCTAGATCTATACACACCAGCCAAAATCAAAAGACCAGTGGAAGCTTGGAGGGTTATCTCTTTCCATTTGTCTTTGACAATCTGTTTCCCTTCCAAGTTAGACATGTTCACAACAATGGACTCATTCAGAAACTGTGCAAAACATGATTTGACGTCATCAATCTGGATTTGAATATTAACTATAGTTTTTTGAGAATTTTTGTGTTTTTTTAATTAGGCCAAATTTGATCAGAACACAAGGTGAAAAGATATTCACGTTCTCTCTAATTAGCTGTGATTGATTTGTTTGCCATCCGTGGTGTGTGTCTCTATAACGCTAGAATGTGGTTATGCACTTCCGTCGACCGGTTTGGTAAATAACGCCGAGTCATCTCGAGAGTAGCCAAGACGCTTTCAGGTAATCTATTCTTGAATATTCTGGGTTGACCCTGGACTCCATCCCAGTTTGCAGTACCCAGTGAACCTCCAAAGAAGACATCCAGTGGGATTCTAACAGGAGGAGTGAACCACCTCCACCAGCTCCTGATGTGGAGGAGCAGGACTTCTACTTTGTGCTCCACATGATTGATGACTGCAAGCAAGGACAAATGCATCACCATGTAATACTGGATGTATCTCCTGTGTATTTGTAATCCAAATAACAATAGTAGTATTACAGTACTGTAGTATTATGACAACCTTTAGACCACAGAAATGTCGTTGTCTTTAGGCATTTTTTAAAAAGATTCCCACTTCATCATGAAGAGCAATGTTTCTCAAATGGGGGTACGTTTACCAATACGGGGGGTACTTGAGCGAGAGAGAGTGGAAAATTAACAAATAAAATGTCAGTTAACCCAGGCGTGAGATGAACGGGAATGATTAAAACTACAGAAACAAAATCAATTCAGGAGCCACTAACTCAGCGTTTTTCAACCTTGGGGTCGAGATCCCATGTGGGGTCCCCTGAAATTGAAATGGGGCCGCCTGAAATTTCAGAAAAATTCAAATAGATTTTTAAATTTTTTTAATTCTTCTTCTTTTATTAAAACAACACACAATCTTAAATAACTATTTCTATACTTCCACTTTGTAGAATATAAATCTAGTTCAACTAAAATGCAGTAAATAGCACGTACCACGTAACCGAGAATTCAGTCAAATGACTCAATTCCACCGAGTAAAAAAAGGTCTCTGAGAGGCTCTTATATATTATGTCAAATTACAGCCCGATTCAACGAGGAGTAGTCATTTGAAAAATGGGGCCCCCTGGCGCCCCCGTGACACATACGGAGTAATGAGCCCCATTCATATATTGGTATGTGTCAATGAATCGGTACCACCAACTGTCGTAATATTTGACTCACAAATAAATGAGAAAATGACTAATGGAAATTACAAAAAGGCCACTAATCGAATTGTGCGAGGCATAATCGTAATCTACGTTGAACTACCTTTGAAACGATATATCACAACTATGTTCCCATAAATTTGGAAATTACTGGAAATGGGGAGTGGGCAGCCGGGCCCCATTTCAAAAAAAGGGCTCCGAGCACCTTGGTTTTGATCCCAGTCTATTCCTGTCTATGTGTCAAATTGTCCTTGGACAAGACACTGAACCCGAAGTGGCTCCCAGTAGTTGACCAGCACCTTGCATGGCAGCTCAGTCCCACTGGTGTGTGAATGGGTGAATGAGTTGATATTGTAAAGCGCTTAAAGATTACTTTAGTGTAGAGATAAAGCGCTATATAAAAGAAGTCCATTTACCATGATTTTCATTTTTACTAAAAATAAACATTATAAAACCCCATATTTTTAATGCTGTCATTTGTAAGTTTTCCACTTTCTCCCTCTTAAGTACCCCCTTGTAGTGTTATTGCGTATCCCTAGATGTACATGTACCCCCATTTGAAAAACACTGATCTAAACGATCAATTTGTGGGCTTTGAACATGTTGAACTCTTCACTTGTTGAAAGAAAACCATATCACATGTTGTTTTGATGGCGATGTCAGCATTGTCCTCTGCTCTGTGGTTCTTTATTGGTTTTTTCATGCAGGTTTACACGATGCTGTATGTTGTATTAAAACATGCAGTGCTTAGAACACCAACTGGTCGCTGCCCATTACTCATTGTTCACAGAGCCGTTCTATCAGTGCGAGCGGTTACAAAGTGAAGGACAGCTAACAACAAGCATATGTCGCCTCCCGTTTCCATCATAAAGCTCACATGGGTTCAAAAGCACCGAAGGTAAGGCAGTGCAAGAAAACGAGGGGTGAGGTGGGGTGTGGAACATTCAAAATTCAATCAAGTGAAGGCCGTCTCCAGCAGGGAAACAGCGTGTGGAGGCGGGAGAAAGATGAGGGAAAACTCAGCTGAAGTTTCCACTGGGCCTGCTGTGCTCCTAATGCAGCCTTGGATGTAATTGGGTCCCAGAAGGCTGTTCATTATTGCGAGTGAGCGAGGCAACAAAACAGAAAAGGGTTTGGAAGGAGAAAGAAATTGTCTCATTCTTCGCTCAGTGCCTTTGTCCTGGCACCATTATGGGACAGGAGTTAATTAAAAGAGCAGTTGATGCTTGTGTTTTCTCTCATCGATCTCACTTCTGCTCTTATTAAGTTTGTAATGACAGCAGAGCTCGTCCCTGTCAGCCACCACATACTCAACCAACTAGCGGGGTGGAGGTGGGGGTGGATTGCAGTGGTCAACTGCCAACGCTCGCCATAATCCTTCATCAAACCTCAGGGCGACCATAGCCAGTCTGCAGAGGACAGATGTACTTGTGAAAAAGCCGCTTCTGTACTCGGGGTGTGGCTGAGGAGCCCATTTTAAGAGGCGTGGCCTGGCACCCTAATCCTATGGCTCCGATCTGCTGCACCTTCAAGGCCATTTTAATTCCTTCCATCATTACAGCCTCAGTAAAGGTGACTGCTGACACTGTCATTCACAAGGACTATTTCAAAATGTCAGCCCCATAGCAGAGATTTGTCTAATTAAAGTTGCTGGAGTCCATTATGCCGTCCCCTCCTCTAGCTGCCACCCACAATCACAGCGAGGAAGCTGAACAAGATGTAGGCACGCTCATCATATGCTGATTTGAACGAGGGTTACAGATAGGCAGGAGATGACTGACCAACAAGAAACGAGAGCAGCACTAAGAGAAAAAAAAAACACATTCTCTGTTATTGTGCGCCACATTTGAAGAACTGCACGCTTCCTTCGGTCTTTCCCTTCAAATTGATGCCAGCTTGTGTGAGAGCCTTCAGCTTTAGAGACATCAAGAAACGTCAGCGTGACAGCGATGAAGGCACCAAGCCAGGCTTTTGTTTAACAGTCTCGCGACCTGAAGATTTACATACAGCTCAAATAGAGCCAAGCGTCCCCGCACACAGCCAGACTCTTTATCTAAAGCATATCAATGTCTTCACTAGCTAAGGGCTTTCAAAGCCCTGGGATCACACATGAAGATGTGCGGCACATGTAGATGTGAGCGTCTGAGGAAGGAGGAACAGATCCATGCTTTTTGTCTCTCTCTGATCACTTCACTTATACCTTCGCTGAGGATTCTAAATCAGACACTGGAAACAACTGTTAGGAATCTCATTATGATCCCTGCAGCAGAGGATTCTGGGTCACTTCTTCTATTCTGTGTTAACATGTTGCCAGAGATACTAGACTCAAGTAGAAGTAATGTTACTTGATTGAAATTGTACTCAAGTACAAGGGTGTCATAAATAAAACACTCCAGTACAAGTAAAAAGTAGCTCAATTAAATAGTACTAAAAATAAAAGTTACTTTCACCCCTGATGTTTATTTTTGGTAATAAATCTTGCCTTCCCTTGCATACAGTAAACATCTCAGACCAGATCTTGCACAATTGGAACTTAATTTATTTTCCATAAAGGCATCTATATGAAATAAAAGGTTTGTCAACATTTTTACAATCCTTTTTTTTTTTTTTTTAATAAAATGACACCAATTAATTCAACTCATAATAAAAAAAAATTCTTAGGCTCTAAGTATAACTACACTTATGAACATTTACTGCTGTTTTGATGCCATGCAATGCGTTTAATCTGATTGGTCGGCTACCATTTGATTGTTGTCTGATTGTTTCATTTTTTGTAGTTTCACGATGTCATTTTAAAACCAAAAATAATAATTTACTCAGTAAAAACGTACTTAAGCACAAGTACAATTACTGATTTAGAAATATACTCATCAGAGTACAAACACCCATAAAAGCAACTCATTTACAGTAATGCGAGTACTTGTAATCAGTTACTTTCAACTATTCATGTTGCAGATACAAGATCTCACAAGGTCAAGTTTTCAGAAAGTTGTGCATTGAGGATACAGTCGTTGGGCAAGGTGACATATTTGTTGCCAGAGACGATTGTAGGACAGATTAGTCATGAAATGAACTGACAAACTAATGACTGAATTGTAGCAATTTAAATCTTTATTCCCTTTTGTTTTGTACTTGATTACAAAAAGAATTATGAACAACAATCAAAAATTAAATCCTTAAAACTGATGACTTTCTGTTTTATAACAATAATATGGATATGAATACAGTAAAACAAATATACTCTTACAATTTCTAAAAATGTGCCCTGACAACTAACACGTATTTCTCTTCTGTTAACACAGTGTCTAGGTTGATACTTCCTGCATTGCATTTTTTTTTTTTTTTTTTTTTTTTACAGATCACCTCTGCCTTTGTAGCTCACTAAGTAGACTTTGAACCTGCGGGTATATGATGATCATCCAACAATGTGATTTAGAACTTGATAATTGTGACATTTTTTACATTTAAGTAATGGGACGTACTGTCCTCTGACTTTGGACCTGATTAAAACTTATATAGAATCGGACACAAGAGGTGAAAGGGGGGCATGGCATGGTTATCACCACATAAGTCACTATAGATCAATAATAACGACCATTGTGTTTTCTTTTCAACAAGGTGTCAAAATAGATCATCTGGTTTAACAACAGGTTACACAGTTGATATCTATGCAACAAGCCGAACACATGATCATTACAATAATTTGTTAGTTTTAATTAAACTTATGAAGGATTGTTCAAATGATGTAATTAATGTATGCATTTTTAAAAGCCCTTAATGAATCCTTCACATTCAATTTTTATTTTACAATTGCTTATTAGATATTGATGTTTACTGGTATTTAGTTGATTTTGCTTAAGGAATAATCTATAAAAGGAAAATAAAACAAAACAAACTAATCAAAACCATCATGAACATGTTTTTTACGACAGTTAACATTGTTTTTTTTTTGTTTTTTTTTAATTTATTTACAAAAGCTTTTGGAAACAGAGTTAGTGTGATCATCCAAATCCTTTTTATTTTTTACAGCACAATTTATTTAGTATTTTTATAACAGGGGGAGCAGTTTGTGTTATATTCTGGTGAGCTGCGAGGACAGCAGGAGGCAGACATCAACAAAAGGACCTCTTCAGAAAGACAAACATGAGAAGAATCCTTAAGTCGAGTGTCTTCTAAAACAGCCGCTGTGACAGGAATCGATGCATTTTAATGAAGTTATGAATCACCAAAGTTGTAAATTACCTTGAAGAAACAAGGTGAACCAAAGTAGACAAAGGTCAATTGCTTAAGGTAATTCTGTGTGTGAGTGTGTGTGTGTGTGATGTTCCTACTCAGCCCTACAGTCAGCAGACAGCAGACACTTGTGCTCTGAGTACAGTTTGAATAGTACTCCAGTCTGGAGAGGATCACTCTTCAAGGTGGCACACATGTTTAAACCACAACACTACAGGTACGTCAAGGACACAAAAACAAGTCGGTCTGAAACCTGATCACCATTCATCAGCTGCCCTCTGACACCAGCCAGGGCAATGCTTTAATTTCAAACTAATATGAACCTATTGAGACAATGTGTAAAAGAAAACCCCATCACATCAGGGTGAACGCTTATTAAAACCTGCACACGGCCACACTGTCCAACATGCACCATGAAGCTGAAGACAGGCGCCGCTCTTCGTCTTGTGCCTTATACAAGTTCTCACTCTAGTGGTCTGTGGATGAACTGCAGCTGGATTTTGCTCTGTGAGGTGTGTTCAGACACTTCCAAGGAATCCATCATGGTTTGCAGTCTTTCCCCCTTTCAGGAGAGGTTTTAAAGTCCAAAGCGGGCGGGGGTGCGTCTGGGTGTCATTGGGGTCTCTTCCCTTCTTCCTGGTGTGCAGATTTTCACCAATCTGAATATAGAAAGAGATGCAGGCAAGTTTTACACCACTGAGTTGCTTTCTCACACTAAACCCACGTAGATAAGCAGCTGTGACGTGAAATCAGACAAAAGGAGAAGTGAACTGCTCTGTGCGGCTGAATGTGAACAGGAGGTCGCACACAACCCAATCTGTCATCTTTAATTACAGCAGCGTGACACAGTCCACACTTCCATCTTACATTTCTCATTCCCTATTACACACACACGCATGCATGCACATAGGTTTACTGGCTCCATTCCTGAAGAATAAAAGCATTTCTGAGATTTTCCAGGTGTCTTTGTGTTAGAGAATTAAATGCTGTGCAGGCATTTGATTTATTTGTGAGCAGTATTGCATCCAAGTACAGTTAAAAACCAGATTCAAAACTTCAAACACAGTGGGTATCATTACACTAAACATTGACCCACCTCTAACCCCTAAAAGACAAACATTGATAATTATTTGGTCTTTATAAAAAAGGAGACCAAAACTCAAAATAAATGGTAAATTGACTTGATTTATACAGAGCTTTATCCCTAGACTGAAGTAGTGTCAAAGCACTTTACAATATCAGCTCATTCACCCATTCACCAATGGGACAGAGCTGTCATGCAAGGTGCTGGTAAACCACAGGTAGCAACTTAGGATTCAGTGTCTTGCCCAAGGACACTTCGACACATAGACAGGGATCGAACCCCAACCTCTTGATTAGAGGACGAGCCCCTTTACCACCTGAGCCACGGTCGCCCCAAATAAAACACTTTTAATAGCAAAAGTGTTAAGCAGATTATCTTTGCTCAAACAACTGATGCACAGAGAGACCCATTAGCTGGCTTTGTGCACAACATGATGATGACACTGGTCAGATTTAGGTACGTTGAAAGAAAACAAGAGGTTAAATAAAAACCTGTAGGATTGCAGCCCTCCAAGACTGGGTTTCAACACCCCTGATGTTCAAGGTTCCCAAACCAGCAAAAGCTTCACTATAAACAGTTAAATATACAACTAATATTGTGTTATGTTCAAAGGAACATTATTTCAAGTGTTCCAGTTGGGCTTTAACTGGTCACATAAAGTTAATGGGGATGCAACGAAAAGAAAAAGATGTCTGGGAAGACCGAGTTTGTCTTTAAAAGTCAAGAAAATCTATTTGCACAAAACATTTAGACAAGCTTTAACCACAGACTGTAAAGAATATCCATCCAGAACACCCAGGTAAGAAAAGTCCAACTCATTTGGATCCATCGGTGACAGTGATCTAGAAAGTGCAGCTACTATTGTGTTGACAGTTAAAAATCCTGCATTTTATCTTTTAAGAATAAAGACAATGAACAGACATTTAGCCTTTTAATAAAGGTGAGACTAAGGCGAAGAAGAATAATAGCTGCCCTGGTGGTATATCTTTAATATTAGTAGTATAAACATGAAAACACATTTTATACAATAAATATATGAATTAATAATGGACCACGCAAACACAAGACAGACTCAGATCTAAGTCCGTCTACTACCCCAGGTTTTACTAGGACAAAATTAGTCCCATGATGACACGTGTAGCGACTGATAGAAAGTGAATCATTTTGATATAAAATGTGTCTCATTCGCTCAGGTTGAATATGTGACAAAACTGCTGACATTTACACTGAAGAAAAAGCTCACAGGTGTTTATCAACTCTGTCTCCAAGCATGAAAATGATGCTGTACATAAAGAAACGGCTGCAGAAGATGAATGATTAATAAAATGATTGTTCTTCAGGCATTTTTAAATGACGTTCGTGCCTAAAGAGTTACCGTTCTGTAGACTATCTGGTCTAAATGCCTTTGTGTTTTCATTAAAATTATTTCCTGTAACTGCGTCCCACCCACTAAGAGGTGTCATGATAAAATGTAGTCAGTGCTGTTCACCTCACTTGTCAGGGGTCATAATGTTGAGGCTGAATTGTGTATATAAAGGGAAATGCAGTTAACAGCTCTATTCTTATGCTGTTCCATGTGAGACTACACTGATGGAGGCTGATGAGTGAACACAGCACAGGCCTTCCTCATTCACAGCTGCTGAGCAGGGAGACAGGTGAGAATGAGCAACACATGAAAATGGTCCTGAACCCAGAGAAGACAGACAAAGCACTGAGCCCAGGAGAGCCTTCACTCCATTATCACACATTCAACTTGCTTGGCTTCAATCTAATTCTTAATCCTATATATACCACAATGTGATTATTTTCAACATATCTGTCACAGATGTAATCTCACTAAACCGGAGGCAGGCAAACCATCTCATTAATTACCATTAAAAGTTCTTTTTTTTTTTTTTAAATGTCTTCATAAACCTAATTTCTCTCTGTGAAGCTTGCAAATGGGTGTGAAATTAATTTTTGGGTCAAATTTGAAAATGAACGTTCTCTTTTTTCTTCTCTTCTGCTGTGGCACAATTTAAATTGCTGCAGTAATGGGGGTCAGCCAGGAGTCAATATTATTTCTTTTTGTCTCGTCTGGAGGGACCAGAGGTGAGAAAAGCTCATCATGAAGAGTGAGAAAGGTGGAGTGGAGAGAGTGGGAGAGAGGAGCAGGCAGGGAGGCTGTAGATATGGATTGGCAGCGGGGTAGGTAAATTAAACGTTTCTAATCTTGACGGCGTGTGGAGAATGAGGGGCCGCTGGGAGCTATTGTCGGCTGGGGCTGGTGTGATGAACCACGGGGTGGAGATGCTGCTGCTGACTTACCTAATGCTGCCGCTGTTGCTCTTCTTCTCTTGCTCCTCTCGACGGGAACGCAGCTGTCTTTCGGCCAGGGTCATCTCCTCCTCCATGTTGGTGATCTCCTCCTTTGCACGACGACGGTTCTCCTGAAGAAGACGCACGATTCAATCATACATTTAAACAGAGTTTGAGATGAAAGGAGATTTGTCAAAAAGCCTTTGCATAGTAAAACAGTGTTATACTATGACATGGATCACACAAGATCTATTGAATAGAATACAATGAGTCTGAAGCTGGAGAAGAAATAAGTGAAATAAGCAGCAATGTTTAGTTTTAGTGCCAAACTAACAAAACATTTCAGCTTATAGCGCACAACTTTATACTAAATGTTCCTTCCTAGACCAGAACCTTTGATTTACCGGTATATGAGCCACTCAAGCCCCACCCACCAAACATACAGGAAGCTGAGAGCCAATTAAATAACAAATTCTTTGTCACACATATCTTTTTATGTACAGTATGTTGTATGTTTTTTCCCCTTTCCAAAATATTGTATTGTGAGCAGTGTTCATTTTGACAACAATTAGTAATTTAATGTAATTTAATTTTAGTCTCAGTCACTGAGCTAAGACTGGATTTAGTTAAAGTCACATTACATTTTTTAGTTTTGTTTTAGTTAAAATATCATCCATGGAAAACAGTTTTAGTCTTATTTTAATAATTTCTTAAAAAATTTGACAGTTTTGTTATACTGTTACTATTTGACGTTGTTGATGATCAGAGCCAGACAGTGACTGGTCACTCTGTAGCCATAGGTTTTCTACCCCTATCCACTAGACTAATCATTGCACCCCTATATTGGATCTCTTTGGTGAATTAAGATGATCTAAATCATTTTTGCTGACCTGTCGACTTTTCCCAGCTTGTTTGACGCTGTAAAACATGGGCCCCAGTTCAGCCAGCCACTCCCCATCCACTGCTGTCACACACTGCATGTACTCCTGAAACATAAAACATGCATTCAACATCAACAGCAATAATAATAATGATTGTTTTAAAGTGACCAACTAATGCAGCCATCAGACTGTTTACCTTTGTTGTCATGACTAGCTCGTGATAGATGATGTAGTCGGGGGTGTAGCCCATGCCAAACAGTGAGCTGGTAGGGTGGAGGTGACAGGGCATGCCTGTCCTCACGTTCACATATTCACCAATGCCCTGGGAGCAAACACATGCATAAATAACCAACTACAGTACATACGCGACTCAGGAGTGCAGTAACCCTGGTGCTAAAGCAAAGCAGGTCGTGTGAGCTAATTTGTGCCTCAACTTGGCTCAGACCGTAGGAAAATAAATCTAAAGTATATTCAACTGTGCTATGATTGCTTGGGTTAGCCGGCTACTCGTAAGTCAAACTGAGAACCTTGATTATGGAGTCGTGATTCCAAATTCCCTTTCAGATTTTAGCGCCGTAATAATGTGAGGCCAGAGGGGATATTTCAGCCCTCTGTAATTATGCTGCCATAAATCTGCCAGGATCAGCTGCCACACGGCACAGCACATTAACAGAGGAGAACCCAGAGATTACCTTGAGCTTGGCTGCCTGGTGGAAGTACGCAGCACAGATGCATTTCCGGATGATGTCCCAGTCTGACCCACAGGAAACCAGGTTCATCTTCTGCTGCACCATAATGTCCTTTAGCTGGGAGCGCACCTCACGCACCTGCACAAGGCCAAGAGGATGAGCAAACTACTATGCTGATATTTTTTATTAGATTTTTTTTTACATATTTACTCTACCTTCTTTTCTCTTATTTACACACTTTTCCAAAATATATTTCTATTCATTACACAGATGTCTTACTAAACACTTGGTGCAAGAACATGAGAATTAAACAAAAATCTTTCATTTGAATTATCCAAACATACGTGGAGCAGACTTGTTACTTTAGTGCATAACACTTTCTGGGTCAAACTTATATGTTGCATTTCATTTTTATATCAAACTCAAGACAATAAAACATAATAGATTCCAAACTTCATACTTTCAGAAACAAAATGATTTAAAAAAGGTTCAACAAGCATCATTTGAACAGCTTTTTGTTTGGAGCCAGAAAGCAATGTGCTAAAGAGTTGTGTGTGTCTGACCTTTCTCATGGCCTTGGTGTGAATAAAGTGCTCGTTGCACCAGATACTGGAGTAGTTGTTGTTCTTCCACTGCATGTAGACATTAAGATAGGTGAGGTGGTCGCTCTCTGGAACGGAGAACTTCTCTCTGACCTGGTCACTTTCCTCCTCACGACCCTGTGACGCACACATGTTGGTTTACTAAAAAAGGTCATGAAAACAATTACTGGTGTTCAAAGATTTTTAGATTTGGGTCTGATCTGATGAAGGTCTGGACCTTTAAAAACGTTTAAAAGCTTCTCTTCATTCTTTTTGTGTTCCTGCTCTTTCACAATGACCTGTCTCTACTCCAAATTATTTACTGATTTTAATTAAGTATTCAAGGCCAGTTTGGTTTGGATTTTATATTTTTGACAAAGATAACCATATTTTTTTGTCAACCTAAAAAGATACAAATCGTAAACTAGTGTTTCAAGCTGATTCATGTTACTCAACTATTATGCATCTTACATTCCCCATAGTAGAAAATAGACCAATCTTCAATTTCATTTTCAGTAAAAGACATTTGGTGAAGTCGCGCTCTACTTTCTCCCTCGAAACATTTGTCTGTTTTTACACAGAAATAAAAACACAAACCTTAGGTCTGTAGAAAATTGCTGGCACAGACAACATAGAGACAATGATGAGGATGTCAGCACTGCACGCCATGTCACAGGACACAATCAGCATCTTTGAAAGCGCGGGATCGAGAGGAAACTCCACCATCAGACGGCCAGTTGGTGTCAGAGCCCCTAAAAGGAGCAGATGATACACATTTACACAACCATGTGACATAAAACAAAGTATAAAGAATGTGGGAAAGAAGAGAATAAAAGGTTATTTTAAACAAAAGCCTGCTGCCTTTGGAGGAACTGCCATTATGTGACGGTGACACTTATTTATTCGTCACTGCAAGATTAAGGAATGGACTGCTGACGGATGGGAATCCTTATAGGGAAAGAAGAGGAGATCAAAAACTTTGCGGTTTCTGATCTAACAGATTAGACGAAGGAGTCTAAGAAGCTTATAACGGCAGAAATGCAGAGGAGCGGAGCAGCCAGTTAGTAACAGGTAAGGCTTAATCAGAGATAATCTGCTGTTAACACAGCGTACAGGGAATCATCTAAAGTCCTCCCATATCCCCAATTCCCTAAATCCGTAGAATCTGGCTATGGATGAGACCGAGATGAGACCTGAGCAGTCACATCCAACATGAGTTCAGTTCACAGCCAATTACTGCACTGGCTAAATCAACCTTGCTAGGACCTCCTCTGGGCTTACTCCCAGTCTCTACATCATCAACATCAATGACACAACCAAAACCAGTGTTTCCCATACATTCATTTATTTGCATGTCATTAGAACTCCTGTACATTGGGTGGTGGTATGCATCACCTCCGCTAATGAAACCCAAATAGAAGAAACGCTTCTTAAGGTACTTAGTTCGCCAGAGAAGAAGAAGAAGAGGAAGACGAGGCCCGAAACCGCATTTCCGTTTTTTGATCCAAACACTTTTACCACCGAAACAACGCAGCGGAAACAGGATGTTGTGATGACACGACCAAACACCGCGGTCAGGGCGCGCGTGTCTGGAAACGTGCCACTGTGTCTGTGGAGTGGAAGTAGGTTGAGACTTTGTGAAAATAATAAAAAAATCTCTCAAGTGCCATTTATTTTTCTGTCACGTTGACGCCTGACGCATAGTTCCAAAAACTCCTGACTGATCATCAGCAGCATGAATTCAGTTTAACAGTCAGAGCACATTTCACAGAGATCCTCTGGACTTCATCACGACTGATTTAATTTGACTCTTTCAGGAGCCCAGTCAGTTACAGTATAAGCCTGTACATTATTATTTAATGTTGAAATTAATAGGTGAAGTTAAACATATTTGGTATTTTACTTTATATTATATTATACATTGTTGGCATGTCACTGCTAAATAAACATTTTCTTAATTGATTTATTTTTAAGCATTAAAATTAATTTATGCAATTGTAATGCTTTAATTTTAGTGGGGTACTAATAAATGGCAGTATCATATCTTTCGGTTTTCGGCCTTGGCTTTTTCATTTTCGGTTTCTGCCACGAATTTTCATTTGGGTGGATCCCTAGTTATCATAAAGACCTCTCAGCACAAATATGCAGGAAAACAAGTCCAAAAGCTTAAACAGCTCAAACTTATATTATATTTTGGTAACCTGTGTCTATATGAATGTAGCTGGAAACTCAACATGAATCACAAACATTAAATCACACTGTTTGTCGTGCTAGCCAACAAGCTAACCACTTCATGCGTGTTGAGCTGCTGCTGCCGGTTGGGTCATTGTTACACAATTTTTTTATTCAACAGTGTTGTTACCAGTACTTAATTTAAGTTTTTTTTTAATTTAAGTATATTTAATTTATTTTTTTTTGTTATTTGAATAATCTATAAATACAAGGAAGGTCTGTGTGTGTGTGAGTGTGTGTGTGCGTGCGTGCATGAAGCGCATATCTCCCTGACGCAGTGTCTGATCGACATGAAATGTGGTACACAGCTTGTGCATTTTTGACTTTTTTGGTGATTACATTTTGAGACATTAATTTTTATTTTATTTTGAAATCAACACAGGTTAGACCGGGACATTTGAGGTGGGAGGGGAGTCTGAGCCACACACACACTGATACTACGGTGCGCTGAACGCTGCCGTCGGTACGCATTGGGGGGGCGGAGCTTAGCAGCAACATGGCTGCAGATTACTGGGAGGAAGAAAAACGTCCGTCAGACTGAACTGAGCCGCAGGATCCTCCGGGCCGACCCTCCCGGTGAGTGGGACTGGTCCCAGATTGTGTGTGTGTGTGAGCGTTTAGTTTGAGAGCGAAAGGGTTTGACGAAGCGGCCCCACCTCCGCTGCTTTTCATAACAGTGCAGGAATTAGACGGAGCCGCTCACAACCACTGTGACATCACAGGGCCATCCGGTAGGTTACCTGTATGTGAGTGACAGCTGTCGCGTAGTTAAAGTCAGATTAAAGCGGATCACAGTGATGATGACGATGATCATGTAAGAGGAAGAGTACATTTGATGAAGAAGGTATGTACACCTCTTTGTACATCGAACCTTCAAACACATACTCATTTGGTCATAATTGACAACTCTACTTAAGCTCCTACTATATGAATACATACTTCCAACGGGCACTGTACTAGTTTATTTTAATTTGTTTATTGCACGTGCGAAAGTATAAACTCTGGTCCTGTGGGAAACACTGACAACTGTTTTTGTGAACTATAGCAGCTATTGATTTTGATAACATCATCATCTGCCTCCTCCTACTTACTACCTACCTGTGTTGTCCAAAGAGCCCAGGATCCAGAGCTGGTACATAGAGTTGAGCATGTTGTCTTCAGGTGGTGGGTCCATGAAGTGGAAGAGGAGCAAGTCCTGAACCCCCAGGGACTTCAGCAGCAGAACTACATTGGCCAGGTTTGTCCTCTGGATTTCTGGTATGGTGGTGGTCAGCATCTCATTCTTGTAGGCACTCTGCGTGTACAACCTGGGCAGACGGAGTTCAGATTGTGACGTCATTCCACAGTATTTACAATCACCTGGAATCAAATGTGTGTGTTACAACATGTTGAAGAGCGGAGCACACAGATCTAGTAAAATTGAAGAATTACACATAGCCTTTTGTGAGTGAAATAACCTGACTGGCTTTTTTTTCAGCCGCTGCATCATATTTTGTTGTCTGGAATACATAGTAAATCTAATGAATGTGGTTTTTTTGAGTCTGTATGTGGCAGTCACAGCTGAAACGCTCTTTGCTCTGTAGCAGCGCTATGCAGTCTGAGAGCTCTCTAAACCATTCACCCATCCATAGCTATTCAAACACCTTGAATGTGTTCTCAGAGAGAAGGTGTATTCAAACTGATTCTTCATAAGTCCCTTGTACTCCTTCATATGAGTGCAGGTCAGGAAGTATCAAATCTTTAACACATGTTTGAGCTCATTGGCAATAAGGTGCAAAGCCGTTGTGCAAGTGGGTTATAATCACTTATTGCAGAATTGAGAACTTTTTTCCACAATACAATCTGAGCAAACACTGAAGATGAAGATGCTGTTGCTGAATATCTGGAGTAAGTAAAAAAAGCTGTGTCTGAATTACAGGTTATAGCTGCATCAAGTTTGACTGAGATCATCACTTTAACTCGGATTTATTGGAAGCTTGTATTCTTACTAAGCTTATGAAAGTTTACTCAAAAAAAAAAAAAAAAAAAAATACAATTAGTCACCAAATCAATATAAATGACTTAACACAACATAAATGTTATTCCCAGGTGATTAAAGAAGAAGGAGATCGTCAGGGTAGAAATCGTGATTTGTTGAGGTTAATCTGTGTAGTAACAATCTTTATTCCACAAGGAATCAAAATAGTTCATTAACTACTTAAAAAACAAGACAGTGAAATTTATAGCCTGAAATATGAAAGCTGCAGGGACTTAGCTAAAGCACTAATGATGCACATTTTGATGCACAAATTATTATTCATGAGTTTTCTAAAGAACTTTAGGAATTATAAAGTCAAACTAGGTGATGTTCTAATTTGGAAAAAAACAAGGTTTGTTTTGCAGGAAGTAAAACACATTTGAAAGAGAACCCATAAAAAACAGAGTCCAGGTCTAAATGGCACCTTAGGTCAATTGTTTGGACCCTACTATGAATTATTAAGATAATTTTACAAATTGAATAGACTTCAGATCCATAGCTCACAAAAGTTATTTTAAGGGGAGTTGAAGATGATAGAGTTGCAATAATTATTGAAAAGCAGAGCATCCAGGAGCACACACCTTAATCCTTTTTGTCTTTTGCTTTTTTAGATTTTTGTTCTGCTTTCAACACAATTCAGCCTCTAGACTCAGCTAAGAGACTCAATCACTTGAAAGTGAACTTAATGACCTGGTTTTTGTTCTTTTCTTCTTATCAGGTAGAGGTTATATGGTTAGAATCCAAGTCTTAATGTCACATTGAATGCTTTAATTCAATTTGCAACAAGTCTGCATCTGGAAAAGTTAGCTGGATTTGCAATAACTTTGCACCAAGGTCCCTATTTCATTTTAATTGATTCCTTCTGCTTTCTATTTTGCTCGAGTATTGTGAATCTTTTTATGTTGTCAAAATATCTTTTATTTTAATCCTATACCCGGCTGCAAATTACACTTCCCAATTGGAATGATAATAAAGCTGAATCTGAGCCTGAATCTAATCTTGAATCTTAATGTGTTGAAAGCGAGACAGTGCCACACATTTTAAACACTGAGCTCATCTCCGACAGCCAAAGCAACACTGACAACAGTGAAAGCCTCCACATTGGGAGGTTTCAGTCAGAATATAAACCAGGATAACAGCGAACAGGAAACTAAAGAACAGGTCAAGCATACAGATTCAATAGCAGCTCCAACCAAATACAAGCAATTGGAATGTTTGTGTTACAAAATCACCTGCCTGTACTTATTAACTCATTCAGTGCCAGCCATTTTCAGAATTTCTACCCCCCTGAGTGCCAGCTGTTTTTGAGCATTTTGACTGATTTTTAAAGATCCACAGAATATTTTGTACTATGACTATCTGAAATCTGACACCAGATTCTGAAAGATTGAAGCCTCTACTTACATTTGTTTCTGGCTTTTTTCGTTCTCCTGTAATCAGCCGTTGAATAGAGCTAAAGTTTTACACAAATCACCAGTTTCAGAGCAAAAAGCTGAGGAAACTGGCTTTAAAAAAAAAAAAAAAAAAAAACAGTCAGTGACTTTGAAGCATTTTTTTTGCTTTATTGAAAACTATAACCTCTGAACACTGGTTTCCTTCTAAAAAAAAATAACAACAACACTGAGACAAAGCTTTGGATGGCAAAATTATTATTATTTTGCTATCTGGCTCATAGTTTAATGTTTTACTTACTGTATTTTGTCAATCACGCCGTCGCAGGGCACCGGTTGGTTACTACATCACATTACAGCTTAGATATTGATGAGGGACCACCGCCAGGCTGTCTTTTAGTAATCTCCGTGAAAAAAACGTAAATAACGAGTTTTCTCGTCAATGGCAGTGAGCGTTTGGATTTGAAATGACGAATTATCTCCTCAATGGCACTGAGTGAGTTCAACTCTATAGATACTGTAATTCTGAAATTGTTGAAAGTTGGAACTATGAGGTAAAGAACAATATTAACCAAACATAGAAATGAGTCGTGTCTGCATAAAAAACAAACAAAAAATCTCACCTGTAACATTGCCCTGGGCCTGTACGTCCTGCGCGGCCAGAGCGCTGGTTGGCGTTAGCCTGGCTGATTGGATAAACTTGCAGAGCATCCATTCCGATGCGAGGGTTAAAAACCTACTCACAAAGAAGTTTATTATAAAAAAACATCAGTGGTATTATAAATATAAAAGAGCAGATGTGTTGACTGTGTAAAATGCTAAATGTAAAGGTTATAGAGAAGTTGGAGGAACCTTGAGTTTGCAATAGCCAGCATCTACTACAAACATGATTCCATCCACAGTGAGGGAGGTCTCAGCAATGTTAGTAGCAACGATACATTTCCTCACACCATCTGGTGCCTTGAAAACAATAAAATAAAGTCAAAAAGCAGAAGGTTGTAAAATAATTAAGAAATGAAGAACACATTTTCCTGTAAATTCTAAATCTAAAAAAAGATATTAGTGTGACTACCTTCTGGAAGATCTTTGCTTGCAGATCAGATGGAAGCTGAGAGTAAATAGGAAGTACAGCCAAGGGAGGAGCATTCTCCAAGTCTTCCAAACGCTCTACAATCTGATCAGACGTTACCTAGATGAACAAAATAATGTTAAGAGTTTATCTATTAAATATATCATATTAAAACAAGAATGGAAAAGTCCAAGATGTGACTAAAAACCATTGATAAATGGGTTATTCTACGAATGGATCATTTGGATCAAAAACAAATGACATAATATATAATCTTGCACTCTTTCATTTCGAAAAATAGGATTATAAACATATGTTCCTCACCTCAATGTCCTCCTGTCCAGGCATAAAGATGAGGATGTCCCCCATCATCCCACTGAGATGTATCTGTAGGGCTTGCTTCACAGCCGCCTCCACATAGTCCTCCTGAGGTGTCTACGTACAACAACACAAGACCCTTTCTATTCATACAACAGATAACGAAAAACTTATCGTCTGAGTCAGTGGTTCCCAAACAGGGGTACAGGAGCACATTGCAGGGGGTACTCGGAAAGATTTAACAATTAATTCAAAAATAATCGAGACATGTTTCCAGTTTCTTTTTAGACTTTTTTTTCCCTACAAATTCACCACAAACTGACAGTACAATTGCTCAATAAAAAAACTTTATTTTCTTGTAATTTATTGAAACAGGGTAATTTTATGCTGTAGAGGCCATAATTAGCAACATTTTACAATCTACTTACTAATGAAGTAATCACATTTGCATTGATGTTTTACTTAAAATAAATTTCACTTTAAATAAAATTAAATGGAATTTTTAGATTAAGCCTTAGGGAACCAACGTTCAAGACATAGTTTGGGATTTAGGAGAGTCCACTGTTCCACAAATGAAATGTGATTAAATGAGAACTAACAAAAATGAAAAAAAAAACAAAATGGAACACACACAGTATATACACACACACACCTCAAAAAATTTGAATATCATGAACAAGTTTAACACGTTCAAATTCAAACCCATATATGATTTACGCTCATGACACAGAGTGAACTATTTCAAGCTTTTATTTCTAATGATGATAATGAAAACCCAAAATTCTGTGTCTCAGAAAATTTGAATTTTACATAAGATCAATAACAATAGTATTTTAAACAAAAATGTATGGCTTCTAAAAAGTATGTTCATTTCTATGCACTCAATACTTGGTTGGGCCTCGTTTGCATGAGTTACTGCATCAATGTGGCGTGGCATCAGTGTATATACAGTATATATACAGGTAAAAGCCAGTGAATTAGAATATTTAGAAAAACTTGATTTATTTCAGTAATTGCATTCAAAAGGTGTAACTTGTACATTATATTTATTCATTGCACACAGACTGATGCATTCAAATGTTTATTTCATTTAATTTTGATGATTTGAAGTGGCAACAAATGAAAATCCAAAATTCCGTGTGTCACAAAATTAGAATATTACTTAAGGCTGATACAAAAAAGGGATTTTTAGAAATGTTGGCCAACTGAAAAGTATGAAAATGAAAAATATGAGCATGTACAATACTCAGCTGTCCAAAAGGCGACCATTGACACATTGCACAAGGAGGGAAAGACACAAAAAGTTATTGCTGAAGAGGCTGGCTGTTCTCAGAGCTCTGTGTCCAAACACATTAATGGAGAGGCAAAGGGAAGGAACAACTGTGGTCAGAAAAAGTGTACAAGCAATAGGGATCACCGCGCCCTGGTCAGGATTGTGAAAAAAAACCCATTCAAGAATGTGGGGGAGATTCACAAGGAGTGGACAGCTGCTGGAGTCAGTGCTTCAAGATCCACCACCAAGAGACGCTTGAAAGACATGGGTTTCAACTGCCGCATACCTCGTGTCAAGCCACTGTTGACCAAGAAACAGCGCGAAAAGCGTCTCACCTGGGCTAAGGAAAAAAAGAGCTGGACTGCTGCTGAGTGGTCCAAAGTCATGTTTTCTGACGAAAGCAAATTTTGCATTTCCTTTGGAAATCGAGGTCCCAGAGTCTGGAGGAGGACAGGAGAGGCACAGGATCCACGTTGCCTGAAGTCTAGTGTAAAGTTTCCACCATCAGTGATGGTTTGGGGTGCCATGTCATCTGCTGGTGTCGGCCCACTCTGTTTCCTGAGATCCAGGGTCAACGCAGCCGTATACCAGCAAGTTTTAGAGCACTTCATGCTTCCTGCTGCTGACCTGCTCTATGGAGATGGAGATTTCAAGTTCCAACAGGACTTGGCGCCTGCACACAGCGCAAAATCTACCCGTGCCTGGTTTACGGACCATGGTATTTCTGTTCTAAATTGGCCAGCCAACTCCCCTGACCTTAGCCCCATAGAAAATCTGTGGGGTATTGTGAAAAGGAAGATGCAGAATGCCAGACCCAAAAACGCAGAGGAGTTGAAGGCCACTATCAGGGCAACCTGGGCTCTCATAACACCCGAACAGTGCCAGAAACTCATGGACTCCATGCCATGCCGCATTAACGCAGTAATTGAGGCAAAAGGAGCTCCAACCAAGTATTGAGTATTGTACATGCTCATATTTTTCATTTTCATACTTTTCAGTTGGCCAACATTTCTAAAAATCCCTTTTTTGTATCAGCCTTAAGTAATATTCTAATTTTGTGACACACGGAATTTTGGATTTTCATTTGTTGCCACTTCAAATCATCAAAATTAAATGAAATAAACATTTGAATGCATCAGTCTGTGTGCAATGAATAAATATAATGTACAAGTTACACCTTTTGAATGCAATTACTGAAATAAATCAAGTTTTTCTAAATATTCTAATTCACTGGCTTTTACCTGTATATATATATACACACACATGTAAAATAATTAAATATGATTAAATTATATAGAAGGTACTTATGATATGAAGAGGGGGTACATATTATTTGACAAAAATGCCAAGGGGGTGCAGGGGACAAAAAACATTGGGAAGTACTGGTCTAAGTAAACTTGGAAAAATTGTTATTGGAGACCAACTATAAAGTATTGCTGTGATAGAACAGATTATGCCATAACATAAACACTATAATGTGAAAAGAAATTAGATGTTAGTTAGTTAGTTAGTTACTAGATGTCTATATATGATTACCCATGTGCATTTGTTACATTTTTTGTAAAATGTACAAATTAAAGGCTGTAGGTTGAGAAAAGAATATAACGACTGACTCATGTCGCACCTTGTTTTTCTATAGTGGTTGTGTCTGTCCTATCATCTTTTTTACACTTGTAATGTGCAACAAAAAAAAACAGTTTTGTTGTGACATAATGAAATACAAAAACAGCCTACCTTACTAAACAGGATGTCGACTGGAAAAGTTCTTCCTGGAATATTGAAAATGGGTACATTTCCGAAAAAAGACGCAAACTTGTCAGAGTCCATAGTTGCTGAAGTTACAATGAGTTTCAGATCAGTGCGTCGTGATACAACCTGGGGTAAAAAAACAAAACAAAAAACAATCAATTTGTCATCCCAAGATTTGTACTTGCTTATCCTCCAGAGTTACACAGGTTGTTCAAGTCTATCCCAGCTGATTTAGGGGGCAAACCAGGGTACATTGTACACCCGCCCCTTGGATAGATCACCAGTATATTACAATCTAACAAATTGATGGACAAGATTAGAGGCTACCAGTGAAACCAATCCCTACAATAAATGGAATATAGGTGCATTGACTCATACAATCAGTTGCTCACTGACCTCACGCAGCAGGCCAAACAGCACGTCAGTATTCAGGGAACGCTCGTGAGCCTCGTCCATTATAACAGCACTGTAGTGGTCCAGGTCCGACTCCCTCAGTGACTCTCTAAGCAGGATCCCATCCGTCATGTACTTAATTAGAGTTTTCTCAGATGTACAGTCCTCGAAGCGGATTGCATAGCCCACCTGCACAAAATGGTCAATAAAAAAGATATAGAAAAAAAAGGGTTAAAACAAAGTGCAATAATTGTCAAATATTATATGTTGGTACACCAAATACTATGGTATTTTTAGTATTTATCAAAAGGTGGAATAAAGTCATTTTTGAATAACTTGGAAAAAAAATTAAAAATTGAAGTGATACTGGTACTGCCCATAAACATGTCCTACATATTTAGTCCACTAGATGGCAGTGATAATAAAAATGACAGATTGGGCAACTATTATTGACATTAGTTGTTATAGTAACTTATAAATAAGTTGTATGAAACAGGCCTTGAGTTTGTAAAGCAGTGCTTTATAAGAGTGGATTAAAAACTGGCAAAAAAGCATGAACTAAAGTAACTACATCCACTCGCTACTGATATCATCTATTCTAAAAACAATAGTTAGGCTAGTCTTTAATTTTCACACTAAAGTACATGGCAGTATGTGAAAACATGATAATTGACAAAAAAATGAGCACCAGTGGTGCTTGATCACTTCGTCGAAAATAAATAAAAACACTTAAACAATAAAGCAAATGATTGAAGCAAAATCGAGATTTAGGAACTACAGTAGATTAGCAGGTGTTTATCACACAGAGCATAGTAATAAGTGAAGTGCAATCAGAGTAGGCAAGGTAGGCAGTGAATTGATATTTTGATTATTTGTTTTATTTATAATATAATTATAAATTATTTATTTTTCAATTTCTGATAGCCTACAATACCTATAAGTTTAAAAGTGTCAGCATGTTGTGCTATTCATAGCCCAAATCACTAAACATTGCTATTTCCTAACCGCTGTAAGGCAGGAGGAGGCCACACCCCTTCTCAAAGGCACGTTGCTGCTCTGCTTCTGTTCCCATAGCGTGTTTTTATGTTAGCGCATGCGCAGTCAGTTCCCCAAGATGACAACCATTTAGGCAAAAAGGCAGCTCTCTAAGCTGCCTTTAGACGTAACCGTGCTATGCTAAATGCTATACCTAAGTTCACAGTGCATTAGTGAATTGATATCACGTGACCGCTGCTGCTACGTTCTCTAGCGAGTGGGCGGGATAACACTACAGTCAGGATGACAGCACTAGAGACGATAAAGGAACTTTCTTTTGAGGAAAAACAACAGCTTTTAAAAGATGGGAGACCAACACCTGAGCTACCAGACCTTCAGCAAAGGTAAGGTCTGAAAATTGTTCATATTTTCTACAGTGAAAGGAAGGATTGACTTTGTGGATGCGCCTTACTGAGGCTGTTCTGAGTCATTTTCTCTGTGTTTCTGTTTCCAACACAAACAACGGATGCGCTGCCGTGTCATGAGACATATCTTGTTGGGAGAGTATGGAAGCTATATTAAATAATCATTTGTTTCTTTAATGGTGTTTTTCAATGTTTATTTTGTTAGATGGCTAAATACTTGTTCATGTGGGTTTTTTCTTTCTTATTATGAATTTTATATTTTGATAAGCGCATTGCGATGACTTTGTTGTAAATTGCGCTATACAAATAAAGTTGAATTGAATTGAATTAACACTTGCCAGCAGAAACATATGAAATAGTCATTGGTGTTGACATTAGTGTTCTCGATTTGGAACGCCCTGCCTACCCTACCCTACCCTAGTGCTCACAGCACGTCACTGATAGTAATTATAAGATAGCTGAAAATGTTCTCCAGTCATCTGTCTCACCTCTTCTCCAAGGTTGGAGCCGATCTCCTCGCTGACTCTCTTGGCGACACTCATAGCTGCCACTCTGCGGGGCTGAGTGCAGCCCACCATGCCATAGCTGGTGTAACCGTCCTCATGCAGGTACTGGGTCAGCTGAGTGGTCTTTCCACTGCCGGTCTCACCAACAACAATCACTATGCTGTTGTCCCTGTAAAGTGCATCCACATGGGTTTTACATGGTTTCCTTTTATAAACTGTAGTGCTTACATCAATTTTCTTTCACTACCTTATGATGTTAAGAAGCTGCTGCCTGACGGCAAAGATGGGCAGGTACTGTCTCTGTTCCAGAATACTCTTCTTTTTTGCAAACTCACTGCTCGCCTCAGACTTCTCTTTCATGTGTTCAGCAAATTTTTGCTCAGCCCTAAAAAATAAATAAATAATGTAACATTATTATTCCTTAAACTAAACAGGAAATTACATTACTGTCCCAGTTAATAGGAAAAGGTGAAATATTCAGCCACCTGTAGTCGACTTTGCCATCCTCCCCCACAGCCTTTCCCCCGGGCATGTCCTCCTCCTCTTTCTTCTTGATGCCCATAATATCACCAAGCTTGGTGCCAGCAAGTTCCCAGTGTTTGTGTTGTGCCTGATTGTGGAAAACAAAGCAGACAACCAGATTATAAATTCTCCTTTGTAAAGACACAAGAGTGACTAAGCATCTGGTGCCACAATCATCCATTAATGTGAACCCGATGCAATCGTTCTATGTGCAATAATATTAACACTAACTATAAACACATCTATTAATGCTAACCATGTACAATAGGGCCATGTGCATTAATATTAGCACTTTAACTAAGTGCTAAGGGCGAGGTGTAATTTGTTGTTCAACACAAAATATTAGCACATTTGCACTTGAACACTAAAGCACTTTATCTGCCTCATGCACTTAAACTGCAATTGTCGCTTTATTTCTGGTCTGTGCTTCTCAACTAAATGTCATTACATTTGAGTCTTTGTATTTTAATGAACTGTCCATGTTGTCTGATTTTGGAGTTGTCTTTTTTGTTATTTAAATTCTGTTATACACAACATCAACCTGCCAGGGACTACAGATGGAAACTAGCCTGTGTACATTTATATGTCCATTAATGTGCATTATCTCTTGCCACAAATAAATAAATAAAAAACATAGTTATTACACTATGCTAGTAGTAATTTACTATATTGCATTAAATCTAAAGGTAATTTGAGGCAGTTAGTTTGATCATACAGGCAGTAGAGGAACAACACATCATACGCAATCACTACAAATACCTATAAAGTTTATTTTTATTGCTTTGCTAATTTTTTTAACACTTCCATTGTCATTGTTAATCTGTGATTAGTACTAGTGCATTATTAAAATGTTTAAAGAATTGAAAGCTTTGTGTGTTAGAAAAACTATGTTAAACCCTTCGAAGAAACTCCAAACTGAAAACTGAACCAATTTCCTGTTGATCGGTTGAATGGCAGCGGTGAATGCAGCCTACCTTCTTCCGTTCTTTCTGCTCACGATGTTTACGAACAAGCTGGCTGCCTTTACGAGAAATGATGGCCATGTCCGATGTGGCATCTTTTACTGGGATGACAGGCTCTGGCTGCAGAAGTGAAACAACACCCATACACACATTTTATATTGTACAAAGCAATCGTTGTGATTTTTTTTTTTAGGATCAGAAAAGTGGGATTTTACCTGTTTTGTGAAAACAATTCTTCCATCAAGGAAGGGAGGGACCAAGTTATGAACCAGCAGGTGAACCTTGGCAGCATTGTCCTCCTCAAAGTCTTCGTCCACCTCTAGTCTTTGTACAACTCCACTGGTCAGCATACGGTTGGTTTCCCATCGTTCATTATCCTGAGGAAAATAAAGGACAGCTTCTTTAGAAAACATGCATAAGCAGTGTAGAAAAAACCAATTGTCTTTAATTGAATAACATCGGGCAACAATGGTGTACCTCATTGATCTGCCTTTTCTGAGCAGAAATTCTTTTTTGTGTCTGCTTCTGTATGATCTGCTCTCTCTTCTTTATATATTCCTCAGAGGTGGAAGTGAAAGGGTTGTGGAACTCATCGTAGCCTTCATCCATCATATACCAGTCCCTGTCAGCTTGCTGCACACCAGAGAATCAGTACAAAAGATTGCATATTTTCTCAGCAAGGTGTATTGAACAGTTCTTTTAGGAGCAGCTTGATGTACAGTACTGACCTTCTGGTCTTCCTCCCACATTTCTTTCTCATCCTCATTATCAAACATAATTCCCTTCTCGCCTTCTTTCCTACCTTTAAAAACAAGACTGAGTCAGAAATACCTTCACACAGATGTTCAAATCTAGAACTAGTGAATAAAACGTGTTTCCTAACCACACCTTTTCCTTGTGATAGACGAGGTGTAGAACCCAAGTGTTTTCGGTCATTGGCCCACTCATTGTACTTGTAGGACGGGGTGGGCAGAGGTGTGTCATCAGAATAACGACCTCTGACCGACCTACACACACAATACAAGATGATTTGTAAAAATAAAGCAACATGACAGAGACTTTTAGACATATTTTAATGAATGGAATATCATTTAAAGAGTAACTAAAGCCCAAACTCTCTTTTTTCTGCTGAATACATATGTATTTGGGTATTAAGTAGTGCTGATTATTAATCTGAATCCCACTCTTCAAATTTTAGTAAAAGTATTTTAATTTTGCGTATTTAGTTGTAAAGTTTCAGCGTTACTGGCCCCTAAGGGTTGATTTTTGCTATTGGCTGAGACGGATTCCTTGGATTCCCCTGCGTCATCAACTTTTACTGTTGACCCCGCCCCTCCTATAATAAAAATTTTCATTAGCAACTACTATAGGGGTGCAATGATTAGTGGATATAGTCGACAACAAATTGAGTAGCTGATGTACTGCCATTATTTTTTTCTCTGTCATATGGAAACAAAATGTGTCTCTAAAGACTGGAAGCATTTCAGCCTGGATGTGAAAAATAAAAGGTTGAGAAACGAGCTTGTAATCAAAGGGTCACTGGTTCAAATCCAACCTCGGTCATCATCACTGTGGGATGTTGAGCAAGTCCTTACACTCTTTACCAATAGATGTATAAAGTAATCACTTAAACAAACAGCTTCTCACTGTGTTCACCATCCGGTACCTTATAAGAGAAAAATCTATCTTTTGCTTAAAGATTTTCAAAGTAAAAGCTATACTTTTACTTTGCAGGATTACTATTGCAACAACACATCATCGGTAGGGTAAAACTAACTGAATGCTGTTTTTACAACTAGTTAAAACTGTGAAATTAGTTTGTGATTTTTCAAGAAGAGGTTCCAATCCCCTGCTGACCTGTCTCTTCTCTCACTCTCTCGTCCAGACACTTGGCTTCGTTCTGAGCGGTCCGACTCTTTGTTAGAGGGGGCAGGGGAGGGAGACTCCCACTGGGAACGCCTTGAACTGGCATAACCACTGTCATCTTCATCCCAGTTGGAGCGTGATGGAGTGAAAGAATCTAAAAAAAAAAAAAACACAGTTTAGTTTACTAGTAATAATAATAATAATAATAATGCATCAATTTTATATAGGGCTTTTTTGGGACTCAAAGTCGCTTTACATAAGACAAACATAAAATAGCTACACTATGATCCTTTGTGCGTAGAGCAGCATTTTACAGTTAAAATAATTCAAACCTCTTGGCCGCTGCTGTGGTGACTGTGGTTCATTTCTCTTACTCCCACGACTGAGACGATCAGAACCTCCTTCTCTCTGGGAGCGCTCACTCCTGATGCCACGGCTGCTCTCTCGATCTTCTAAAAGATGCGGGAACTTATTTAAATTATAATCGCATTATGGAAGCTATCATTGTCAGTTTGTTTAACCCTTATGTCTTTTTACCTATTTTCAAAATGTGTGCAAAATCTGCCCTTTAAGTATAACATGTCAAATAAGAAACCCCTATAAAAATGTAGAAATCAATCATAAGATACTTTGGAGACCAAGTATCCCACCTCTTTCACTCCGTCTGCCTTTTTCTCTTCTCTCTCGTTCTCTGTCTCTGTTCTTGTCCTCTTTAGAGGAGGCATAGACTCCATGCTCACGTCTATCTTTCTCTCTCTGCTGGTGCCGCTGCTTGAACTCTTCACTGACACCTCCAGGGTTTGAGGGAGTCTCTGAACCGGTCACTCGATACTTTCGACTGTCAAAACACAAGGAAAACATTCACTGCACAATTATTCATGCAAAGAAGTACAGAGGAAAAATTCCTTATTGAGATCAAACTATTGATAGGCTTAATAGTTATAACTGTAGGCTGCTATTTGTTACAGAGGAATAACCACTGGTTTGGTAATGAAGCCACTATTTTTATATTTCAAACCATTACAATAGTGTGTTTGCATATTTTTAAATCTGCTGGAGATAAAGATTTTAATTTTGTGTGTTTGCCCCAAAAACTCTGCCAAAGTGGAAATGGAAATGAAAGTGGAGTGGAAATGAAAACAAACTTTCGAGCAGCAATTTAAACCTTTTGCAATCCTTTTTTGAGCCAATGATCTTTGACTCATTGATCTATGAGGCCTATACTGCGCCATTATCTGATTTAAGAAAAACATCGTATGAAGTAAAGAAACAACAAAGCAATATCAGTACAACATTAACTTTAAAGTTTTCATTATGATTATTCAAATTAAAAACATATGATTAAGAATATAATCAATACAGTTATTGAAAACATTGCAAAAACATAACTTTTTGTGAGTCTCTAAATTACCTCTCTTTTTTTGTATCTTGCTCCGTATCATCATCCTCTTCATCAGACCCAGAGTCACTTTTACCTTCCTCCCAGTCCTTGTAAGAGGAGACCTTTGACTTCTTTTTGCTTTTGTTTTCACTGAGAGAATCTTCCAACTCTTTCATTTCACGTTCCTTCCTCTTCTGGGCAGCCAGCAAATCCAGACCCAATAAAGAGGTGCGTGGGGTTGGCGCCCGAAAGACATGAGGCTCTGCAGTCGCACTCTTTTTCTTTAGAATCAGTCCGCCTGTTTGAGCAAATGGATCACTGCCTTCCAGCCTATGCATGGACACGTCATCATCATCCATGACCTGTGGGAAAAATATATCATAGGAAATTAGTTTGTTGTGGGTGATAACTTTGATCTACAATAGTTTGAACTCGGGATGTCCCGATACTACTTTTTCATTTCCAATATGATACCAATATCAGCATGAATCATACATACTTTTAATCTTTCTTTTTTTCTTAATAAAACTCACTCAAACAATAGTCAGCAACAGCAGGTATGAGGAAAAACTGACCCATTTATTATTAACCAATTGGTTACATACATTTTAACCTTCAACATAATATCTACAGTATTCTACAATTGAATAAAATAAATGAATTGGGAAAAATAATAATAATAAGAAGAAGAAAAAATTTGAATCTGAAATCCAATATTTGTTTTCAGGCTGATATCGAACCAATATCTGATATCAATATCGGATTGGGACACCCCTAGTTTGAACATTTTTGAATGTTTAACGGAAGCCTGAAAAACAATAACTGAGACAGTAGCAAAATATGATTTAATTCTCCTATATTAGGGGTATCAAACTCATTTTAGTCCAGGGGCCAAATTGGATGCTCTAGAGGGCCAGATTTGGCCCCCAGGCCTTGAGTTTGAGACTGTGTAGTATATAAACATACATTTTATATATAATATTTACTATTTAGTAAGATCGACAGAAACTTTGCCTTTTTCAGGCTCAGGTTAAATATCACTATGGTTTCTAAAACTCTCTTTAGCAATAATTCAACATGTCAGGTAATTAAGCAAGTCTGGTTAGTAAAAACTGTCATATTCTACAAATATCGACATCGTTGGTTAGCTTCGGGTTTTTCCAACTACAATAATGAATGACGTTATTCGCAGCCTTTTTAGTGACTCTAAAAGCAATGGTTGCTATTGTTAAATTAAAGATATTAACAATGCTCACAAAAATTGCAGTCGGAATACATGCTTACCTCAACGTGAGTCGTTAGCCGTTTCTACAAAGAACAGCAAACTGCAACAATTTCCCGTGTTTTCTTTCGTTTTAATACAACAAATTCCTTTCACTTTGTCGTTGAAAAAATAATATTCTATATAGGACATATGTAGGCGTTAGAACACGTCCCTGTTACGCACCTGGTAATACTTATATTGAGAATTTCGTAGAGACAACGCGAATGTTTACAGTCCAGAAGAAGCCGATGGTATCCCACAATGCATCACTTTCTTCTTCGTTGGAATTAAATGGTGTTTGCTGGACCAGCGCGTGGCTCCTTAGTGCCAGTGATAGGGCTGGAGTGGTGATATTTATTTTATTTATTTTTATTTATTGCTTTTCCACAGAAATCACCCGACAATCACTCCACGTTTTTGGAGTCTTCACTGTAGATTTTAATGTGACAAATTTACGAGATCAATTTTAACAAATTATTTATTATATCCTACTAAATTGGGTAATAATAATAAAGATAAAGACTACAGTTGACCAGAGCCGTATAGAGAGAGAGAGTTGTAACAACGGAAGTCCAAAATGCTTGACCGTCATTTGTTCCCGGAAGTTAGTGGCGGGCCATTCGAATCCATTGATTCCTATTGAAAAACTGGGATTTTCGGTAATGTGTCATCGATAACTGCATTGATTGGCAATATTTATACAGTACACTGTCATATGTATGTGTATATACAATACATGTTTATGTAGTTCCATAAATATTTTTTTTTCTAACGTAAATTCGTATTAATAGTTGGTGTAAACAGCTTACCTGGTTTTTTGACATAGTTAAAGCCAACAATAATTTGGTTAAAAAATATGTTGATGTGTATTGTATACAGGATGTATTGCTTTGAATGTTTTTTTTTTTTAATTTTCCTAAAAAAAAAATTAAAAAAAAGGGGGCGGTTATTAAAAAACACCACATCCAGACAGGACACATTGAAAACATATTTATTATGTTCATACATATATAAATATAGACATTAGATTTTTTTACTATGCACTTATGTACCAATATAAATTCATTAAATAAATGTCTAACAAAGTCAGAAACATTAATAACTTGTCATGCAGTTTGCTGTGCTGTTTGGGGATGCTCCACTCGCTCCGAAAATGGAGTGAAAAATGTTTGGCTTCCCAACCGAACCATAGAGGAGAAAAAAAAATGATTAGCCAAAGTCAGCAGGAGCGATCAAAATAAATAAATAAAAATCAGGATTATAACAATAAAAAAAAAAATTGTGAGGCGATCATATTCAAACACTTCATTTGCGCTTTTTCCACAAATAACTCAATCGAAAAGCTTATTGTTTGATTTAAAAAAAAAAAAGAACATATGTAGCCTATGTGGGTAGATAAAACTGTGACGTAAACGCTGTGTATCTGCTAACGATCCCTTAATTTTCTAAGAAGAAATTAGATTTTGTTTTTAACATGAAATCAACAGCAGTGTATCTCACAATGAAAAACAAAATAATAATAATAATAATAATAATAATAATAATAATAATAATAATAATAATAATAATAATAATAATAATAATAATAATAATAATAATAATAAATTAAAATACAAAAAATGAAAATAAACATTACTAGTTTAGCGGGGGATAATCCACTAACATGCCTTAATGCACACATTAATGGGTTTAGATACGATGATAATATTTATAATAACGTCTTACCGTTCAACATGTGCATCACAAACCGTCTAATCAGCTCTTTCTCCATTGGCTACAATAGTAAGCTGAGCACTTCAGGGAACTATTGTGAGGCTCTTTGAGCCGCCATTGCTGTAAAAAAAAAACAACAAAAAAAAAAAACGAATCATTGGAATGAACGGATATGACGCAACTCTCTCGCCTTCTATATACAGCTCTGTCGTTGACCAACTTACAATATCTAAATTAAGAGTAAAATTATTTAAATACCCAGTTTTACCAAAAACAAAAAGAAATACACTACAAACTAATGAATGATCTTTCTAGTGATTTTTTTTTTAAGATTTTGCTTAGATTACATTAGTATAACCGACAGTATCATATTAAAAGAAAGATAATTAGACTTAATGGTAAATGTTCTACTATTCTTAGCCACATTCTTTATTCATAAAGCCAAATTTCATTTTTACATTAAATTTCTAAAACGTATGGAAGCAAAACTCACCAGAGACCTCTATTATTTACTCCAAAATGATACAATTAATGAAACAGCTATATTTTATGTTTATGTATTTTTCTTAGTGTTATTGAGATGTGTTTTCTATGCTTATGTTGTCTGTTTGCATTCTTGAAAGAGTCTGTTCATGTTAAACATTGCAATATCTAATATTTGCCTGACTGGTTTATATATTTTGTTTGCATTAATTAAAGATAATAAAGATTTGAATGCACTAGTTTGAGTAATTTCCATTGTAAGTATACAGTAAAAAAATAAATAAAATTAGGATAGCATTAATTCTCATTTAAAATTATCTGTAAAAAAAAAAAATGTCTTAAATATTCAACAAAAGCAAAGTTTTGATGCTGTAGGTGTGATAACAGAGCGTATTGAGCTTTGTTGATGTACAGTATGTGAGCAATTCAATAAAACATGTCAGACAGTCAATGTATGTTGGCTCCAGTTGCCTAAACTAACGCTATTAGTTTAATTCTGGTAAACATTGACAATATGTTGTGCAAGGAATTAAGAAAACTATAGAGGTTTAAATAAAAAAAATAAATTAAAATTTATTCTGCCCTTGATCAACATCCAAATACTCTGAAAGTACATAAAATAAGTAACATTTGTCACACACCAGCATCCTAACATTGATATTAATGAGCACATTATCAGTCATTCAAGGTTTATTTATTTAAAAACGCATTCATGGACCAAAG
This sequence comes from Gouania willdenowi, assembly GCF_900634775.1. Classification (NCBI taxonomy): domain Eukaryota; kingdom Metazoa; phylum Chordata; class Actinopteri; order Blenniiformes; family Gobiesocidae; genus Gouania; species Gouania willdenowi. Next base: position 28,963,463 of record NC_041046.1, on the reverse strand, counting down.
ACTGTATGGCTGTTAAAAGTCAAAGAAATAGCAAACACGTACCCTTGAATTCATCAAGTTCAATTTTTGCATCTGCTAGTTAACACAAAGCAAAACTAGCAGCAGGTTATAAGTTAAACATAGACTTGCATGTCATGAAATTTACTGTAACATGAAAATATTTGTATACATTTCTCTGAAATAATGCCCAATTCTGCATACATCTCAAATTTATTTGAATTTTGCATCAGCACTTGAATAAAAATGGATTTAAACAAGCAAAACCCTTACATTTGAAAAAACTTCTGTACATAAAAAGCCTTAAACACGTTACTGCAACAAGCTGTGGACCAGGAGACACCCAACCAATGGCATAACAGACAAATCCTGCAACTTATGAAAAAGCAACACCAAATACCATTCAGACTGCACAGACTGTTGCCAGGACAATCCACCCCAAGCAGAAACACGAGCCAAAAAGATAAAAGAAAAACTGTTAAATAACATATTATTTAGAGGAACACAAACATAAACAAAAAGTCAGTAGCCAGTAATTTTGACTTTTTTCCTCTCTTTGTCATCTACTGCCTTTCATTTGTTTATGCAATGAAATGAGATTTTAACTAATTAATTGGCTTATAAGTAGACTGAAGTGATAACAGTAGAACTTGACTCACTTTCATCTTAAATAATTACTAAAACAACTAATTGAATGTTGATCCCTAATTAAATGTCTCATCCTAAGTAATTGAGTTAAAATATGTATATACTGTATATTTAATCTTATTGGGGAAAAATGTGTGTCCAGTACAAAGGTAGAACAGTGCTCCAAACTATACCATCATTACTCTATACATCTCTTTCAGTCTATACAATGGGTGCCTCGATGAGATAGCGTTCTCTTTTTAACATATTCAGGTAAATGCATACTAGAGTTTAGGGTAACAAAACATTGAACTATATTGACAACAGGCATAGTGACAAAGAAGAAAGTGAAGGCAGACCAATGAATTAAGTCTGTTTAGCATTTAGTGCACTCTGTATAGATGAACATGGAATAAAGTACTTTCTCAAACTGTCCTCCTATCTTCTTTCTGCAAATGACACAGACACTCCTAACTGTGTGTGTTCAGCTTGCAGAAGGTTTGGTCAAACATTTCCAAGGCTCCCAAATGAGCCTGTAACAGTGTGAAATCTCTCAGGAGGACTTGTGTTCGAAGAAATAACAGCGATACATGACGCCGACGATAGCTGCCACCACTGCAGGTATCAACCATAGGGTCCATGAACTGCTGAGAAAGAAAAAAAAAACAATACACAAATGAATTCCAACACATTTACAGTAATCAAAACAAACAGAGCATCAATTAAATACTTCCCCTTTTATCATGTTCATGTTTCCTAAAGCATTTGTCTGCGATAAACATCTTGTTTAAATGCTTTGTCCATGAGACACTGCCCACAGAAACAAATTAGCTCACCTCGACTCTTCGGACTTTGTATCTTGGTTATCCTGTACAAATACATTTTTTTTAAAAAACACACATTAACAGAAAATGGATAAGGATTTTTTTTCCCCATTGTTTCAGGACTAATTAAGACACAAAACGTACCTTTGTGGTTTCCTGTTTTCTGTCACTCTACAAAGAAAATATATAAATATTAAAAAAGTTATGTGGTTGAAATTTAGCAAACAAAACAGAAACATTATCATAAAAAAAAAATCCCACTCTGATTTTTAGATAAGACAAAGCCTCATTTTAGCCCATAAAATACTTTGCACAAATGTTGTCATTCACTCACCTCCAGAGAAAACATGATAAAGAAAACCAGGAGCCACGTGAGGCTTATCTTAGAAACTAGCATTAAACTCCAAGGACTTCTATAACAATCTAATCTTCTTAGTCCAAGATAGAGTTTACAGAGTGGCTTGGAAAAAACTACAATAAATCATGAGAGAATCATTATCTATATACTGAACAAAGTATTTTTTATTTTTTTAAATAGATGAAACAAAAAACTTTGGCTTCCTGTGTTTAAAAAGTCAATGAGTGCAACAACTTTCTGTGGTCCTGAGAATTAACACCTTTGAACAAATGATGGTATGATCCAAGTAAGAACATTCAATAATAAAAGTGTCTGTTTCCGGACCTTTTCCACATAAGCGTAATGTGCCTGTGTGGTCTAAGGTGCTGCATTCAAAGATTCTTCCTATCGCTAACGGGGGTTCAAATCCCACTTTTCACATATATATTTTTCATTTTAACATATTTTACATGGCAAATTCCACCTTTCAAAATACATATCCGTCAAAAATAAACATTTTAGGGTATTTCCTGGGATAGGATAGGGATAAAATACAAAGGTTAGCTGGGTAGCTAAAAATAAATATGAGCTAAAATACAACTGACGGAATGGAATTTTAAGTCACGTGGTGCATCTATCACATGACCTAAACTGGCCAATGAGGGGTGCTGCGTATGCATAGAGTGGCAGGCTATGGATACGTGTAATCCATAGCCGTATCCATAGCCACGGCCTATTAAATAATAATAGGTCATGTTTCCTCACCATGTGAAGCTCTCCGACGTAGTAACTCTCCAGCATCTCCCTGGCATCCTTAGAGTGACCCACGTCCTCAAAACTCTCTGTGGCATCTGCACCAGCTTGCTCCAGGAGAACCTCCTCCCCTCCAGGATGCTATATTAAAAAAAAAACAAAAACAAAAAAAGGTTTGACAAGTTTACTGACTAACATAACCCGATTAACACGACCTCTGCTGCATTTTTAAACGCCACATAATGAGGGGTGTGTGTAGCTTATTCTATTTTTACTTCCAAGACAGTGCTTACTTAGTAGTCAAAATAATATGCCAAATATGATCAAGCGAAAGGCAGCGCTGAACTTAAATATCTGTTTTTGTGAAAGAACTTTTTTGGTAACTGTTATTGGGTTTGCAAACTTCAAAGGATATCATTTGTTAAACAATTGTCAAATAAATGACCCTTATTTTAACTGTAATAATAGTCTGTGACACACTGGGACTTAATCATGTAGAGTTGGCCATTGTGTGTAGCTTGCTCTAGTTTCTCAACTTCTGTCATAGCTACAAGTATGAGTCAGCTGTTTCTTCAGAAGACATTATGAAACAGCAGTAGACCTTAGCTTTAGTAAGTAAAACATGTCTTCAGATTTAAAGTCAAGTTATAAAAAATGTATTTAGAATGTCCACAGTTTGTAATGGTATATTTGTAAGCATGTACCACTGTGAACGAGCCAAAAATGACCCATAGGTTAAACAGAGTTGTAATTCTATTAGAAATTGGTCAAACAACCATAGTTGTAGTTTGAGAAAGCAATCTTTAGCTTAAAAAAAATAAACTCCAGGATTTACTGAAGACAATTATTACCACTAATGTCTCTTACCTCTTCAAGAAAACTTGTTATGTCGTATACTTTATCGTGGATGATGAGCCATGTGTCGTTACTCAGATTATGCTCTTTGACGTCCTCTAGGGAGTAATATTTGACACCTCCATCGGCCTTTTCTCCGTTTACCTCTGCTTTGGAGCAGTCAGTAGGTCCACTGTCTGCGCTCACAGGTTTTTCGGTGACTTCTTCGCCCATCCTGACGTTAAATAACCCGCACAGAAACACCAGCTAACAGATGCTACCTTCAGCTAGCCGAGAACAGGCACAACGCTACTCAATGTAGATTGTTTCCAAATCCCCTCACCCTGACTACAGCAGGTAATGCTAAGAGTGTAATGTATAACAGTATTTAAAGATGAAGATAAGTCGTAAACACCGGACTCTCAGGCTGTGGCCACGCTAGCGTAGCCTTACAAAACCCAGAGCCCGGAACCCATCAGCAGTCATGTGCAGCCAATGGGCGTACGGATAAATGTAAAACGAAACGCGAATGGCCAACTGACCAATCAAATAACGAGGAACAAAGCAACGGCCAATGGCAACCTCAGCCTAGTTATCACGAGACTGTTACATGCAACACATGTCAAATGTGCGCTCTAAACGCGTATAAAAGTAATTGATTGATAATTAAGTATACTAGTTGTTTTTAATCACATTGATCTTCCTGTGCAAACAAAGAAAGTCAGTTACAGGTTTCTTAGATACACTGATAATATGGGATTATTCATGACGTTCTAGTGATGACGTAAGTTTCAGGGTGTGTCATGCGGAATAGTAATTGTAATGGTTCATAGAGTGTCTGATCTGAATGTGGTCGGTCTGTTGAGTTTCTTCAAATTTGTAAAACAAAACTGATCCAGTAAGTGAGGGGATGTAGCTCAGTGGTAGAGCGCATGCTTTGCATGTATGAGGCCCCGGGTTCAATCCCCGGCATCTCCACTTGGTTTTTTGAGTTACGTGCTTCTGCTTCTCAGGGAAGGTTCGAGAATCGTCAGTAAACATCTTATTATTAACAACTTCAGCAATCATCTCTAAACAGTTTGGAGGGACTAACAGAGACAGTTGGAGACCGGACAGAGAGCTTAAAAAACAGTTGTGTCCTTTCGAGCAGTGTTACTCAAATGGGGGTACGTGAGGTCACAATAGGGCGTACTTGAGAGAGACCCCATGTGGGATCACATGGAGTTTAAATGGGGTCACCTGATATTTCAGAAAAATGAAAGATTTTTTAATTTTTTTTTAACCGTCCTTTTTTTTCAATATTATTATTTTTTTTTAAAACACAATCTTAAACAACTGTATTTCTGTACTTTCACTTTGTGAAATATAAATCTAGTTCAACTGAAATACAGTAAAAAAAAAAAAAAAGAGCTGAAACATGATCGAAAACATTTATTTGGGGTCGGCAGAAATTCTTGATATCATAATGGGGTCACGATCCAAAAAAGGTTTGGAACCACTGACTGCACTAAAGACTGTTTCTTTCCACTTATTTACAAAATGAGATTCTTTAAAATGTGTGTCATCACATTAATTCCATCATTATGCTCTATAGTTGTTTTTTTTTTATAGAATTCTGGAAAAAAAATGTTATAGTCGGACAAAGGGGTACTTGGATTCAGAAATAAGAGAAATGGGGTATTTGAGCCAAAAAAAAAAAAAAGTTTGAGAACCACTGATTAAGATGATTTTGCAGCGATATATATGTAATACGTACAATAGACACACGATGGCGGTAGAATCCCAGTAACCAAAGTAGTATTACTTTTTTCTGCAATAAACATATAGTAACATAAGTACTGAAATGTTAAATTGGACTTGTGCACTCACTCAGACTTCTGTGATTTGAGGCTGAAAGATACAGACACCACTCAATGTTATCACTGAATCTGTATACTTGTTTGTTGTTTTATTCAAATAATTAAATATTCGGTTCACCAGTGAGATAGCAGTGCGCGTAAAAAGTAACTGTGAAACTGATTAGATCATTTTTAATCGTTATTTCAATTTTATGTCAAATGTTCTTTTTGCTAATACTTGTTTCATATACAATTGCGCAAATAACAATAACCAAAACTGCTTTGGCATTGTAGCAGATAAATAAACCAAAACATTTGATTGAATTTAATTGAGCACCGATAAATAGGATTCCCAATGAGAGAATATATCAGCAGTAAGATAAGATGCTACAGCTGATGCACAACATTATAGTGTCCAGAGGCAATAACTGGGAACAGCTGCAAAAACATCTCATATGACATGTTACAGTTTGCCCTTAAGGTCATACATTACTTGTGCTTAAAGGCTAAAATACTTTATATTCTAAAAAGTGCACTGACATATTATATAATGTCTATTCGTAACTACAGTAGATTAAATAGATACTGTATGTAATTATTTGAGTGTGTTTTGTGGTTTTTAAATGTTAATAAAAAATGTTGCCTTTGAGTACAACTATTATCACCTTTTCACACTGAAAATACACAACTGCACTGAATGAATAAAGGGCTTTTTCTTGTCTACAGTTAAAGTAAATAGTTGAGGAAAAATCCAAAGTCCTCAGTGACCCTAAAACGTTACACTTCATGTGAGTTTTGTTGCGTTATTTTATAACCATTCTTAGGTTTCTTGTACTATTATGGTTTTCTTTATGTCTCTGTAGTTTCTGCACACACTCAAATAAAAATCACAAAGTGCTGTACAAAACATAAAGGATAAGTACTAGGGGTGGGACAAAGTTCACTAGATGATATATGATACTGGGCTCAAGAGAACGATCCAAGCCGATACCATACGCAACATTGACACATCTTGAGATGTTTTAATAGTAGCAATTAAAACTAGTTGGAATTTTATTATCATGCAGAAATCAAAGTAATTTAATCTTAATTTGTTTTATTCCTGTTCCAAATCTTGACATTAATTACCTCGTCTACTTGACAGCATATTTGGCAAACCTATTTGTATCACCACTTATAGCAGTTTATTGTTTTTTATAGAGGTCGACTGATATATATCGAGCCAATATATGGACTTTTTTCAATATTTTTTTTTTTATTTAGCACTTTAGAGTAGCCATTAAAGGGAAAAATGAAGAACATAAAAACATTCAATAGGATGTAAGAATATACAAACAAAAAAAGTAATAATAAAAATAGCATGGGAGAGGTAGAAGTCAATAGGCTTACAAATAAAAATAGGATAAGGATATAATATCCTTTTACCTATTATATCCTTAATAGGATAAAGATATTTGATAAGGCACCTGTGTGGGCAGCTGCAGCCACCGCTTGACTGACAGAAGGACCCCACATTTATATCTTACGAGTGTTTCAATTGAAACACTCATAAAAAAAAGAAAAAAAGTATATCGGCCTCAAATATCGGCTTTAGATATCGGTCATAGGCTGAATCATTTATTTATTTTTTTAAATCAGTATCTGCATCAGCCTTTGAAAATCCCATAGTGGTCAACCTCTAATTTTTTTTTACATTATTTCCATCGCCGTTTGTCTGGATTAGATCAAAAGTACTTAAAAGATTTTGACAAAATTTTAACCAAAGATGAAAAGATTTAGAATTTGACTCAGTTATGATGGGTTGCTTCCTTTATTCCTCCACAGAGTTTCATCTAGACCAAATCCGGATTGCACATTCCAGATTTTTCTTTAAAAAGAAAATTGGGATGGCTCATTCAGTTGGACCTACTGCACTGTAATTAATGGGGATAGAACTTTCTTCCAAGTCTTTAAATTGTGAATGTCCATGGTACCATGATCAGGTTCACTGATTCAAATAACTGCCAATATCTGGCAAAGAGGAGATTTGGTGCACAAACTGTTGTGAGCCGCTCCCACACATCCCTTTTGAAAACATTTTTAAAAAAAAAGTAGCTTTTGATATTTGTATTAATTTTTGTGCCTCTTGTATTAGGGAGACATACATAAATACTGATCCACTAAAAATGAACAAAGCTAAATTTGATCAGCAAGTCAATGCAGACAGAAGTGTAAACCCTTTAAGACTTTAGTTCAAAGAATGTTTTAGTCTGATGTGCATCATTACTTTACCATACAGGATTTATTTTTCTTCTCTGGTAAAAAAGTGCACAATAGGAGAATTGATCAATCGCTCTCCTACGTGTTCTTCTAAATAAGCTTTTCCACAATAATTCTAGGGTTGTCCCGATCCGTTATCGGATATCGGTCCGATATTAGCCTGAAAACAAATATCAGATATTGGATTCAAATTTCTGGATTTTACAATGTTTTGTTTATTTTATTCAATTGTAGAATATTGTAGATATTATGTTGAAGGTTGCAATTTATGTAACCAATTGGTTAATAATAAATGAGTCAGTTTCTCTCATACCTCCTGTTGCTGACTATTGTTCTCTAACATCACTTGATCAAGCCTTTTCCAACATTCCGCACTACAAAATAAGTAATTATTATTGTTTTTTTATTAAATAAATTATTAAGAAACCCAATAATAATAATGATTTATGATTAATGCTGGTATCGAATCAATATCGGAGTCGACCGATACGCAAGGTTGCAATATCGCTATCATATCGGAAATGAAAAAAGTTGTATCGGGACATCCCTAAATAATACAAAGCCACTCCAACAGAAGACACATACAATTCTTACACATTGAGCTTTATTAAATACAATAATCAATAATGACCAATTCCATTTTTATATTTAAAGTTTAGAAACACACAATTTACAGAAGTTCATTATTTAACCATTTCTTGATTAAAAAGTACATACATGCTTACTTTGAAATCCGACATTGAATGTGAAATGACAGCATTCAGCCCTACTGTGAATCTATGGTGAAGGTGAACATGTTGAGAAGATGTTAAAGACTTAATACAAAATAGCCATCGCTTCAAAAGTTACTCGACTTATCTCATGACAGCACAAACGTGGTGACCTTTCTGCACAGGCGCTGCTTAATTACTTTTCTTCTTGCATTTCTTGGAAATGCTGCGACTTAAAGGTTACCTTGTCCCAACCGTTATAAGCCAAAGCCTTTGATGAACGATTTAAAAAGACGACGAGGAAAATGGCCTCAGTTCCTCAAAGTGCTTTGCAATCAGACAGTGATTTTTATAAACTTTCAGTGCGTGATGAAGCTCAAATACCATCTTTAGCTGATTTGGAACACGACGCACAAAAGGTCTAAATTTTTGTTTATGTTTGCAACAGGCTCAAACAGGCAACAGCTAACACTAAAGGCCACATGTAAAGTGGAATGTGGCCTATTATTTTCAGGGCACGAACAAGACTGATTAACACCTTTAAAATAAATAAAAAGGTGGATTAAGAGACTGTAAATCAAATATCGGCAGCGACTGAATAAAACAAAACACTCTGGAGGAGCCCTTGTGTCAGTCAACTGAACACAGTTGATAAAAGTATGTAATAATAGAAGAGAGATTATTATATAGCTTGATAATACTTGCCATCATAGCCATCTGTCTGATTATGAATCATCCTACGAAGGTGTGCTTTAGCTGTAATATTTTGCTTGAGAATACATCAACATGTTTTTTGTTGTCCAGCCAGCCAGACATACATGTTCATCACCATACCATCAACAGACCTAAGCCAAGCTCAGTAAAGTACAAGTGGAGGAAACACTAGAAGAACGCTCATGGACCCCATTGTTATTGTCCAGAATACCCGACACAAACTGAGTCTTTGAAGTGCTGCCGTATCCAAGGGCGTTGGCCAGTTTAGGACAGAGAGCCATAGAAAACCTGTGGACCACATGGTGGAACTTTCTGCGGAAGCTTCGGTTTATCCAGAAATAGAAGATGCAGTTGAGGAAACCGTTGCAGGTAGGCAGCCACACCACAACAAACTCAATCCACTCTGGCACGGTGCTGCCTGACACTGCTGTGGAGCAGAAAGCATGAGTCATGCTAGCTTTCTGTACCAATGTTACCACAGAGTTAATACAATAAAGTGCAGTCATTAGATGAAGAACTTGAGAAATTCTAAATCCAGGTAGACTATAATCTAATCTAATAGATATGACAAAGACTACAAAGGCTAAAATAATTATTACAAATATTAAAACATAGAAATAAAATTGTACACGTTTCAACTGTCTCAAATTGTGCCCGTATCTCCAATTAGATATCAATCACTGCCCTTATTGACGATCTTTACTTCAACAATTCAGCTCTGAATCTACTTCCATCTTGATTACTTACCAGTAGTTACATTTATACACCCAACCGTTACTGAGTAAATTATAATTTTTGTTTAAAAATGACTGATGGACATTGTGAAACTACAAAAAATAAAATTACTAGACATCAATCAAATGTATCGCATCATCGCCGACCAATCAGATTAAAGGTAATGCACAACGCCAAAACAGAATTGAATGCTTGTTATTTTCTCAGTTTTAGAGTTCATAAATGTAGCTATACTTAAAGCCAGACAATTTTTTTCTTATTTTGAATTAAACTAATTGGTGTCATTTCATTTAAAAATAAATAAAATTGTACATTTTATATATATATATATATATATTTTTTTTTTTTTTTTTACAGAAGCCTTTGTGGAAAATTAATGTCCTATTGTGCAAAATTTTGTCTCTTCCTTTAAGTTTATACTGTACATGAGATGTTTACTGTATGCAAGGGAACCGTGGCAAGATTTATTACCAAAAATAAACATGTAACCTTTACTTTGAGTTTAAAATATGTTTTTCTTTTGCACCACTTTTGTTTTTTTTAACTATATATGAACAGCTTACAGTGCAAAATGAAGCTTTAAATAAAAAATTATACCTCCAAAAAAATAAGAAAGTAACCCAAGAATTTAAAATGTACCAAGGGTTAACTGAATAAATATTAGGGCTGTCCTGATCCAGCCAGAAAACGAATATCGGATTTTAGCAGACTGCATCTAAAATATATATATATATTACATTATATTTATTCAATTGTAGAATACTGTAGATATTCAAATTGGTTAATAATAAATGGTTCAGTTTTTCTCATACCTACTGTTGCTGACTATTGTTCTCTGTTTGAGTAACATTACTTGATCAAGCCATTTCTAACATTCCACACTACAAAATAAGTAATAAAAGTATGAATGATTCGTGCTGATATTGTATCGTATCGATATCGGTTAATACTTAAGGCCGCAATATAGGTACCGTATCGGAAGTGAAAAAGTTGTATCGGGACATCCCTAATAAATATATTATACAGGGTGCTAGCACAAATGACAACTAATTGGAAACAATTACAGCTCACATCAATCCACCAAATGACTCAAAGCTGTCACTGACTAATGGTTGAGAAAGTGCCTGATTTATTATGCAGCAGCACACATTTTAAATATAAATAGTACCGACGATTAGGTTGGTTTAATCGTGGCAAACAAAATCGTGATCGCGACTAAAATTCGATTAACTGTGCAGCCCTACTTTGAGAAGTATGTAATTGAGCTACTTTTGACTTGTACTCGAGTATTTTATGTATGACTTACTTGTACTCATGTACAATTTCAATCATGTAACAGTACTCCTACTTGGATAGAACATATCACAGTACTCCTACTTGGATAGAACATATCACAGTACTCCTACTTGGATAGAACATATCCCAGTACTTCTACTTGGATAGAACATATCCCAGTACTTCTACTTGGATAGAACATATCACAGTACTCCTACTTGGATAGAACATATCCCAGTACTCCTACTTGGATAGAACATATCCCAGTACTTCTACTTGGATAGAACATATCACAGTACTTCTACTTGGATAGAACATATCACAGTACTTCTACTTGGATAGGATATATCAGTACTGTTTAAACCTGTGGTTGTGTTGACTTACCATTGTAGATCATGGCTGCCATGCAGGGCGTCCAGCAGGTGTAGTAGGCTGCCATCACTGGGACCAGTACTCTGGAGGCCACGTTGGGTCTGCTGCGATGGGAACACTGGTATCTGCGCAGTTTGAGTCTCTGCCTCCTGGCAGCGCACCACACGCTCAGGTTAGCGTAGGTCATGACGATAGAGCACGGGAAAAATATAAAACACATCAAGCTCAGGGTGTATCCTACGTTGGTGGAGTAGGATGGGTTGCAGACCAGGGATGCGGGAGAAAAATGGACGTCAATTATTCCACCTGGGAATGAGATTGGCAGGAGCAGAAAGGGAGGGAAGCACCAGGAGAAAGCGATAAGGAGCAGAGTCCTTCTCCTGGTCATTAGAGACGAGTACTGCAGCGGGTAGAACACCGCCATGTACCTTTCCAGGCTGATGGAGGCCAGCGTGTACATACAGGTGGAGTAGACGGTGGAGTTACAGAAGGCCACTACATGGCAGAGGGCGTCAGGGCCCTCGGTGTAGTCCTTCAGCAGGCTCACACACAGGTTCAGTGGCATCACCAGCAGTCCAAAGGCCGAGTCCGCCACCGTGAGGGACAGCAGGAAGTACCGGGAGTTTTTCGACCAGCCAGCCACCGACGAGCTGATGACCAGGAGAACCGCAACGTTCCCCAGGGTGATAATGGCGCCCAAAAGCACAATGATACCCACTTTGACCGGGCGGTGGCTCAGCTCCAGCAGCCTCTGAGGGTCCAGGCCTGACCCGTTAGAGGCGTCAGCAGATGACAGGTTCAGGCTTGGTAACATTGTGCTTTAATAAGGCGGCATTGATGCTAATAAACCTGTCATCAGTGGAGCACACACATGGCGACGAAGGACAGTTAAAGACGTAAAAACCATAAACAAAGTCACCACCATTCATGTGGGCTTTTAAAAACTTGCTGCTGCAGGTGTCACTACACTGACCATCTATTTCACACCTGAACTAATCAGTGATGGGCGGGAACATCACAGCCATCCAAAGCCTTTCACCATGGCAACAGGGGAACTCATCCCAATTTCCTTCAAAGTAAAAGATTGAACTGTACAATTTTAATTTTAATTAGAGGTAAATATAATGAAGGAAGTCTACCAGTAATTAAAGAAGGTATGTTTAGCTTTGAGCATGCAACACTATATTTTTCTTAAAATGTACTGTTTTATTTCGAACTAATTGCAAATGCAATAATACAAGAAATGAAATATTTGAGGCAGATGGCTTCCCTCCAGATAAAAAAGAAATAAACAATCATTACATATATTACTGCATAGCATACACAAACTTTTTGTGTTCAAAAGGGAGTGGGTGGAAGTATAAACGTATTATACTTGTTTCAGCTCACCCACAAACAACAATAGCATTCTTATCTTTGTTTTTCTGTTTCAAATTTTGAGTTCCTTGAAAAACACTATATAAGACTTATGTATTATTATTATTATTAGTCCCACCCTTTTTCCTACATTACAGTAAACAAATAATATAATTTGCAGCATCCTGTTTTCTAACCATTGCTTCTGTTCTGTTAATAAATACGTTTTATTTAATTTCATTTAAAATGTATAAATTTGTTACATTTCATAGATTTTGTCATGTTCCTATTTTAAACCGTTTTGTGTTTATTTTTTATTTTTTTTAACATATCTTATCAGAATCCATACACCAAATCTGCAACAGTTCAATGTTTCACTGATAACAAACATTTAAAGATGGTTGATTTAATACTAAGAACTTGTCATCTGCAGCAGTATGTAACTTTACTCAGGTTCTGACTACATTTGTGTGAATAGTTTGCTTTATTCAGTATTGGGCTACAATTTGGATGACAATTGCACATCTGTAGCACATGTGGTTGATTTGTTGTTAACCATTGAAATGTTGAACTTTAAAAGGTTGCTGTAGCGCCACCTTTAGGACCATTTGGTTGTTTTTGCATCTTAGGAAATATGGCACGAGACTGGGCCTTTGTGCAAAATGTAGTGATTGTTCGCGCATGGGGAGTAGGATTTCCTCAGAAGAAGACGAAGACTGCTATTGCCTGTATCAGGCAACAGTTACCAGGTTTACTATGTTTGTGTCAAGGGCGAATAAACGTCATCAATAAGTTTATGTGTTCTCCTTTTTTTTAAAAAAAATCTGTTCATTCAAGCAGTGGGAATTAGATGTATTTTATTGATACAGCTGCAAATAAATGAAAATTATTCCACAGATGTAACCTCCATGTGGTATTTTTGATAGCCTCTGCCATGTTTAGGCCTGTGTGTGTGTGTGTGTGTGTGTGTGTGTGTGTGTGTGTGTGTGTGTGTGTGTGTGTGTGTGTGTGTGTGTGTGTGTGTGTGTGTGTGTGTGTGTGTGTGTGTTTATATACATACATATATTTATATATCAAAGGGGCAGACAAAGTAATGCATTTCCCTACGTCTTACTTTGTTTTTGAGTATTTGCTATGATCTTCCATGTGTTGTAGAGAAGTAGGCAGAGGATAACTCATTTGTGAAGACATTTTGCCTCCAGTATACATATATGTCATGGTTGACCAATTAACCACAGATGATGAACTTGTACGCTGTGGCCTCTTTAGCTCTAATTATTTAAATTGTGTTTCACCCAGCTGGATTTACTGCATCCGGTTTCATGCAGTTCTCTAATAAATTGGAAATAATAAAGGTATGTCGAAAGTCAAGTGTATCTGTTGCACTAATGCATCTAAAAAGAATTAATGGAAGCAATGTAGCTACTATGAATAATTCATGCAGCAGAAACCATATAGTGGAATGTATCTTGTAACGCAAGGAATCGTTTTCAGGGCACTTCTTGATATTCTACTGAGCTTTTTGACAGTGGCAAATGGAGGTAAAAGCAAACATTAACTGCCACTTGTGACCAAATATACAGCAACCTATTCCATCAAGTGTGTTGGCCAGCACATCGTGGCAGCTTTCGTCGGCAGCATGGAATCTGAGAACAATTTATTACAAACAGAAGGGTCGCCTAGAAGATGGACACTGTCAGCATGACATCTTATAACCAGCCTGAACCCAATTTCCTCAACCACACCATGCCTGCCATTTCCTGGTTTCTAGCTTGAGTGTTTCTCTGTTCAGAAGCTGTGGCTCAGTGTGACGCTCCCATTCATTAAACAGCCCATATGAGCACACTCCATCAGCTGTCTGCATCCCGGGGACTCGAATCCCAACTATGATGCATTAGACTCTCCTACATTTCAGTGTCTCCCATTATCAAATCTTTGAAATCACAGCTTAATCATCCATGAAAAATGGCTTGTGTTGACAATGACAACATGACCATGTGTAGTCCAGGGCTGCTGGAAGCAATTTAGAACAGGGGGTGCTGAGAAAAAATTGGTCGTTTTTTTTTTTTTTTTTTTTGGACAAAAAACCGATGCAATTATAGGCCTATTTAAAATACATTTTAAAAATAAATAAATACATTGATTGAGATTCACTACTTCATTGTCATATACACCTCAGTGTACACAGCCAGGATCTGTAACACACATACATCATCAGTTCTCAGATGAATATACAGTATGTGCTATTAGTTGAACTTCACAATAACGCTATAACAATGATTTGGTCAACTGACATGAACCTGAGTCACTGCACCATCTACGTTTATGCCACGCGACTCTATAGAAGGTTTTCACTGACGTCACGTTCTTGGCAGTAACCTGGATGCGTGGCCATGTTGGCGGCAAACGGAGGTAAACACTGCTATGGATAAACCACAGAAAAGCCCTCAAAATGCATTAGAGATGCAAAGGCATACAAGGAAGGACTTGGTCCACAGGAAAACTTACGCTTTACTGGTGGAGCAGATCCATATGAGTCGGCTCCCTCGTCTTGGATCAATGACATATTTCTGTGCCATATTTCCTCTTTGTTCCTGTCATTAGACTGAAAATGTACTAGTCTGCTGCTGCCATGGCTGTATGCTGCTGCATGGAGTGAGCGGGAAACCTCTTTACTCCGTTCTTTACGTTGACAAATAACTTCCGTGAGCGTGAACCTGTGTTGATTAGGCCTAAAAATAATCAGAAATCAGAAAGGATTTTATTTGCCAGGTACAGTTTAAAAATGTGACCGCCTTCGTCAATTAGCAGAAGAGAATGAAGTTAAAGTCAAAAATACAGATAATAGCCTATGTGTGTCAAAATAATTTCCCAAGATATTCATTAGGAATTTATAAATTGTGCAAAATATTTTAAATTGGCTACATTTTTTTTACTCATTCTAATTATTTATTTATTTTCATTTAATTGTCTTTTTTGTTCTTCTTTTTCACTCTCTTCTTTGTATGTATATGTACACACACGCACGCACATGCACACACACACACACACACACACAGAGTATTATAATGTATATGATTTGTGAATATTGTCTCTGGCATTTTTTCTGTAATTGTCTCTAGAAAGGAAAATAAAGAATTATTGATTAATCAGCAGTACATGCAGTATAATTTATGTGCAGTAGTTCATGTTGTATAATAAAACATACTAGCTTTAAAAAAAAAAAAAAAAAGGCATTTAAAAAAAAGAATCTCCTTCTCGCCACTAGGGGGTGCTGCAGCACCCCCACTTCCCGCGTCCCTGGTGTAGTCTGAAGAACAAACACGGTTTTATAATGAAATCATCTGCATCAGCATCATTTTTAGAATGAAAGCTATATTATATAAAACAGAGTTTAGCAGTGTTACGTCTTAAAACAATTTCTTTTTTATTGCTGCTGTATCCTTTAATAATTAGTCTTATGCATTAGTTTGCTGATGCGCTGCTTCACAAAAACAATAAATATAGGACAGCATACTGGTAAATGGTAAATAACATCTCAAATTATGTTATGTAGTTCTCAGTACCCAGTGAAATGAAATTATAAAAAATTAAAATGAATGAAACAGAATTCAGTCCATTTTTGTTAAACAAAAAGCAATATGTCTCATTTTTATTGTTCAAAAATGTAATGAATGTTTCTTTCTTTCTTTCTTTTTTTTTTTTTTTTTTTTTTCAGACAGATACCACAATAAATGTGTAAAGCACTGGAGATTTAAATATGATACATGAGCCAGAGGCATAAGGTTTTTCTGTTCAGCTGCTCCGGCTGAACTTCCCGAAGGAAAACTGACAGCTATCTGTGTTTGATAAATGTGTTTCTCACGCTCCTAATGAGCCCATTTCTCTCAGCAACATCTAACATGAGACCTAAAGGAGGAAGTGGACTGTAGCTTGGTTCCACTCCCTCCTCCCCACCCTCACTTTTAGTGCTTCATGTTCACTGCACACTCAATTACATGCCCCCTGCCCTCTTCATGTCTCATCGAAAAAGAAGGTGTAGAACAGACAGACACGTGAAACACAGAACTCTGCATGTGACGCAAGTCTGAATTTTATCTTAAAGGATGCTGTGATGGAGAAATACAGAGAGACATAAAAAGACAACCTTCTAAAATTCTAATAATTGCACGTCAGTGAATTATGGAAGCCCATTTCCACCAGTAAAATAATAAAATAAAATAAAACTAGGAAAAGTTAAATAATAACAATAATAAAGAAAAAATCTTAAGTTATAATTATGAGTTTTTGTGACTTGGTATGTCATCATTATGATAATAAATCATATTTATCAGATACTAATTATGACCTACTAAGCAGGGTTGGGGTCAACTAAATGTTTAAGTTACAATTACATTTTCAATTACCCATGTTCAATTACAATCCAATCATGATCACAGTGACCAGTATTTTTTTTCTAATTGCAATGAAATTACAAGTATGTTTTATCCTCAAAGTCAATTACAATTACGTTCTCAACTACTACAGTTCAATTACAATTAATCACCATTACTGAGCCTGAAATAAATAACCTAATAAAATATCACCTTCCTTTTGTATTAGCTTTCTGTTAGCACCGTGATAATGGATCCTAAATCAGCTGTAAAATACACTAAAAACTAATAAAAATCATCTCATTTCTTTCTTATCTGTTGTTGACCTTGTTAGGCTTCCTAATCAATGAAAATATACATTTTGATATTTTTGGTCTGGGTATCTGAGTCTTTTTTCTGTCAATATACCTAGATTTAATTTTCTTGCAAAATGGTAATGTGGGAAATCTTCACATGAAACATATTTTATAATTGTTAACTACATATGTGTAGAACTGTAACATGGCTCCACAATTGTGCGTAAATAATAATTGACCATTTTTATAAAATTGTCATGGCAATTACAATTACAAAGTCAATCATCTGAACTCAATTACAATTTAGTTACGATTGTGACAGCAACAGATCTTTCAAATTACAATTATAATAACGCCATAATTGTAATTATAATTGACCTCAACCCTGCTACTAAGTCATAATAATGAGATACTAACTCGTAATTTAAGCTTTCTTGCTTCAGCCTACTCATTTTGAGCTTCTATTACTATGTAGTGATCTGACTATTGTAAGTAAATGAATGTAAACAGCTCAAATAAGCTAAACTAAACTAAACTATGATATACTAAGTCATAATAATGAACAATAACAATTATAACTTTATATATATATATATATATATATATATATATATATATATATATATATATATATATACAGTATATATATATTTAATTATTATTTAACTTTTTAGTTCATTTATTTCATTTATTCTTTTTCTGAAAACAGGCTTCCATAATGAACAAATCTACTAAGTATGAATGTTTTAATTTCCATAAAAATATTTTGTTCTGCTGATTGTGCTCAACTAAATTATTGGCTTCTATATGTTTTCATGTTGAATTAAATAAAAATGTTTTTTTTGTCTCTGTAACAATCTTGACTGCGTTAGATATGGCCATAACAGCGTACACACAGACCAGTGCTGTTTTCCAGTGTCGTTATATGGTGACATGCTAGCTATTCCTGTTCAGAGAAAAGTTATACTTTATTAATATTGAAGCCCTGATAAAAACACCCCAATAGAAGGCTGTAAAAGTAACAACCATGATCTTCAATTGCAAAGCTATCCATCCTATACCACCGAGGAGCAGCGGCTCTATGTAGTTTGTCAATATTAGGCGTGTCACTATAGACAGATTTACAATTCTATTAAATGTGTTTCGCTCCATCAGCAATAAGTTATTTATTACATGTCTTCACAGGATAATAAAGTCTTTATTGGGGAAACTGGAGGCACATGTGAGAAGGGGAAAAATCCCTGGTTCAAACCCATAGCCTATTATATTTATAAAAGCTATACTTGGTATTATGTGTGTCTTATATTTTGTTTTGTGTGTGTGTGTGTTTTGCGTTTGTGGTGTGCAAGTATTTGCAGAGGTGAAAGTAACTGATTACAAGTACTCACGTTACTGTAACTAAGTTGCTTTTATGGGTACTTGAACTTTTTTGGAGTATATTTCTAAATCAGTATTATTACTTGTACTTCAGTATGTTTTAAAAGAAATAATCTGTTACATTTCTGCACCCAACCGTTATTGAGTACAATATTATTTTTTGTTTTAACATGATAAACGGATATTGTGAAACTACAAAAAAAAAAAAAGAACTGACCAGACAACAATAAAATGCACATCATAGCTGACCAACCAGAAAAAAACATAATGTACAGTGCCAAAACATCATTGAACGCTGGTTATTAACTCCTTAGAGTTCATACATTCAGCTATACTCAGAACCTGAAATAGTTTTTTTTTTTTGTTTATTTTGATTTGATTTCAATGGTGTTATTTTATTTAAATAAAAATTTGTACATTTTGACAAACTTTTTATTTTGTACAGGTGCCTTTGTGGAAAATAAATAAAATATGTTCCAATTGTGCAAGATTTGGTCTCTTCCTTTATAAGTTTATACATGAGATGTTTACTGTATGCAAGGGAAACGTGGCAGGATTTATGACTGAAAATAAACGTGGGGGGTGAAAGTAACTAGTAACTTTTACTTTGAGTACTATTTCATTCAGCTACTTTTTACTTGTACTTGAGTAATTTATGTATGACTTAGTTGTACTTGTACTTGAGTACAATTTTAATCAAGTAACAGCCCAGATAGCAAAATATGACTGACTCAACGTGAAAATACTGTATGGTTAGGCAGAAATATTGAATCTATGTTGAAGCCTGACATTTAAATTACAGTATACAAAAAGTGGTCGGTGACTTATATGTTGAATCAGCGTTAGGTGTTCAACCAAAACTGATACTATATCAATGTTGATTCAACCATCATCTAAATGCTAAGCTACATGTACATTTGGATTGATTTGATATTTAATCAAAGTTAAGGAATCAAAATTGATTCATGTACATTTAAAATATTCAACTTTTCTAAAGCCATTTACTATGTGAAGCCCATTAGAAAAGTTTGGTTTTTCACCAATGAGTTTCTGCTGATAGGTCTACATCAGCAATTCTCAAGTGGTGGGTTGAGACCCAAAAGTGGGTCGTGGACCTGTCCTGGGTGGATCGTGGACAGCTAGTCAAAAATAAATAAATACTTAATATGCCTTTTATTTTTAAAGAAACGTTTCTTTTGACGGGCATGCTGTGAAATGCATGTTGCACAGGAAAATATATAGATTTATGTTATTAAAAATATTATATATTTGCATCTTCAACAGCTATTTTTGAAAAACTAAATTTGGTTAGTTGAATTCTAAAAAAAATTGGGTCACGATTTATTGACAATGGCAAAATGTGGGTATCAAAGTTGAGAACCCCTGGTCTACATCATAACATACCATTACACGTTTCTTCATTTAATACTGGTATTAATCCCACAATATGTTGGCAGACGATTAGTATTAGGCCGTTGAAAATTATCTTACATTACCATATTTCCAAAAACAACAAGGCATTATTTTTAGAATCAGAATCCACTTTATTGGCCATGGATGTTTAACACACAAGGAATTTCACTTTGATAAACTGTGCTCTCTTTGAACAATGTAAACATGAAATAAAAACAATATATCAACTAATAATATAAACAAAAATTAAGGACAAATATATACAATACTAAATAGGATAATACATAAGGATAATGGCGCAGTGGTGAGTAGTGCAAAAGGATGATGAATTAAACATGAGTTAGTTCTTTTTCAGTATTTACAATTTAGAGTGAGCCTAGATGAACATTTAAATTAAATAATATACATATACTGTATGTACATTCACAGTGACAGTTTAGTTCCAGGGTTAAAACACAGCAACAGCTCTGACACTCATGCGCTAGAATTGGATGATTGTTTGATGGTTGATCCACCATCAATCAATCGTCGACCTTAATCAAAAATCAACTTTTTTGACCATAATTCAACATTGAATTAACATCTTTTGCTATCTGGGAGTACTTCTACTTGAGTAGAGTATATCAGTACTGTTTACACCTCTGAGTATTTGTGTTTAAGTGTCTATGTTGGATCTCCGTGTGTGGGTGCACAATACAAATACTAGCACCAATTGGGTAATGAGCATACTGTAAATGCAGTTGATCCCTCCCTTGAAGACAGGCATGATATAGAGGTAAGATGAATTTGTTCATTCTAACAATTGAACATCCTGTGAGTGGGTGAACTCCTCCTCTGGCCATCCACTGTACAGCACTTCCTGATGTGGAGGAAGGCAGCCATATATTTCATCCATCTGTGCGTGTGAGTGTTTGTGTGGGCATAACATGATCTAATTCCACCAGCGAGGGTCGGTGCGTGATGTTAGGCATAGATAGTTTAGCAGTGAGGGTTTGACAGGCGAATTGTGCGGAAGTCGATGTCTCTCTTCACAGTCTGACTTATAACTTGGCCATGTCAGCGGAGACAAAGACAAGCTGGATTGTTGAAAGCTATTAAAAAGATGTCTCACATATATCTTACAGAGCAGCGTGTACTCTGGAAGAAAGAGCAGCCCATGCTGTGTGCAGAGATAAGTGCAGAAATGGTAGAGAGAGAGAGAGAGCTCTATATGTGGTGTAACTCATACCTAGCACTGCATTTCAAAGAAAGGAGAGAGTAGAAAACTCATGTTGAATATTTCTACACAATTTCCATTTTTTTGCACCGCAATACAAAAATGACATCAACAGGATATGAATAGTTACTGTACACATGGACTCAACATGGAGTTTCCTTTTGTGTTTTTTGAGACACTTTGAAAGGAGACAAGCCAGAGGTGAGAGGGAGCAACAAGATAGCAGTGGGTGGCTTTATTGATTAGCTTTTATCAATGAAAACAAGCTGGCCACGGAGGTATGCTGCGTACCTTAACGCTAGGAGTGAATGTATTCCACATCCTTACAAAATGAAAAAAGAAAAAAAAAGTCAACTAATGTATGGTAATGTAAACAGCATATATTGACCTTGTTGCACAATGTTTGTCTCTCCAAGCGCCTCTGATTTTCTTCCTCGTACAAGAAAAACCAACACTGAAGCTTGAGTTTAAGCTTCACCTACGAGCTGTTTCCTTTTCCATTTAACTGACTTTCGTCAAACGGTTTTCCAGATAATTTACCTCTGAGTTCAATTTACCTGTCGCTGCAGTCAATCTTTTACAGAAGCGATTTCAGTTTAACCTTGGAAGGTGAATGAAAAAAAAAAATGTGTTGCCAAAGATGGTGATTTGTGCGTTGCTCCTGGTAATGATTTTTTGTGCAGTGGGTTCAAGCGATACCAAATTCATCACATGAATGCAATTCAAATGATAGGTCTAAAGCTTAATAACACAAAATCATGTTTAAATATTTCATGTAAGAAATGTATTGGGGTGATCAGACCAAATTTAGGGCCCTAAGCAAGTTTGGATCCACGGCCCCCCAACTTACTCCCTCCTTAATGTATCATCGGTACAAAATGGTTGTTTAACAACATGCATTTAACTTGACAACCCTTATTGGTATTAAATAATGTACTGTAACTATAGATACTGTAGTTTGGCTCTATGGAGGGAAAAAAAAAACATTAAATTATCACTAAATAAATAAATAAACATTGAATAGAAATAACCTCAAGCTGAAATAACAAAAATAAATCTGCGTCAGAAATAAAACTAAACATGCAAGTGTGCCTTTTACAGAAAACTATAGAGCAAATGAAGCAGGGGAGGATAAGATCTAAATCCTGAGTTTTCATTGGTTGTCATGTTTCATTATGGACTGGAGCAGCCAATAGGAAGCCTCGGCCAGTGCACACTTTTTTTGATTCTGTAACTAGTTAATGAGTTCTTATTTTTCTCTACACTAGTAAGTTAGTACATACTTTTACCGTCACTAGTTCACTGGTGCTGCTGAAAATGGCTTTAATAGTAGATATCTTACTTTAACTATTTCACTAAACATGTTGGGTCCACATAGTTTACTAGTAAGGGCAGAAAAAGTTAACATAGTGTAATAGCATGTCTACTAGTTTCCTGGTTTAAGCCTTTTCTGCTAGTGAGCATTTCAGCCTTCACTGTATCAGTAGTTATAGAGACCTTTTTCATGTCAATGTGAACAGTACAATTCTGATTTTTTTCAAATCCGACCCAGGCCACTTTCTATGTGGATATACATGGATTACACTGTTGAACTCTAAAGCTGACTCTGTTTCTGCATCTGGATCCAGACTCTCACATAACAGTCCCACAATGCAATGCGTGAAAATGTCAACAAATGGAATGTTTATGGTGGAAATAAAAACAAACTTTCCAGTGGCAATTTTAACCATTTGTAAATTGTTTGATTCATTGATCTATGAGGCGTACACTCAACTTTTTAATCATTATGAGTAGCAGATTTAAGTGACTGTTTGCTTATCACATTCATTATTTTTGTGGTTTTACTAATTTAATATTACATTTAGCCATCAGCAACTCACACAATAATTTGATCAGTCACTTTTTATCTTCCTACCAAATTCAGTTAATTTTGAAATTTCTTCGCAAATCAAAATGTCCTTTGCTGCATCATAGCAATAACAAACCCGACAGTTAATAGTTTAGCTACACGATGGTGAATTAGATCAATCGGCGAGGGAAGGGGATACAGGGATGTTGCAGCCAAAAAAGGTGGAGAGTGATTGTGTGACTTTTGCCCTCTTGGATGGGTGTGCAGCTCCAAGTGGTGTGAATGTAGATGTTTGGTCAGTTTTGTGTGCAGTGGGGACATTTTTCTGGTGCAAATCCCATCCTGAACATTTTGTGAACCCGTGTAATGACACATGTGGAGGATTTTATATAGAAATAATTGTAGGTTTGAATTTCTAATCATGAAATCTATGTTTTACATATATGGGGCCAGAAATTAGCATCAGGAGTGATCGATAAGTCTGTTTGCCATTTCATTGATGATATGGAGGTGGTTTGATCTGCCTTGGATGTTAGTTGGTATATTTTGGAGAGTGATTTCTTTTTTGTGACTGGTATACTAGTAATTAATTGTATCCAGTAGGAAGATTGAGGTTAATGGTCGTATTTCTTAGTTTGGACTGTATGCATGATAGAAGTTGTAGATATCTCAAGAACTGATCACTCCCGATGCTGTACTCCTGGACCAAGTCGGGGAATGAAACCAGTGTGCTGTTGTGAAAAATATGCTTGAGGTGCGTGAGGTGTGTCTTTTTCTGCCCATGTGTGGAAGTTGAGAGGTTTTTTTTTTCTGATCTGAACATTTGTGTTGTTCCAGATGGGAGTGAATCTACACGGTCCTAAGGTGGAGTTTGTGATTTTGTGGTATTTCCACCAGGCTGTCAGAGTTTCTGCTATTGTTACAGTCTTAAAACATGGATGGTGTTTCACTGACTTATTAATAAATGATAAATCTGAAATAAGTAAATGTATATCTACATATACTGTATGTTTGTTCCATGTCAAACCATGATTTGTCTGCCTCATTTGGATGGGTCCATTAGAGTAATGCAACAACACATACCTGTAAGATGATGTGAAGTTAATGTGAGTCATTATTGCTGTTAAATGCAACACTTTGACCAAAATTTGGTCATTATTATAGAGTCCAGGGATTTAAATCAGTTGAGAGTGGGTTATTTGGGGATCATTGTGAAGTTTCTTTTAGAGAATATTGTCATTTTTATTGTTTCTATCCTGCCCATGAGTGAAAGTGGGAAAGTTGAAGGAGTGAAGTTGAGGTTAAACAGCTCTGACAGCCTCATTTAAAACTTGTTTACAATTCACACATCGGTTGCCTTCTCTACAATCTCTGTGTGAGTAATTTGAAAAAAGACTAAAAGATAGATTTTTCCCCATATAAACAAAAAAATTACTAAATATTTTTAGGGCTAACAAACAAAGGCTGGCAAAACCATTGCATTACATACTGTCAAATAGACAAAAGAGAGCAAAAAGACATTTGGAGCTGGGGCCTGAGGAATTTGTAAGCTTGCAGTTATACTTGTGTTATCTTGTGCTTTTGTCAGGTGAATAAGAAATGATACAGTATCCTAAAAAGGAAGTTTGAAATGTCTTTTCTTGATGCTTTGAGTTTGACAAGGTGCAAGCTGATCATCTTCTACTGGTCCTCAATGGAAAGGAAAAAGTCTTTGTCCTATCTTATGAGCAGACTTCCCTGGCATAATAATGAGAAATCACTAATATATCCTTCATTGCCTTCAGCAACTTCTCTTTTTCCCACTTTATTCATAGGGCTTTGGGGTTCCTGGAGTCTTTTGACATGTTTCTTGGGTTTTTTAATGTCCGGGGCCATTGTGGCTTGTGAGTTGCCTCTGGGTGATGGACTTAATACTGCTTGTGTTGGTCCTTTCTGTTGCTGAGGGTGAAAAGGGTTCAGAAAATATGACAGGTCTGCTACATGGGCAGCGGGTCCCAGGTCTTCATCACCGGCTGTGCCTGAGGGTGCCCCATAGGCATGCATTTGTCCACTCATTGGGACCTGCATCAATCCCACAAAAATCAGACATAAATGCAAGTGCTGATGAATTGAAAATGCACAACAGGAACTGCAATTTTTACGAGAACTATTAAAAAAAAAGGATCAAAGGACCATGAGAAACTGCATGTGAAAAGACTGTACTTTCAGTGTCAGGCATCTTATTGGCACAGTAATGTTTGTGATGCAACAATACGTACCTGTAAGATGATGTGAAGTTATTGTGAGTCATTATTGCTGTTAAATGCAACACTTTGACCAACCCAAGCAGTGACAGTAACAGTCAGTTCTTTGCTGTCAATATATGCAATGAACAGAATACTCCATTGAGTGTACTTGTCATGTACACACACCACTTTTAGCACTCTGGGTATAACAGCCAAAACACACACTATGAATGGTAGTCACACGTCATCTGACTGTATCAGAACGGACCGAAGGGATTATATTTCATCGCCTCCATTGACCCTGGCATTTATCGAATGATTTAACTTGCTAATGAACATGTTTTGGACTGAAGTGAATATAAATGGAATTTGTGAAGGTAAATCTTTAATAAAACCCTACCACTTGTGGAAATATTGTGGTCTTCATTTTTTAATTATAAACTAAACACATTTTATCTTTTAGATCAGAATTAATTGGTTTTGAGTCATTCAGTAAAGGTTAATTAAGTCAGTGAGTTCTGTTGTTTAATACAAAAAGTGTCTGCAGTAAATGCATTTTCCTGGATAAATATTTACACCTCTTGGGCAGTGGGTGCTGTATGGCTATTGCTATAGGTGAAAAGAATGAATGAGGTAAAAGGTTTTTGATGTGCTGAAAGCCTTAAAGAACAGTGAGGACACCAGCAGGACAATGGTTCTGGAATTTGGGCTTTTGGTCAAGAGTAAACACATCTTATATATGAACATATAACCTGCAGAAGAGGGATATGAGGTAAAAATGAGACGATGCTCATGTTCACTTATCATCAAGAAGGAAAACTATAACCACTGTCACAAATGTTGCCATAATCTAGCTAATGCAACCTTAATAGCAGGTAAACATTCCAGCCCTTGATGAATTGTGTTCCACATTTCTTAGAGTGATTGTATTAGAGCTAACATTGGATATATATATATATATATATATATATTCATATATTATTAGAGAAGAAACTACTGGTATAACCAATATTCAGAGATGGAAAGACTACTGATATATCCTTCTTAAGTAGAAGTACTGTTACTTCATTGAAATTGTACTCAAGTACAAGCACAAGTAAGTCATACATGAAATACTCAAGTGCAAGTAAAAAAAAAAAGCTCAATTAAATAGTACTCAAAGTAAAAGTTAGTAGTAATACTATTTTCACAGCCTACGTTTATTTTTGGTAATAAATCTTGCCACGGTTCCCTTGCATACAGTTAACATCTCATGTATAAACTTAAAAAGAAAGAGACCAAATCTTGCACAATAAAATAAAAGGTTTGTCAAAATGTACAATTCTTAAAAAAATAAAAATAAAAAAAAAATTCAATAACACCAATGAATTCAATTCAAAATAAAGAAATCCTCAGGCTCTAAGTATGGCTACATTTATTAAATGTAAAAGAGAAAATAACTAGCACTGAATGCTGTATTGGCACCGTGCATTACGTTTAATCTGATTGATTGGCTACGATCGATGCATTTGATTGGTGTCTGATCATTTAATTTTTTTTTTGTAGTTTCACAATGTCTGTTGATCATTTTAAAAAATAATAATAATAATAATAATAATAATAATGTAACTAATTACTTTACTTCTTTTAAAACACACTTAAGTACAAGTAAAATAACTGATTTAGAAATATACTAAAAAAAAAAAAAAAAGTACAAGTACCCATAAAAGCAAATGAAATACATGTACAGTAAATTGAGTACTCGTTATCCATTACTTTCACCTCTGTCATTTCTAATTTAGTATTAGAGAAGAAACTACTGGTGTAACCAATGATTATAGTTATTTTGTTGTTAAAAAGTTTATGCTGTCATCAAATAAAAGTTTGTGTGTGTTGTCCTTCCAAACAGTTCTCTTCTGAAGTGTCATGAGGTGGAAGTGTTGAATATGGATGCTGGAAGCGGCTCTGCTGTCACATGGAGGCAGCTGGGCAACCACAGTGCACACAGAGAGGAAGAACTGTTGTTTTGTTTGTTGCTGTGACAGCATATCGTGCGCGATGACAAACGTGACAACTCTTTCATCCGTCCCCCCACCTCCCTCATTTATTGTTGATTCAGCCCCCGTGAGTTATCAAAGCGAGGGCAGTGAAAAAGAATAAAAGATTAAACAACACCTATCAACAAAACAGAATAGCCCTTTTTTTTTTTAAGAAAAAAAAAAGTATTTTCTGATTTGCGAAGCTACGCTTTCTCTCACTTTGAAACATCAACAAACTTTCAATTTACAATGTAAAGCTTTTATTAACAGGAAACCAGGCTTCACAATCACAAAACTACAACATGGAGAAAATCACAAGGTTTCTGAATTGACTCTGGCTGGCTGTGATCCTGTAGGAGCATGGTTTAGATTAGACTTCCAGCATACAGTACATACTTGATTGGCTTATTGTCATGTCTTCTGTGTAGCTTCATGATGATGCATTCATGAGTTACAGGTTATGAGAAATCCAGCTATATGGACACTTATTATTCAGATCCTTACATACTATACTTAGAATCCAACAATTAACCTTAATCACATATCTTTGGACTGCGAGGTGAACATTTAGGGAGCGGGGAGTGTTTTTTTTTTTTTAATTATTTCCTTTTAATAGAGGTCATTAGCAAAACTCTGCCTCACAATAATATAATAGCAGCAAAATTTAAAAAGAGAGTTTTAAAGACCCCAATGCTTTCGAGAAAAGCTAAAGAATAGGCTACTGTGTGTGGCTGCTGAACGCTCACACGTAAGACGCAGTTGTAGCAATAAAGAAAGTTCAATGACCTCCAGCTCCCATAATCCCTGTAGTATCACTACATTTACAGTATGTTGATATAAACAGTCTGTCCATTCATGTATGCATACATATGTAAGTACAGTATATATGTATGTACTTGTATACCCGGATGCATATGTGTGTGTATATGGAGACATGTAAAACCTTGTGCATAACCTTTTCCCCTTTTATAACACTTATAATATAATTGTACATTTCAATATATATAGTGAAACTCTATTCTTATTGTTTTTGTTGTTTTGCACAACACAAATGTTGCTAATTTTAATGTTTATTATTTTTGTGCGTACATTGTATGTCACACTTGCTTTGGAAATGCAAACTTGTTTCCCATGCCAATAAAGCTGTTTTGAATTGAATTGAATTGAGAAAGTCAGTGTTCTCCAGTTTTCAAAGCACTATAATGCAATGTCCTCCTGTGCTTGGAATCATAGAATCATTACATAGAGTATATACGATTGTATTGTGGTGAAGCAGCCTTCGGTCTCACAGCCTCTGAAAATGATGAGTGGGTGTTCTCAGGTCAAGACGAGTGCATTTCTGTGTTTCTATTGACGAGGGAGAAGGTGCCATGTCTCACCATCACTTAGGTTACACACAGGATGTTGCTGGAGGCATAAATGTTAGGGTCAAATGTTTGTTTTGTTTTTGTTTTTTTTGGCTCAGTGTTTGTTTATTCACCCATCTTTAATAGCAGCACAGTGTGGTCAGTTAGTATTTATTTGTCTTATTTCTTCCCACTATTTATCATATTTCATTCTTTCTTTCATATTGCTGGAGCGACTCACTAATTGTCATCTGAAATGATCAACTTCACCCCCAATTACTACTTTGTAAACACTTAATAACACAAGCACAATATTGATACAGAATCCCTGTTATTTCCATGCCATCATTGTCGACAAATCGCAGCAGCTGTTGCTTCATTTATTCTACTTCTTTTTTTCTGCTATTATTCTAATTATCCACAACAAAACCTGGTCCAACTATTGGGTTTTGTTCTTTTTAAGGTTTGAATAACAATTGAGTTGTGATTATTAGTAATAAATTAAAATTGTCATTGTCAGTATCTGATGAAATTTATTTTTGTGTACATGGGTCACATATTATTAAAAAAAAGACACAAGGCTGATCTGGGGCACTCTGGGGGCGGCGTGGCGACTCGTAGTGTCCACTTGGTGCCCTAGGCGGCTGGAGATGTGGTCGTAGTTCCTGGGCGGGCTGCTCCCGGTGCTGCTTCTATTCCGGATCCTTCTGGCCTGGGGTCCGGTCCCTGCTGGCTCTCGGCCCGCAGGCGGGCATCCACCAACTGCCCGTTTAGCGCGGCTCTCGCCGTCTGCTGGGCATGGGCCTTGGCTCCTCCGCTAGGGTCTCGGCCGGGGGGCTTTCTGGGTGTGGATGTTGGTGGGGGGCCATGGGGTTGGGGGTTGGGTCGGTGGCGGGATGTGCTGGGTCCTCGGCTCTTTGGGGCTTTCTTGGATGTGTATATGGGGATCGGTGGCTGCCTCTCGGCTTGGGATCTTGGGGCCGTGGGGTGATGGCCTGGGGCTCCTTGGCCCCCGCTCTTTCTGCTGGCCTGGTTGCATCTTCGGTTCCGGGGCAGTGCTTGGGTTAGCAGTAGCGGTTTTTGCACATACATTGGTCTACGATGCACTGCACGCCTTGGGCTGTGGGATAAAATTCATACTGGGCTGAACCTTAGACACGTTGATCCCACCTGTTCTAGGTATTACCACTCATTCCTTCCCTCTGTCCACAGCCACCACCATTATACCTAAGCCTCACACTTGTCACCAGACTGGCTTGATTACACAACACAATAAGCACAAGATGCACAACTACAACTTCACATCTCACTCTCACTTTAAAATATTCAACTCTACCCCATCCTATCCATTTCCCACCTCGAGATTCTCCTCCCTGTTCCCTTCCCCCTCCCCCCACCCTCCTCACCTAGGTGCAACACTCTTTTTACATCCTCCCTTTAATAAAGTGTTACTAATCCTTCCTTGGAGATGGCTGGTGATGGTCACAATTATGCAATAAAATAAATTCATTTATTTAATTGCAATAACAAAACATGCAATGCTGTCTTAAAAAAAAATGCACTTCTTGTAGTGTTGACATTTGACAGTATGTGCAGACACGGTGTAAAAAAAAAAGAAAAAAAGGCGCACGTACAGATATGTGAGATGCAATAAATACCAAGTATATATATAGACAGTAAGATGATCTTTGAACACTTTAGATAATCTAAAACTATGTATTTTAACCTATAATCATTTTGACATTGAAAAAATGAAAATATGTCTCCAAATTTTAACTGAAGCTACACAATAGCATTACGACTCATTGAGTAATATTGTGTAGCTAATTGTACTGTTAAAGTGTTAGGATGATCGCTTTACAAATATTGCTCTTTTTGTCTCACTAACGTCAAAAAGTCAAATGTAGAAAACCTCAAATCTGATGAAAGCTTCAGTTTAAAACTCTGCAAAAAGTCCCGTAACAAGCCTCCTTGTAATCGTGTGTCTAGGTGTGCATCAGTGTTAACTTTGTTGACTAAAAATTCATAGTTTTTGTCAACTGCATTTTCATTTTAAAGTAATAATTACTAAACTATGGCCAATTTAGAAAAAAAAGGCAGGACAAGTAGGTACGTTCTCCAATTTGCAAATGTATTAATGAGCCGATTACGTTTGCAAAGATGGCTCCTGTGCTTTTACACATTGAAACGTAAAAAAATGCATAAACTTTGACGCTTTATATTTTAGTCGACTATGTCTGTAAAAGATTTAATCAACTAAAAGCCATGTCGATCAGTTGACTAAAACTAGTCCTGATGACTACATTTTGACCAGTACTAAGTTGCATTTTAAAATAAGAATAATCAAAGTATCAACATTTATGTCAAAATTTGCTGTTCAAATGAACACTGGTGTGCATGAATGTTATGCAACATATCCACTAGGGGCAGATCAGTCTCAGTGGATTATGAATTTTACAATTACAAGCCTTTATCCAAAGCGACGTACAACATCAGCAGTTAGGGTTAAGGAAATTTGCTCAACATCCCACTATGATGGCAACGGTTGGATTTGAACCTGTGACCCTCCGTTTACAAAACCGCTTCCTTAACCGTTACAACCACAAGCAAATTTAAATTAATTGGTATCAAGAAAAAAAAATTGTATATCTAAATAAAAGAGACAACATGAAGGTTTAAAGTTCTGTATCATGTTACCAAACTTTTCACTGGCTTCATTTGGTCCATATTTTTGAGCTTTTTGAAATGATGTAGAAAAACTGACAAATAGGAGGAAAAAGTACAAAAATATTTTCTTATCTGGATATAAATCTCTATTTAATTACGACTGAAGTTGCTGAGCTCCGAGTGAGGTGTTCCTGTAAAATGAGAGCTTTGTGCTAGCAAAGTCACTAAGGTGCAGTCAGACGGAAAAGGCTGTCAGCTTGGAGATGTCCACACTTTCTGAACACTTCCTGTTCCTGTTCAGTAAAATGCCAGTGTCCCCGAGGGTCTTCAGAAACTAATGATGCCCTCAGGCTGAAGACTGTTCCATGTTTGCAGTGGAACAAGTAGATACGTACCCGCCTCTCTCCTCGGTCTCAGCCCTCCCTTCAGCTGTGTTTTTGCTGCTTTTTATAGACACACTGGTCATGTAGATCGGTATGTAGGGTCATTGGCTCACCACACGTGAGCATTGTTGTAAGGTATAGGTTTAAACCTCATCACTGTTGTGTGGAATTTGCATGTTCTCAGTGAATATGTGAGTATTTCTGCTCCCATTAAAAAGTGTGTGTGTGAAAGCACGTTCACCTTTTCTGTTAAAGTAAGAGCAGAACATCATTTGGTGGTTTAGCAGGGCTGTCCTGTATAATTTTTGTTTCCCCTCATTTTTCTTTCCAGTTCTAGACTTTATGGTATGCAGTGCAAAGCTGCGTAACAAGTTCTGATGAACTACGACCGGGTCCTCGGAATATCTCCACGCCGAATAGCATGTACCACGTTGCCGAGAATTCAATGAAATGATTCGGTTCCACAGAGTAAAACAAATGAAATTGTGCCACATAAAATCGTCACCTACGTTGAATTGCCTTTGAAAGGATATATCACAAGACAATGTTTAAGAAATTACTGGAAAAGGGAGTGGCCACAATCCCCACCCCCCCTTTTCAAAAAGGTCTCAAAGAGGCTCTTAACTGAATATCCATGTTAAATTACAGCCCGATTCAACAAGCATTAATGCAGGAGTAGTCATTTGAAAAGTAGGGCCCCCTGGCGCCCCTGTGGCACATATGGAGTAATGGGCCCCATTCATATATTGGTATGTGTCAATGATTTGGTACCACCAACTGTCGCAATAATTCACTCAAAAATAAATGAGAAAACAACTTTAATAGAAATTGCCTAAAAAAGGGGGCCGCTAATCAAATTGTGTGAGGCATAATCATAATCTACTTTGAATTACCTTTGAAACGATATATCTCATGACTATGTTCCTATAAATTTGCAAATTACCGGAAATGGGGGGGTGGGCCCCCGGGCCCCCTATCCCATTTCAAAAGAGGGCTCCGAGCATCTCATCATATTCATTCATAGAGTGTTCTAACCAAACTGCATTACGATCTAACAAGAACTAATGGAGGAGTAGTAATTTGAAAAATGGGGCCCTCGGAGTCCCCCTGGCGCCCCCGTGATTACGTTCGGAGTAATGGGCCCCATTTATATTTTGGTATGTGCCAATAATTTGGTTCCACTGACCATTGTAATATTTGACTCGCAAATAAATGAGAAATTGACTTTCGTTTTCTATTTATTTTGGGGTCCCTCAAAAATCGTGCTTCGAGTGTCGATAAAGAAAAAGTTTTGAGTCCGGTTGCCCGGACAATATACAGTACAGTTGGCATAGCTTGTGAATATCACTCAAGGGACGTTTAATTAAATTTTTAAAACTTAAGTCTTTGTTTTTTCTAACATAACTGACAGCTTGACAGATTAGGTCTCACTTTTTATGAACAGATTGTTCAGAATTGTTCAGTTCTGTCCAAACAGACTGTCTGATATACATGTTTGTTCTTGGTGTTTGTATTGAACTGTTTGCCAGAACAAAAATCCACTAAATCTTGATTAAACACCTGAACTTTAAATAAAAATGGACAAAGAGGCTGACAGTGACTGCTCTGCATTTACACCGTGACCATCTCACAGCCTCTTCTGGAGAGTAAACAATAACAGAAGCTGTGAGACAATGTCAGCCTTCTAGGAGTTTGTTCAGTTAGCTTGATGGACTATGTCTCACTGCTAGAACAAATAACAAACAAAAAGCTTAACATATTGTAATAAACCGAGTTCTACGCTCTGATTTTTACGTTTCCACGTTTGGTTTTGTTGTGAAGTTGCAGGGACTGAATTGAGTGATTTCCTACTGTATTGAAAGCGTCATCATTGTGTACAGCAGTGGTTCTCAAACTTTTCTGGCTCAAGCACCCCCTTTCTCTTGCTTCTGAATCCAAGTACCCCCTTTGCAGACAACAACATTTTGTCTAGAAAACTATTTAAAAGCAACTATAGAGCATAATAACTAGTAATAACACACATTTTAAAGAATCTCATTTTGTAAATAAGTGGAAATAAACAGTATTTAGTGCCTTTTTTTGGGTTGTGACCCCATTTTGATATCAAGACTTTCTGGCGACCCCAAAGATGTTGTTTTTCTAGAATTAGTTTTTGATGATGTTTGAGCTCAGATATTTTTTTCTACGGCGTTTTAGTTTAACTAGATTTATTAATCACAAAGAAAAAGTATAGAAATACTGTTGTTTAAGATTGTGTGTTGAGCTAATTTAAACAAAAGCAATATGAAAAATTCAAATTCAAAAATCCTGGCCGCATCAATTACTGCCTAAACTGCCAAAAAACTACTCAAATCATCACTGACTCCTAAAATCAGAGCCGACCAGTGCCTGCTTAACTTTGCAGTGCCTGTGAAACTTTGTCCGTTTCTCGTGAAGAGCAGCGGCGCTTCGTGAAAACGTGAGTCAGCTTTCATCAGCTTTACCTTCTCAGAGTGTTTGAACAACATCTGGGATGATGTCATCTGGATCATTTGAATTAGGTTCATTTAAATTAAGTTGATCAAAACTTAATCAATAAACCTGCTCAGATTCAGTAAACCATTGATCCCTGAGGGGAATTTGGGTGGCATTAATGCTGTTCTCATACATCTTTATATGACGTATACATTTATTCATTCATATAAAAATGTACCATTTACCATTTATATGACATGTAAATAAGGAGAAGTCAGAATAATCCATGTCACTACAACTTATATCTACCGTTTTATTTTTCACATACATTTTTGTTTAATTATGGGGTTTTTTTATATATTAGTATTTATTGATATTTTCTGAAAAAAATAAGACATTAATATTTCTAAAAAAAACTGAATTTTAAAAAATAATGTGGAAAACACGAAATTGGGGGGAAAAAATAATTATTTTTTAATTTACTACTTTGTATACACTGATTTCATAATACAGAGGCAAACTCTATAACTATTGGGGGGGGAGGATATTTCATTAATACAGTACATATTTCATGATGTAGTTGTCTTTGTCACATTTTATTTGGCATTAGTAAATAATTATGCACATCGTTAAGGAAATCTTTGGGCATACACTATATGTCTGATGAAATAAAGTAAAAAAAAGACCAAAGTATATTTTGTGGAATTTGTTCCAGAGCTCTGGCATTGAAAAAGGTACAGATGAAGAGGTCTTGTGGAGCTAAAAGGAAAAGTGGCAATCCCACAGTAACAGCACAGATTTCTTATAGAGTAGAAAAAGGAAAACTGGGGAGAAAGGCTGCCATTGGGTAATCATAGAACAGAGGGGAACAGAGACACCTGCATGAGCTTTGTTATGGGATAGCCTGGTGCTGAGAGAATCTCTGTGGGAACAAGACATGTTTTGTGAATTTGCCTGAGGAAAACAAAACATTGGGGAAATGGAGCTCTGACATGAAGCACGCATGGAGCCTTATGCAACTGAAAATTGTTCATTTATTTATCTGTGGAACTGGTGATTTTTGAGAAGGAGATTAAATCATTGGTGGTTTTTTTTTTTCTTTGTCTGCACATGCAGTCAAAGGTCGACACTAAAAGAAGTGCAATCTTTTTAAGACAGCAGTGCATGTTTTGTTATTGCAATTTAAATAAATACATTAATTTTATTGCATAACTGTGACCGTCACCAGCCCTCCCTAAGGAAGGGTAAGAAACACTTTATTATAGGGAGGAAATAAAAAGAGAGGGCAGTACTGTTACACCTCGGGGGAGGGGGACTGGGAGGAGAGGCTCAAGGTGGGAAATAGATAGGATGGAGAAGAGTTGATTATTTTAAAGTGAGATATAAAGTTGTAGTTGTGCATATTGTGTTGTGTAATCAAGCCAGTGTGGTGACAAGTGTGAAGCTTAGGTACTGTATAATGGTGGTGGCTGTGGACAAAGGGAAGGGGTGAATGGTAATACCTAAAACAGGTATTTGGAATCAAAGTGCCTAAAGCCCAGTACGAGTTTTATCCCACAGCCCAAGGCATGCCAGTGCATCGTAGACCAATGTATGTGCAAGAACCGCTACTGCAAACCCAAGCACCGTCGCGAGCCCAAAGATGCAACCAGGCCAGCAGAAAAACCCACCCACGACCAAGCAGCCCCAAAGATGCCCCCAAGATCTCAAGCAGAGAGGCAGCCACCTACACACCCGAGAATCCGTACTGTTGAATTATAATTGTCTGACTGTTGATGAATTATTATACTGGACAAGGGAGAAAAATGTATCATCACATGCTTAGCCCCCCCAAGAATATTTGTCACCAGCCGCTGCTCCGTACCCCCATTTGAGAAATACTGGTGTACAGCATGACGATCATTCATCTGTCAGTGCTGATATTTGTTTTTTGTGTTATGCTGAGGGAATGGACAGGAGGGTGAGAGGGTGGACGTTAGCCTGGGGTAACGAAGAGTAGCCGCTCTCTGCGGAGTTTGTTCAAGGAGTAAACTAAGGAGTACGTCCTCAGCATCTCATAGAGCTTGTTTACTTGTCAGAATTAAAAAAAAATCACATGGCAATCAAATTGTGCATTATTCAAGCTTGCAAATTTGCATTGTGTTTGCATTGTGTTAAAATATTTATCATTTTAAGCAAAGGTTCATTTCTGAATCATTTAAAATTTTAAATCATGAATTATGTCTGCAGAGCATGAAGCCATCACACTATGACACAGCTTTCAAAGCAGATGACATCATACTCCCTGGCTTTCTAACTATACAGTATACTGAAAATGAGGAAATGTTCACCCTGATGAATGACAAAAGCTAGTATTGGAAAGAAGTCATTCCCACCCTCTAAACTGGGTTTAGAGCAGCAAAGAGCTGAAATGTACAGTATAATGGCTCTGTGAGCAGCAGCAGGAAATAAACAGTGTAAACACCATGGAGGATTATCCTCACATAGTGGCCATTTGTCATGTATGCAGCACAGATCTCATCCATTACTGTGCAAATTTTTGCAAGTATGGAAGTATATAGTATGACACGATGACCTTCCAACTTCTTTCACACCATATGTTCTTTTACCATTATAGTTTTCCATTATATAAACATGACTAATGACTACTTTAAACCTGCTATCCTGCAGCTTCAACTGGATGAATTTGTGTTGCTTTTCCCTTTGCACATGTTCCTTATGAAAGGAATAGTGTTTATGGCTATGGAGATTGTCTATTCTTATCTGAGCTTTCCAAATGGACTTCTTTTTGGTGTGTTTAACATTTGCTCACAGATACAACACAGTGGGTGGTGCTGATAGTAGAACCTATAGGTTCTTCTGACTGATTTGCTCATTTGCATTTGAGATTTTGAGCCACTGCAGCTTTTGTCTGCAATATACAGGAAGGCATTGCTCGAGCAGTATTTGCTGTAGTAAGTCGTTGTAATTTTGGACAGATGAATGAATGGATGGATAGATGCATGAACAGAATTACAAACACAAACTAAGCTATGATAATTCCTCATTCAGCTAGTCCAGAAGAAAAACCCTGCTTAACAAATCTCACACCTTTTCTCTCAGCAGTCCTCTCAACTGACTTTCTGCTTCTCATTCATCTCTGAGCTCAATGAGATAAGAAAAAATCCCCCCCATCTGCTCCACAAAATGTTGATTTGTGTGTGTAGCAGCACAAAGTGACTGAAAGCAGCAGCTCACCGTTCAATGATAGAAGGCTCAAAATGGATGAAGTGGTGTAACAAGAGGGACTAACAGGACATTTTTATTGTTTCCTGTCAATGACTCTGGAGTGAATTATAGACATACAGGTATAGGCCTAGAGCAGGGGTATCAAACTCATTTTAGTTCAGGGGCCAAAAGGGAAGCAGTTTGATTTCAAGTGAGCCACAGATTTTATGCAGGAAAACGAGTAATTTCAACATTATTGTGGTCTAGTTTGCACTTCTATGTATACGTACAATAGAAAAATATGTAAGAAGCCGACAATATCTAATCAATAACAGAGTTCTGTGCCAATGGCGCAGAAAATGTTGAAATTCAGTGAAGTGAAGCTAAAGTACTTTTTTGTTGTTGTTTTTATCTTTTTTCCAGCCTTAATTTAAAGCTAAAAGTTATTTGTTGAATTGGTGAAGGGTCGTGATGAATGTAATTAGAGAGTTATTGATGCTTGGTATTAGTCCTCTACTAACAAACACTCACAGACACTGTATAGACAATAAATAACATTTTATTCGAAAGACTGATTCCAAGACGCGCTTTTCAAATGTAAATGAGGTATTATGTGGGACCTGCAGTAATATTGGAACAAACACACATGCTGAGAACGCACCCACATACACGGAGGACGGGCGCACGTGCGTGCGGAGGATGCACACAGTAGAGCTTTAATTGGGCCAAAAAAAAGAAGATCTTATACCGAAAGAACACCGCCCGAACCCGTCCAACCGGAATGAAGCCGATGTCTCTTTAAGCCAGAACATGTTTCAACCAGACGGTATTCACATACGTGCGCGCGCACGTAGAATGATAAACATGAAGCGCAGCTTCACGTGCGCTACACGCTACATCTAGTTGAAGCACTGTTTATTTTGGACGGTAATAGACCTTTTTCACACTTCCACATTTAAAACCGGAAGTGGTGTGCAACAACTTCCTGTGGCTTTAGCTTTAGCATTAGATAGTGACAAAAATGGCGTGGTTGCTCTTGTTCTATTCCTTGTTGCTCTTGTGGGGCAAGAAAACAGCTGTACCCGTCTAACCACGATTTTCTGACGGACCCAGACTAAAGGACGCGGTGGATCTAAGCAGTTAGGGGGGGTGAGGGTCCATAATCTGTATTCTACACTATAACGGCACTTCACTCAGGAGGATTTTGTCAGCGGATCCAGTCACCATCAGCCACCTTAAAAGTGGAGCTGTTCCATCTCTCTTTCCCTGGAACAATTTTATTGCACCACCGAAGAGGGAGTCTGCCTTTGAGAGGGCTCATTAACGGCAGCTTGTTCTCCTACGGCACATCCACCCACAGGTAAATAAGAATGTATCAGAATGTTAAAACATAATTTAAAAGTCTATAACATGCCTCTCTTTAAACATTCCGAATATATTTTAGCAGACTATATTAGGTTTCTTTATTACAGTGTTTATACTTCATATGTTGTAGCAGTTAGTTCATGAAGCTACTTCTTATCTTATCTTGATAGCTGTGGATATATTCTTCATGGAAGAACTTGTACCCCTTATCAAGTTTATTTGTTCGGGTATTCGCCGCAGTGGTTGCCTACGGATCAGCGAATGAAAAAGTTGTCAAGTTGAGCAACGCTGATGAAAAACCACGAGCCATTTCCCTTAGACCCGCAATAACAAGAAGTTGCTCGGCACCAGGAGCCGCTACTTCCGGTTGTCGTGAAAAAGGTCTATTATGCGGATGATGCAGACACGGTGCAGCTGATGTATGTGTTTCTCGGTTATGCAGATTATAAAAGAGTTTAAACAACCCATGCACACCTGGAAGTCCCTTTTGTGTCCAAGTGTGCAACAGTTATTACGACGGTACCAATTAAAAAAGGCAAAAAACAACAAAATCCCCGGAGCGTAGGGGGCATCATCGCTCCATAGGGGAGCAAAATTACAATGTTGGGGGACCCCTACTCAGCAGCGCTGGCGAGAACATGTGACAGATATCAGTCCCAGCTTACTTAGATTTTTTGACCAATTTCTTTTCAACTAAGAAAAAATTAAGGATTTTGTAAGAACTTTGAGTTTTTTCAACAGTTTAATAATATAAATGACTGCAATCATGCAATATAAACACATGGAAAACTGAGCAACCGCAAACATTGCGGAGTTTCATTTACTCAATGATTCATGTTTTCTCTGTCATTTTTACTTGGATGCTCCAAAGGGCCAGATTTGGCCCCCTGGCCATGAGTTTGACACATGCGGCATATAGGAATCTTTTAAAATGAATTCAGTCCTTTTCTGAGCAATGCTGAGACTTTAGTGTGCTGCTCATGCCAACTTCTTTGAGATCATTTTTGTTTAATTATGTTTGTTGGCACGTATGAAGCACAGCAGCTGGAGAACTTGAGCTAAGTATACACAGTGTGCAGAAGAACTGGTACGCAGTAATCTCTCAGGGATTCTGAATGAATCCCCCACCCCAATGAAGTGCTCCACCAGTATCTGCTGCTGCCAGGTGTACAGATTTGCTGGGATTTACTGTCGCCGACAACACCAGTTAGACCCCTTGATCTCTCTCTTTTCAGGCAAATACAACGTTTTATATTGTCAACAATGAATTGTGTATTACGTACGTTTGTGTTGTCATAGCAGTTTGATTAACAGCACACAACAAGTCATATATAGAAGGAAATTCAGTTGTTTTTGTTGACGGGAAAAACATTTTTGCTCTCTTCTCTCGGCCTCTGGATTAATCTATAATTACCACGATCCGTCCAACAAGGACCTTTCTGCTTATCAAGCCGCCCTGCAGTTAGTAGACTGTGGGAAATGAGGGCTAATGTGTGACGACGTGAGGAACAGTGGCGTTAAATCACAACACAACACTGGCCCCAGATGAAGCATTGAGATTTTTCACACACACACACACACACACACACACACACACACACACACACACACACACACACACACACACACACACACACACACACACACACACACACACACACACACACACACACACACACACACACACACACACACACACACTTACACACTTAATGAACCAACTAAAATATTATTAAGCTCTTAATGGACTGAAAACGTCTTCTCTGTGACTCATTCACATCCTCCCCCGACAGTTTGCAGCGCTCTGGCTACAATCAGACGGTTTAAAGTTTAAAGTGAATAAAGAGCCATTGCTTAGTTACTCTACTGTTCTGTGTATGTTTTCAAAAGCAACTGGGGAAAAAAAAAAGTTTGGTCAGAAACATTAATTAGAGAATAATTCACATCATCAATATGTGCATGTATACATAACAGTTGCAGGTTGGGGTCTGTTCAGCTACTTCCTGCATTCCAGTGATCTCCTTCAAGAAATCGAAAGGACAAAAGCCACACTTTCTACATTAAAGCCTGAAAAGCGTGGGCTCTAAAGTTTCAGTCAATAATATCACATGATACTCTCTGCAGTCAAATCTATTCTCCCTACAATGTAACCCAACACATTTTTTTAAAAAAAAAGAAAAAAAAAACTGCATGCACGTCAGTCGCTTTCCATATCTCCATATTCCTACCAGGCTATCTGCAAACTCAAGAAAAAGCTTTAATATTTGGAAAAGTTAACATCATTAAGACTATTTTTTATCCGTAAACCCAGTGCAACGCAAAGATATTGTTTTTTTGTTATCAATTTTTTAAATTAATTTTCAAACAACAAAATACACACACGAACATGAACATAAACAAGTCCAGGGCAACGAAACCACTACATGATGAAACACACAATCTGCACTCAAGGTGAGCAATGTCAATAAATATCATGACCCACTGTCGGTGAAACAGTGAGTGAGGGGGCTTCCACCTTGTGGCGACCATCTTTTTGGCAGCCGTAAGTTTCGCCCTATTCAGTTGGAGCCGAGAAAAGTCATTCAGAAGAAGGACCAGGGGAGAGCAGGGAACCAGGGGAGAGCAGGGGACCAGGGGAGAGCAGGGAACCAGGCACGGCGGGAGGACAGATAGATCACCGGCCACCATCTCCCAAAACCGAGCAACCCCTAGGCCAGGCATGTCCAAAGTCCGGCCCGGGGGCTAATTGCGGCCCGTGTTCAAATTTCCACTGGCCCGCAGCCTCTGTCATGAAATCAATAATATGTTGCCCGCCAGCACCATTGACCACAGTTTAAAAAGAAATAAATTGTTAGTGTTTACATGTTTTGAATTTACATATTAGTGAATAATATGTAATGTTGCATATGAACCTAGAAATGTTTAATATTCCAGAAAGTTCTTCATTTTGTGATCTTCACATTAAAAAAGCAGTGATTTGAATATAAACTTTAGATTTATTTGTGTTCCATATGAATAAATGAGAAGTGTTCCATTTGCAATACAAAATTCATAAAATAATTTAGTTGCATTTGATGTTAATGGTTGAAAAAATTTCAGGGTGAATGGTTGGCCCCCACACATTTTCACCTCCCTAAATCTGACCCTCTTTTCAAAAAGTTTGGACACCCCTGCCCTAGGCACTCCCAGACCATGTGGAAGTAGGTCCCAACAGCGCCACCATGGCACAAAGTGCAGGTTGGATTCGGCTTACTTGTCGTGGAAAATAGTCTACGTGGTACTTAAAGATATTGTTAATAATAAATCCTTGTCACATACGTAGGATAAATGTATCCATTAATTTTAAACAGTTTAAAAGTTTTTAAAAAACGAAATTAAACAGTGAGTACAAAGTACTTCAGGAGAAAAGTAAAAAACAAGATTAGATTTGGTTTGATTAGATTAGATACACTTTATTAATCTCTTGGGAAGGCTCCGTCAGGGAAATTATATTTCCAGCAGCATTACAGAAAGGAATAGCAGCAGACAGAGTTGAAATGATATATAAATCCAGAAATACAGAATATGATAGAATAAATCAGAATGTACAGAAATAATGAATAAAAAAACAAGGTTGGTGCTACAGACTACAACTACTTCTCCTCTGTCTATCTGGAGGAGTTATATAGTTTGATGGCCTGAGGGGCAAAGGAGAGCTTCAGTCTGTTAGTCCTGCACTTTGGAAGGAACAGTCTGTGACTGAACAGGCTCCTCTGGTTGATGGTGACGGTGTGCAAAGAGTGGCTGCATCGTCCAGCACTTTGTATGAATCATAACACTTATTAACTCATGTTCTGATGATGTCAACACATTTATGTGATTGTTACCCATCACATAATCTTTGTTTATGTGATGTAATGCAAGTTTTTCAGAAAACACGAACAACTGAGCCATAGGTTTGAATATTTTTTCAACAATTCGTTACAGATTTCTATTAACATACTAATAACAATGTCTGCTAATGCTTTTGTCATTTAAGCAATTTTGCACCTTCAGTTCTTTCATCAATAAAGCAAAACAAATGCATTAACTTGTGCATCTCCTCACTTCTCCCTCCAGCTCTACTTTGCTGAGTTCTTGACAGATGCCTATTAATGTGACAAATTGTCAAAGAAGTGATGGTACTCGACAGGCATGACGTGTTTCATTGACTGGAGGTCCTGGAACATTTCTTGACTGGGATTGGCAGAGTATTTGTGAACATTTTTATCCATGACCCCATCATGGGGTCATGGGACCCGTAGCCTCTGTGGCAGTGCCTCCCACATGGTCATCTAAGGACAGCTTGAAACGATTTAGCCTTCGCTGCTAAAAAAAAGAGCAAGTCAGATTTGTTCTGCTTCATTTGGTAGGACGATGACTGCGTCAGGAAACCTCAGCAACATTCTTTCTTTTGCTTTATGTTGGCCTTTGTGACCAAAATGAGGACGTTCCTCCCAGATGTTCATTGCCCAAATCCACTGGCGCTGCTGTTCTGTAAAGGTATTGCAGTGTCAAGTTGAGACTTCAAAGTTGCAGGATTCATTTTGCTTCCACGTGTCCAGACTAATGCTTTGTTTCTTTTCTATTATATTTAAATCAACATCCAGATTTTCAAGGGCAGAGGACTCATCACAGGATAGGATAGGGGTCAGTGTATGTTTTGGTCATTACATTTTCCATTCAGAAAAGGAAATCGAAAAACAAAAAAACTAGTGCTTATTTGATTTTTGTTGTTAAATAGAAAAACTAAAGTTGAAATGTCTTTGGAACTTTGAAATCATTTTTGAAATGCCA
Source organism: Gouania willdenowi (assembly GCF_900634775.1). Lineage (NCBI taxonomy): Eukaryota > Metazoa > Chordata > Actinopteri > Blenniiformes > Gobiesocidae > Gouania > Gouania willdenowi. The sequence goes on along the minus strand of NC_041046.1, from coordinate 28,919,828 downwards.
AAACAAAGCTTGTCATCTGCAGAAATTGCTGCAAATATATCAAACCAAAGTGGGAGTGGAAGGAATTTTTTAACAAGACATGTTTTTGCACAGAAAATTGTTTGAATGGTTGTATGATTACTAATATGTTAAAGTGGCATTCTGATTAAATAGAAACGTTATAGAGAATAATTAGATCTTATACTGTGGAGAAAAAAAATCTGACATAAAATAGATTTCCACTTTTCATTCTTGGTCCAAAATGGCTCAGAAATATTGCTTAGTTTATGCAGCATTTATTTAGCCTTTGGTGGCTTCACTTTGCTTCGCTTGCTATTTTGCTGCCAAAAAATGCTAAATAACTTTGTTATATTTATAGCTTAGTCTGTGTTATAGTAGACATTATCACTAAATAAATAACTTCAGTGTAGGTTTTTTTTTTTTTTTTTGTAGGTCTTAAGTCACATTGTCTTTTTTAACTCAGGCAAAATTAAACAACTTAAGTCACACTCTTGACATAGGTCATTATACTACAGGTGAAATATCCCATGATCTGTTAAACTGAATATGTAGGTGATTTTACCATAAGTGGGCAGCATAATAATTATTAAAGAGTTGACGTAGAATAGAATAGAATAGAATAGAATAGAATAGAATAGACCTTCATTGATCCCCAGAGGAGAAATTCACATTAGCAGCAACACAACATAAGAGCAGAGAGTAAGATAATCAGAATAAGAAAAATATCACACAAATACCCCCAAACGCCCGAAACCCAACCTGGGAACGTAACTTCTACAGTGGTTGGCTTTCATCTAATACAGAATAAAATAAATAAAAAGGCCATTTTAAAATATGCAATGTATAGAAAGTACAGGTATGTTGAGCATAAAAGCATTTTGCTTCTGCCTGTTTCAGTCTTGTAGTATATATTTCTAAATTGTGATTTATGTTTGAATATTTTGTTAGAGTGAAACAAACAAATAAACTGAACTGAAAATAAACTGACCTGAACTGAAATAAAAGCAAAGAAATACATTTCATGAAGGATTGTGTGTAAGACAAAGTATTTTTCCTATTCCTCCTTTTCCTCTCCAAGTGTACTTCTGGAGTAAGGCAGGGTAAAGTGTGACAGGTTACCAGTGCGTTGCACCGAGGATAATGCAGGGACTCACACATACTCTCTTGTGTGGTCTAATGAACCCAGCATAGCCTTTGGTTTGAGAATGTTGGAAGGAACCAAAGTACTCAGGGAAAATCAACCAGGGAGAACATGCAAACCACCAATGAGGACGAATGTGGTATAAGAACTCATCAATATGAATGTGTGGGAAAGTTACAATGCCAGTGATGAACAGTCTGCTGCATTGTGTGAGCTCCTTCTAATGCCGGTCACATCCTGTCCTGCTCTGTGCTGTGCCTTTTGTGTGTGCTTCATATACACTTCAAACACACTGGGCTACAATTCATCTGGGAACAGGGGAGAGACATGCTTCTCTATCACTGTTGGTCTATTTGTTTTGTCACAACAGAGCTCGCGTGACAACTTTTCCATTTTCATGAATCAATCAAACTAACAGTAGAACAGCAGTAGGGGGCTGCAAAAAGCCCAAAGCCATCGCTCGCTTTAATTTCACATTATGTTTTAAAACGCCGACTTTACCTGGAACTGATCAACAACACATGTACTTATTATAATTAAGAGTAATCTTCTTTAAAAATCTGTATACAAATCCTTGAAATTATATGTTATGCAGAAATCTGTTCTGCTCAGTGGTGGACTGGCCATCAGACATACCGGATGTCGACCCAAAGTGGGCGGACCCAGTCCTCTAGCTTTTATTTGACAAGCGAGTGGAGGCAGACATGGTAACCGGTGGCCAAAAATGGTCTAAAAGTGGCAAAAACGTGGCAAAAAAGAGTGAAAAGTGACTACAATGGGCCAAAAACAGTCAAGAGTGGCCAAAAAATAAGCAAATGAAGAGGAACCAGATGGTATGTAATGGCAAAGGGTAGCTTAAAAGGGCAAACTGTGGCAAACAATAGTAAAACAAAAGGGCAAAATGTGACAAACCGTAGTGTAAAAGGGCAAAAATGTGGAACAAAAAGTAGCAAAATGTAGGGGAAAAGGAAACAAGTGGTATTTATTGGGCAAAAGGTCACTAATATGGATGACAAGTGGCCAAAAAAAAAAAAAAAATCAAAGAAGGGACAAAAATTGGATAAAAGTGTCAAAAAGAACTTGCAAAAATGGACAAAAAAATATGAAAAAATAAATAAAAAGGGGTTAACAAGTTTCCCATTTTAAGTTTTTCTGAGGGAATAACAATTAAAATAAAGACAAAGAGCCACATGTTGAGCATTACTGACTTAATAATGGCTTCCACATGGTGTCCACTGATAATGTAGTTTGGACAGAAAATGCCTGGGTTGAATTTTTATCCCAGTCCACCCCTGGTTCACCTTATTGACTAACTGATGTGACGCCTATAGATTCTGTGATAGTAGGGAAAATATGTTATAACTATAGGATTTTTGCTGAATTCAGTGAATATTACAGCGGTATATTGTGTTAAAGTCATATAGCCACATCTCTAGATATCTCTGAAGTCTGTAAAAGTGTAATTACAGACAACGGGTGGCTTCCCTCTCCCCCGTGGTCTTGACACGAACCCTTTCCTGACATTTAATGTAAAAGCTGCTCGCTTTACTTTCACTAAAAGTTATCACTTCAATGTCAATCGATGCAGACCCTTTTACTAGCTGGTTTAGTCACCGGTGCTCTGCACTACACGCACAGGTCAGACTCCAAGCTTTTTTTCTCCTCCATTAGATTCATCTAAAAAGCTCTAACATACAGTAAGAGGTAGAGGTGGATTCATTTTTTTGTATAGGATCAAATGAATAACATAAACAAACAAACAAAACCACTTCTATACACATCAATACATCCAATTAACCTTTGAGTTACTGTAATGGGAGCATTATTCAAGCATATGACTTCACAAATTTCCAATCTTTTTATTAACATTCTACAGCAATATTAGCGTCTTTCTCAGCAAAAAAGAATTGCATAAATAGAAAAGAAACTATAAGCTAAAAGGGAAAAGTATTAAACCACTTTCTTAGTTAAATTACGTACAGGACTAACAGCCAATAAAACCTAATGTCCAGTTACGTTTTACAGTATTGCTAAAAAGAAGTGTTGCAGATCAGACAATTTCTATTTACAGTTATGTTTCCTTGATATTTGACAGTGAAAGTGAAACATCTGAAATCATGGCTGTCTTTCTGATTCTAATTACAGTTCATTAATAACAATAAATTAATACATGATGCAAGCATTTTGCAGTGCATAATTTATGCTGCAGAAGATACACAACCACAATTGTTGCAGAGGTATATGAGTGAAAAAACTACTGTATTTTAAAAGTTTGCATTAATATTTAATGTTAATATTTACATAAACTTGAGACCTTGTCTCTCCTATGTTTGCAATCTCAATGGAACAGGAATGGATTATCTCCAGATACTCATTATTTCTCCCATAATCTACCAAGATTGTATGCTGGTTGTTGTTTTTAATTCATTGTAGGATTTAAAAATCATTCATAAAACAAACAAAACTGTACCCACATTATCTCACTGAGATTAGCATTTCATTTAGAAGATAAACCTTTTTAAGCACACATACAAATGCATAAAGATACAGGAAATCATAATGATCAATGGATTACTGATACATTTTAAAGGAAAAAAATACTGAGCAAAAACAGTAACAGGATTATGTATGAAAGGATGTTATTTCCATATTCCCTTAAATGAGCATAAAACCACCCAGTGATATCAAGCTAGACAGTTTCAGATTCTGAGGGGACGCTGAAGGAAATAAAGGCCCCGAAGCGCAGGCTGTGTGATTTGTAGGCGGACAGGAATGATAAACGCCAAGGAAAAGATTGAACCACAAAAATTGTATTAATGAAAAAAGTCTGGCACGTGGAAAATAAAGGCCAGTAGAGCAGAGAATAAAGACTGCAGTAGTGGGTGAAAGGCTTACACCCTGTTAAAACAGTAATGCTCCATGACAGACAGCTTTTAACACGTACGTGAGTGCATGTGTGTGTGTGTGTGTGTGTGTGTGTGTGTGTGTGTGTGTGTGTGTGTGTGTGTGTGTGTGTGAGAGATGATAAAAGATGAATGATAAACATCTATCAAACATAACCTTGCCTAAATAATGTGTATTAAACTGCACTGCAGTCAAACTTCTTCTTCACTTCTCTTACAGTCACTTCTAAGTTCAAGTGCTACAACCTCAAATCAACCATTCATATGAAGTAAAATGGTATTTATTAAAGGTGCAGTCTGCAACTCTTATAAAAGTGACTGTTTTTTGTCATATTTGCTAAAGCTATCACTATGTGAGGACAGCTTTACTTCAAACTAGTAGTTTGTGTAAAAAACAACAGACTCATTGAGTCCACCCTGCTGCTCCTGGATTGTGTTTGATGGGCGGTCTGACAGCTGTTGCTCACAGGCCCCGCCCCTTTCCCGGAGCTAGAGCACCATCTTTTTTACAGTGTATGGTCTGGAGGAGTAGAAGATAGAATTGGTGACTTTTCTGCTTGAAAGGTAATTACTGCTGCTTGATTTACATTATGTTTGATTTGTAATTGTTACACTAGAACTCTGTAGATCATTTGTTGTTCATGTGCGCGCAGCAGCCTCCATGTGGGCTGCTGTAAGTGACACGTGTTGTTGTTGCTGCTGCTGAGGTGTGTGCACAATGAGAGAGCTGCAGTAATATGCTTTTAACAGTGCATGTTACATTACTGTGATGTTGCTGTCTGACCAACGTTAGCTTGTTAGCTCCGCTGAGGGAGGAACTTTGGAAAGTTTGGAGGCAGGGCAAGAGAGCAGCGGGGAGGGAGGGGGAGAGAGGGATCTGAGAGTTGCGGACTGCACCTTTAATCCTCATGTATTTTTTTTTAATGGAAATTTTAAAAACATCCACAAATACAAGAAATGCATGTTTCATGTTTTTTTTTAAGTCTTTACACTGGCCCACTTTAAAGTTCTGCTGCTGGTGTATAAATCTGTGAATGGGTTTGGTCCAGAATCCATCAGGGAGATGTCAGTCAGGTATGAACCCACCAGGTCTCTCAGATCTATGGACACGGGTCAGATAGTAGAGCCCAGAGTTCACAGTAAACATGGTGACACTGCTTTTAGTTGTTATGCTGCAAAGAACAAACTGAGTAGAGCTGAAATCAGCATGCGTATGACTAAGAGGGAGATTAAAAATGTTTTTACTGCTGATTTCTAATTGGTTTTTAAACTGTTAAATGTTTTCTGTTGCACTTTTTAATAATGTAAAGCACATTGAATTGCCTTGTGTATGAAATACGCTATACAAATACATTTGCCTTGCCTTGCCTTTCTGCTTTATCAGAAGGGTTTGGATAACAGTAATCAAAATGATCAGAATTATGAAGAAAAAAAAAAGGTTTATAAGCAGAAGTATTTTTGATGACTCAAAGCCTATGTGTGGTCTCTGTGTTGAGTGGTGAAACCAGAGCACTGGATTATTGTTCAATAATATCATACAGTGAAAGTGAACCATTGCCTACTGTATCATGTTTATTTACTCTACAGCACAGATAAATACTTTAGTATCCTCTGTATTATAATTTACATCTCATCAGTTCAAAGGGAAAGATAAAATGGAGAGAATCAGTTAGCTGTTAAATTTTCCATCATGTTCAAACATCATAAACTAGCAAACATGCTATACATGATTGAGTTAGTGACCTTAAAGGGCCCATGTTACGCTAAATCACCTTTTCTGTACTTTAAACATCAGTAAAGTGTTATTTGGGCTTCATACACATGCCCAAAGTGTTTTTTTCATTGATTCCCTCAATCATTAGTTAGAGGGTGATTTTCTCCTTTCTTACTACAGGGTGAGCCCAAACACCTCGCTACAATTTGATGACACGTTCCCACTTTGATGACAAATTTGTCGCGGCACTGAGCTGGAGAAGCCACGCCTCCAGGAAGCTTTCTGCCGTGATTGACATGTAAACAGACACGCCCACAAAGGTGAGCATGTCATCGTCCTTCACGCAGTGCAATGTACTGTATGTATTTTCTATAGTCTATGTATGTACTGGTGAATGCCCCGCCCCCACGCTCTGTCTCCTGTTTATAAAGCAGCATGTGCTCGGCTACGGAGTGGGTGGGAGGTAGGAATGTGCGATATTTTATCGTTTATGATTTATCGTCAAAAACATTCTCACCGGTAAGAATTTGTCATCCCACGATATAAACCATTTGTCCCCCAATTTAGCCAAGAATGCCCCAAAAAAAACGCGTTCCACGGGCCAAAACTGCCCCGTTTGTTGTCAACAGCATATTCTCTGGAGCGGAACGTTGTTTACGGAAGCTCTGCACGGTGTGCACCGCCTGTGTGTGTGCTCGTCACGGCTACCAGAAGCTACAATGCTGCGATACGACACGGATCGCTACTTGGTGAAAACCAGACAACCATCCAACAAAGTGAACCGATTCAAGTTCCTCCGTCAGATCCACCCAAAGTACCACAAACACGGGGACAGAGATGAACATGTAGCAACGATTATGAACTGGAAACTCAACTAGAGCCAACTATGCTAAGCTAACACACCGACACACTGAGCTAAGAGCTAATGCTAACCACTCCATATAATAATAATAGACCAAGTAAAAAGAACACGTCTTATTGTCATAAAGCCACCAATTTGTTTATGGTCAGATTTAACACTTGTATTTAAGGATAAAAGCTAAACATGTCACACGTTGTGTGAAATAAATATTAACATAATAACTAATGTCACTATTCATTCATCCCAATTTGTGAAACGCAATATTTATTAATTATATTTCATCAGCAGTAAAAACACTATTGAAGTTATTTGTGCTTATAATGTGCTTTTTTTTTTTTTTTTTTGAATAATTTTATTTCAAGTGAGGAAATAAATGAATTACATACAATAACACTAATAGTGATCTACATGCACAAATATATTCCATAAAATATCAGCTCATGTGCTGTTTGAGTCAGCATTTATTGTAGCTTTTTAAACATGTCTAGTGTCGATGTATTCAGATTTCCAACTAGGTTCACAATATAGTTTTTGAAATTGGGTTGTTATTGGATCGTCCAACTTGTTCCAGATTTAGCACATTTGGTCCAAGTGTGGCCCAAAAATCATTGGAAATAGGACTTCTCATTTGGGGTAAGTAGCTCAACAATTTTAACCTTTTTATTCTGGTCAATTTGGACCAAATTCGCCCAAAAGAAATTAAGAAGAAAAGGTATTATAACACCTTCAAACATAACAGCCCACAGAGAAACTACAATTATAAAACTGATCCTGGTACAAGTTGACTACAACGGTCCCCACAATTAGATATTATATTTTGAAAAGGTAAAATATAACACAATTCATTAACTAACTAACTAACAAAATTCATATTGAGTGCCTAATACTACGACCACACAAAGACAGCTTTTCACCTTTCACTTTTCTACAAAATGTTGACTCGTTGTTGAGACGGGTCTGTTCTCCCTTTGACCTACCACACCTGCATGATCCAGTCGTTGAGTCAATACCTGGGTCCTAGACCTTTAACAGGAATGTATATTCTCAGAACTTAAACTGAACTTTATAACATAAACACCAAACTTCCACTATTACAAAAGATGAGGTCATAACAGACCAATGGAAAGCCATCAGGTAGAAGGTGCTTTATCTAAATAGATTCAGGGAGTGTGAGTGCAAACCCCAGATTACGAGCAAAGGATAGCAATTTAAATCACAAAACAGGACAATCAATACTTGACCAACTCAAGCCACCTCATTTGCTGATACAAAACCAGTGAAGAATCAGTCTCTTTTAAAGTATTATAGATCAAAGGTAATCCATGACCACCAGACTCACAAGACTATCAACTTTCGTGTATGGATTACTAAACTCAAAATAATTAAATCAAGAGAAGGCATCATCAGAAAATAACAGGCCTTTTTATATAATAGATGGCATCAGAAATCAATATCAAAGTATGGAGACATTTCAACCACAACCGGAATTTACCCTGGGAGTAAAGCCACTTCACTTTCATAAATACACCCAGAGATCAATAAGAGTGTAAGGTCTTGATTTGCAAAGAAATCTGTGAATCAATACGGCCTTTAAAGGCAACACCAATCACATACTTCAGCATGAAACTGGTGGAGAGCTCCAAATTTATCAATAGCAATAGTTTCTTTGTGTTATTTACTGCCACTAATGGACTGTTTGTGAAATCAGTGGTCACCATATCCGGTAACTGTGAGGAGTAAAGGCTATACTTTATAAAGCTGAAAGTATACTACATTTTATATTTTTTTAAAAACTATTAATAACTAATCAAAGCCTTTGCTTTACCTCCTTTTTACTTTATAGATATACATTCATCAATTTATTCATCTTCTGACTAATTAATTATTATTAGAATGTATTTTATAAGAATTCTGTTTTCAATGGCCTTATTCACTTGTATAATAAATACAATTACACATAATAAAAGTCTACATTTTTAATTGGCATATAATCATTCATCTGGAATAACTTGTGGTTCCGTGTCATTAATTCTCCACAAGGTGAAAATATGAATACATGAGCGGTTTCACTGCTGACGCCCATGATTAGCTCCAGCATATGTACACACAAGCCTGTTTAACCTGGTTAGAGCGTAATTACAAATCATCATGACGGAGCAGAAAATGGGCATTGACTCTAAAGTCTCATTGTTGCCTTTCACTTCACATTAGTTGCCTCGTCTACTTTCCTCCAGGCAGCAGTTCCCAGTTACACAGGAAATTAACGCACTAACGCTGCAGCGGGTCGTTTGATTCATTCCGCGTTAATGAGTCTAGTATCATATTGCAGCATGGTAGGAAGAAACAGACCAACTTTTAAAAGATCTGCTTTACAGATTAATTCATCTGGGTTCTATAATGCTACACACGTACCTTGGCTTATTGGATAAAATCGTACTGGGCTTAACCTTCGATACGTTGATCCCAAAGATCAGTTTTAGGTATAACCACGCACGCCTTCCCTCTGTTCACGACCACTACCATTATACTTAAGCTGGGTGCTGTATTCCTCACTTTAATTTCTCCATACTTGTTACCAGACTGGCTGAAGTGATTACACAACACAAAAAGCACAATATGCTTATATAACATCAAATTGCACTCCCACCTTTAAATAGTGGACTCTTCCGCACTCCTTCCATTGTCCCACCCTGACTCCCTCTTCCCTGTTCCCTTCCCCCTCACCTAGGCGCAACACCTGCCCTCTCTCTTTATATTCTCCCTTTAATAAAGTGTTTCTTACCCTTCCTTAGGGAGGGCTGGCGACAGTCAAGATTATGCAATAAAATATAAATTAATTTCTTTAATTGCAATAATAAAACATGCTTTGCTGTCACAAAAAGATTGCACTAGGGTTGACCTTCGACAGCATGTGCAGACAAGGCAAAAACAAATATACATATATATATATATATAATGCTAAAAAGCAGTTGGTGATTTTTTAAACTGGTAAAACATGTAAGTTAGGTTTTTTTTTCTTCTTTTGTTTTTAGTTAATTACTGCAAGTAAGATATATTATCCATTAATAATTGATAAATACTAATGATTTAATAAAATCATCTCTTCTCTCTTAACATTGAAGTTACATCGAACAAAACTCAGCCAAGCACAGAAAGAAATTCCCAGAAAGTCAAACATTTTATCGCTGTCGGTTGTGTTGTTTCATTCCTATAGTGATAGGACGACAGGATATGATTCATGATGACAGCACACCAAATCCTCCCTGCCTATTGGTGTGGGTTCCTGTTCTAATAACACTGATCTCAGCAGGAGTGTCCGTAGTTTCTTAATAAAATCAATAAAGTGGGTTTTAATGAACGTGAAGGAAATGAGAAATCAGAGAGTATCACAAATGAAGTCATGTAGTTATGGATGGACTGGATGAAGATTAAATCCAAACAGTTTTTATTTTTATTTAAACAGCCATTTTTTTGGGTTGACTTTTTAATTTCTAATTTTTTGGAACCTTTGTTGGTCTCATTAGAACCAGATACACTGAAGTCATGGAGGAATGTTATTGCAACCGTGCTGGCAACCATTAAAAAAAAAAAAATCTCAAACACATTGCCTCACACGATTGTAGCAAGAGGAAGAATTTAGCATGATTATTAGCTAGATTATTAGCTCGATTATTCATACACAATGCTGGCAGTGTTAGTGACATTTAAATGATAGAAAAATCGATAAAACTGCAATGAGAAGGGAAGGTATGCAGCAGGAGAGTGAAAGCAAGTATTTGGTGTTACATGCAATATTTTAGACAACATAATAATCAATGATTTCCTTTATCAATGTTGAATCATATTATTATATATATATATATTATTGTCATTATCATTATATTGATTTAAAGGTTTTCGTGTCATTTTGCATTGACACGCAAAACAAAATGTGTGCCTCAGGGCCATCAGCAAGAGTATTAAGGCCACAAAACATAAAACTATTTGGAGGCTAAGAAAAAAGCGTCATGCACGTCACAAAAAAGTCGAAAATCAAAGTCAAGATTTTTGTTTTTGGAAGTTAAAAAAAAAAAAAAAAGAATTACAATTTTGTTTTCTGGGGCCGCAAAAAAAGTTAAAAATCATTTTTTAGGGCCACTGAAGAAATATAAAAAATGCTGTCTGTTTGGACAAAATGCCTGCCAGGCAGTTTGAGGAATTGGTTACTTTAGAATAATTACAGATTCCTAGTTAGTATGATGGTCAGTATCCCCGCTTGGCACTTGGGAGACCAGCGTTCCCTGATGGAGAGATTACATCAATATTTGTCCTGTGCCTTGGATTACCTTTCTGAGAACCAACAGTGTTATAGTCTGATTCAGTCTGCCGTGTTAATTAGATTTTTGTAAATGCAATTTAAAAATTTGCGAAATGGCGACTCTATAAAAATGGAGAAGATTTAGGATGTTCAATTGTGTCCTGGTTTACAAAATCTTTAATGGATAGGATAATGGTAAGTATAGAACCAGTTCCTCAAACAGGCATTTTGTACAGTCAGCATTTTTTTTTTCCTTAAGTGGCCCTAAAATCTCGACATTGATTTTCGTTTTTTTTTTTTATTATTATTATTTTACCTCCGGAAAAAAAATCTCAACTTTGATTTTCGACTTTTTTCCTAAAGTGTATGAGAGGTTTTTTTTTTTTTTTTTTTTTTTTTTTTTTTAAATTTAGCCACTAAATTTTTTTTTTTACCTCTGGCCCTAATACTCTTCCGTAATATTGAAATAGTAATGCATATTAAAATAAAAAAGTAGAATAAACAAGAGCAAGAACAAGTGCAAACCTCCACCAAGCTCATCTTTGCTGGATATTGGCAGTTATCTGGATCAATGATCCTGATCATGGTACCATGATAATTCACATTTTAAAGCAGACAAATGCAACTGACGGCCCGGGGGTCACTTTAGTCTAATTTTTTGCCGCCCCAGAAAACAAAATTGTAATTCATGAAGTTAAATGAAGCAGCGCAACATAACACACAAAACTCCAGAAACACAGAAAACAACAGCGAAACGCACAAAATATCAACAAAAGTACACAAAATAACAAATACACACTAAACAACCACAAACTGACTACATAAACATCAATATATACAAAAAGACTTCAAATAAACAAAATGCCAACAAAATTGAACAAAATGACAAAAAAAAATGCACAAAATGACAGAAAGAGACTTTTTAAGACAATAACACATAAAAACACACAATGACTTGAAAAAAAAAAAAAAACACACACAAATGGCAATAAATTTGCCATATTGCCAAGAAAATAGACAAAATGAATTAAAAAACACAAAACTTCAAAAAACCATTTCAATCCCCATTGACAGAATCTGTAATGTTATGCTTGTTTGTAGCTCTTGTGTCTATTATAAAGTTAACCCTCTTCACTAAGTCATAGTTGAATTATTTATGTGTAGCTTAAGCTTCTAGTTCTTCATGTTTCATTCATGTTTTACCTCTTGTGTCTTTTTGTTTCCAGGTCGTCCTGCTCGCGTTTCCACCTCCCTATGATGTGAGTGTTTGGGTCGTGAGTGATTAGCGCCCTCCTGTTTGGCACTCAGGTGTTGCTCGTTCCCAATCAAGTCTCCCTCACTGTTTAGCTGAGTATTTGGGCTCACAATAAATCATGGACTTATTATTATCATTATAATTCAAGATACTCCTGCCTCTATCTCTCTCTGCACCTGGTCCTCCATCACCATCACACCAAACATCCACCATTAAAAAAAAAAAAAAATGCGATGGATGGAGTGATTGACTAACCCAACCATAACTCAGTCAGATTTCATAAAGGTCGGCCAATTATTGATTTTTGAAAATGACCCAGAATGATCCAGATTGAATCTTCAATGGCGTAAAGTCTATCTTTGGTTAAGAAAAAAAATCAAAATCCGTTACATACTTTTGACGTAATCATACCACACGACAAACAAACAAATAAATAAAAGCCGGCCAAAATAGAATATTCTTGGTGGTGGTAAAAAATAAAAGATAAAAAAAAATCGGTGAAGGCTTTGTTGCCCCTGAGGAACAAATATAGGCTCTTCCCTTCGTTATTTTATTCATAAATGTTTTCCCTTTGGTGGAAAGGGCTTCTTGATGTTTCTCTTCATGTCACAGTAGAGCAGGTTGCCTCCATTGCAGATCACCATTGGGGAGAAAGATCAAGTGTTGCTTTATTGGACTTAATATTAGACTTAATTTGAATTGAAGCGCCCGAGGCTGCATTCCCGCGCCTCCAAACGGCTGGACTCCCGCCCTGACCCCTCCCCCAGCCAACCACCCGTCCCACCATACCTACGTGCCATGTCTTGTGTTCTGACTGTGTTTTTGCTAAAGTAAATGTTGCCAAGGTGTTTTTTTTCCTAGTTTAACACTGTCTATACTCTTAATCAGTTTCAAACTTGCCTTTTTCCCGTCACCTCTCCTCATGTTTTTGTCCCACCTTTTCATCTAAATATGTGGGCGCTGCAAATGGTGCCCTGGTGTGTTGATGTGTGTCTTTTGCTTCAACTACCGAGTTCAATTCTTTGTAGTGTTTCTAAGCTGTAAAATCCTTTCTGATTCTGATTATCTGGCTGTTTGACAACTAGAGCAGCTATGTCACTGTTAGAGTCGGCACCGTTCTTTTATCACAACCTATATCTGCCTCCGTGGATGTTTAAACTTACGGTGGTGTCCTGACAGCTGCCTTGTTTGATGTCTTATTTTTGCATTGTACATTATCCCCTGAGCCAACTGAGTGTGTGTTTATCTTGCGAGGAGCAATGGAGGTTTTCATCCTATTGACGCATGCTGAGTGACATGAAGCGTCTTCACATGGAGTGGGTGTGCAACCAACTGTGGTACCATGATTTTATTGGTGTAGGCACCACGGAGTGTACACTGGGTGGTAATGGGACCATTGGATAGAATGTCTCTGCAGTGAGAACCAGTCCTATTTAACAGGTTTTTTATTTATTTTACAAACAGTGGCACCTCAGTGGGCTCTTTGTATCTTTTGATGTCTTTTGGCCACTGAGGTCTCTTCTCATCTCCACCCGTGATTTTGTTCTAACTGAATGCTCGGCTCTGGTCTTTGTGTCCACAGTTGGGTAATCAAAGCCTATTTCAGCCTTGGGGTTTGCATATAGACACTACGTCGGGTCACACAGAGAAATTTGTCACAAGCTGGGTTTCCAATTTAAATAGCGCAATAAAAACTGGTCATGGAAACACCTGAATTTAAAAAAATAAAAAATAACACTCAAATATGGCTTTCATGAGGAGGAATTCTAGACGTTTGGATATTAAAATGTCCAGGCCCTTTCCAAAAAATTAGAATATCATGGAAAAGTTGTTTGATTTCCATAATTTCATTGAAAAAGTCGGGTGAGGAACAGAACTCAAGCTGCTTGAGGTCCAGTGTGAAATATCCACAGTCAGTCAGTCATGATTTGAGGTGCAACGTTGTGTTCTGTTCCTCACCCGTCTTCCTCCAAACCCTTGGACCTTGATTCCTGAATGAAAGGCACACTTTACTTTCATCAGAAAAGAGGACCATGGACCACTGGCCAACAGTCCTGTCCTTCTTCTCCTCTTTTTTTTCTTCAAAATGGTGGTTTCTTCACAGTATTCAAATTTTTTAAATTCTTATTTTCGTGGGTTTTATGAGCTGGAAGCCCAAATTATGTAAAAATAAACAAATAAATAATTGAAATTGTTTAAATTCTGGGCCCTGAACCTATAATTTATGAAAGTTTAACTTTTTGAATGAAATTATGGAAATTAAACAATTTTTCCATGATATTCTATTTTTTTTGGAAAGGGTCTGTATCTCAGAAGCACCATGGAAACACTTTGTTCACAAATACATGTCAAATGACATGACGGACCCGATCACATGACCACTTCTCTCCGAGAAAACATGGAAGAGGAGACCGGGACATTTCTTAGCATTGTACTTTAAAATGATTAGTGCTACATTGGACATGAAACAACAAAAGAACACAGAGTTTTGGAGCGTCCGTCTTCCTGCAGCGAAGTTTCACAGGATGAGATTTCACGGGAGTTACGAGGCTCCTTCCCAAAACAACCTTCAATGGAAATACGTTCAAAGCGCAATTACACTTTGTCAACATTTAGAAATATTGCTTTTATTTTGCAAAAATCTGTAATGGAAACCCAGCTACTGATCAGAAACTTAATGAAACTGGATTTCTATTTAAGACTCTGTTTAAAGACTTGCATTAACATTGTTATTAACCACAATTTCCACTCGACGGCTGTTCTATAAATTGTGTGTGAATGCTTATGAATATAAATGTATGTGATGCTTAGTGTGTGCACAGAGAACATCAGAGAAGCTTGCTGGAAGCATTTCAAAGGTGTGTACTGTCCCCTCGGGGAGGAGGAGATAACTAATTACTGGTGAGAGTTCCCATTCTCCATCTCTTATTAGGCATTTCCTCAATACAGGCATCACAGCCATTAGGGAAGTGCCCATAATGAGGAAACCAATGAGCTCTCCAAACTCCAGTTTTCACTGTACTCTCGCCCTTTGTGTATTGGTAAAACTCAGTTAGTTTGAGGTATTAAGGTAATTAAATAACACAAGGTTCATTCAAACCCCGACACACACGTTATCCCAGGGTGGAAGCTGCTGATTTTATTGCAGTATATGTTAAACGGTGGTGAGTGCTCTTTAATTGCGTCCATAAATCCTTCATCCAGGCAAAAAAAACAAAAAAAAAAACAGGTTGTGGTAGATAAAGAGCCCTAAAGAGAAGGAACTATCCAAATGAAACGCAGACTGATGCTGATGCAGCCTTGTTATCAGATACTCTCATCAATCAAAGCCTGTGATATAATAGAAACGTTCAGGTGACTTCATCCCTCAGTCGTCACCACATCCTGGATCTTTGTCCCGGAATCTAAAAACACAAAGCTCTGTAGTATCCCCGTAAGACTCTGTCGCCATGGTAACAACTGCTACTCAGTGGGAACAACAATACCCGTTTAATGAAAAGATTCTTTTTTTCTGATGGAATTCAATAGCAGGCTCGGTCCTTCATTCAATGCAAACATAGTGTCAGGAAATGACGAGCATGGCCTCGTGCTCATGAAGACTATATAAACCGTTACCGTTCTTCTTTTTTCATCCCCCGCTATAGGTCATGCAAATGATAGACGTATATCGTATATCTTAGCGACACGTGATAAATGTTTGAATACATATGAGTCACAGAGACATTGCCAATTAAATAAAGAGATTTATTCACTTAACAACAAGACCGACAGCATAAACTACACAAGTGCAGAGGTCTGTGAAAATGCATGTTAGCATATTAGCATCTCGTGTCATCACCCAAAAGAATGACTGCACAACTCAGTTCAACAATAATAGTACAAGCATGCAACAAATTAATTTCTTCCCATTTTAAACATTTACTCATGATTCCCAGGTTGCTTATAGTCCACATGGCCTGCAGCTGTATTCCAGGTGCTTGTAAACACTAAAACACCCTCCGTGGGGTCCCTCTGTGCTGTGTGTGCATCAGACTATTCATAATATTCATCATTTCAGTGTCAAATTGAAGCTGTGTTCATGGAGCTGACACAATGGAGCTTGATCAGATAAGAAGGCACGAGCAGCGGTGGCGGATTTTCCTTCACTTTTTAAAACCTGCTTCAGCCTGCAGTGGTTTTCACCGCTGTGGTACAAAGATCAGGTTTCCAATGTGGATGCAGAAAGCTGCATAGATACGCAGCATGCTTGTGCACATGGGTGCCGCACAAACATTTCATAATCTTTCAACGAAATTAGGAAAGAAAACCATTTTCTTTAAAATTCTCGTATCTGTCATTATAATGCAGACCCCCTGGACGATTATAAAAATCAAGCTACGCCTGAGAAGTTCAAACATTTACGTTCAAATACACAATTTGACATTTGATAATATTGTAATAAAGATTATTTAATGATTGGCCTTTTAGGAAAACCACCACCAGCTTAGACACTATGAAAGATGAATGCAACAGGCCAGCAGAATCGTTTCAGTTCTGAAAGAAAATGACTACAGAGTTTAACTATTTCTATGGAATGAAAGAAAAAAAATAGAACTGCACAAATAAGAGACTGTATTATGACACAAATAAAAAACAACCACATTTCTCACCTATTACACTATTATGTTTCCATTGCTTTCATCCAATTCTGTTGTTCACCAGCTGTATGAAAGTTCATCTGTGATACAAAATCCCTCCGGGATTATTTACATTGGAAGAAAAGTGTATGGCTCCGATGTAAGCAAGGTGAATCAATACGCCTCATCCTGTGATACGTAGTGATGGAGAATCCTCAATGGCTGATCCTCAAAGAGCTTCAGAAAGTAGCTGACAGCAGTCGTTAGAAGTCAATATCTTAGGCTCCAGAGGATAAATCAAAGAGTCAGATTTGTAGCATTTCTGGGGAAGGCTCTGACTATGTTTAGAGTAAAAAACTGTACAGAGAACAACACTGGTTTTTAGTGCATGAATACTTGTGAAAAATGATATTTTAAAAAGCTGATTAGAGACAACTAGAGACACAATTAATGAATATGATGGACTGAAGTGATCAACTGTTGGTGTATGTCATACAGTGTAGTTATGTCTAGAAACTATTATTTATGCTTTTTTAGTAAGACTAGCTGCTTGTCAATGATTATTGTTAAACCAAAACACTGTTTTAAATCCAAAAAAATCTATTTTTACAATAAACCTTTCAAAAATGTAAATGAAAAAAATTATTAGTCAAGGAAAATACAAAGTAAAACAGTCACTCATCTACTTCTGAGATGAAATATATAGCAATTTTTTATTCGAATGAACGACAAATGAACAAAAAAACTAAGCAACTAAATACTGAACTGTTACATTGGCAGATCATGTGCTCTGTGTGGTCTTCTTAAACTCTTTTACAGGCATTTGAACCTCACTCACAGTTTGCGTTTATTACAATTGGTGAAAGTTCTCTAATACTGAAAAAACGCAGCCAGTGTCAGTACATTTTTTCATGTAGTTAATGACCCACGAAGAGCAAGTTTCAATATAATGAAAAGCTTCACCAAACACCTTGTACGAGAGAAACCTTGAAACCTTTAATAATGATAAGGGTCCATAACTGCATTAAAGTCACGTGTCACAGGTTTTGTGCTTTTACTGAGTTAAGCCTTTTATAGTTTTAATTTCTCGTAAAAAGTTGAAACAGACTTACTTGATTTAAAAAAACAAAAAACAAACATTAAATGACACGTGAAATTGAAATTTACTGCAGTAGAAAACCATGCATAAACTCATGTTTGGACAACAGTACCTGTCGTTTTAGACGGTAAAGAGTCAAACCTTATTTTACACCTGTTACACCAAAGCCAACAAACAATTGGACACAAACACTGATTCCTCACTTGGAGGAAAAAAAAAAAAACTTATTTTGTGTGTTTTTCAGTTTACTTTCAAGAAAACTTTGCCATTTATAACTTTTTGTTGCTTCTTCGCAGGTTCAGCTTCTTCCCTGCTTTGCAGCTGCTCATTATAAATAAAGAACACTATATACTGGTCATGAATTAAGCAAAAAAGAAAAAGAAAGCTCCATGAAAATTAAACTCTTTTAAATAATTCACCTTAAGTATATTTAACACATACTGTCAATGACTTCTGTTCAACAGTCTTTTTCATGATTGCGTTTTTCTCCAGAGGCTCTTCCAGATGATCCTAATGTCAGACATAAGTGGAGAAGCTATATTTGACAGAGCTGCTGTGTGGAGCTTCATGGGCAATCGGGGATAATGAGGCTGCGTTGGATCACCACATCAGCACAGAGGGAATGACCTGCATGCATTATAATGAATGAAAGGGGATAGAAACCATCGTCCGAGACTCACAACGCAGAAAGAGATACAACTTGGCAAAATGAACGGCCACACTGAAGATCCAGGTAAAGGTATCTCCCACAATCGTCCCTTTGTGTACACACTTTGGAGTGAAAACACAGTTAAACAAGTAATAACACATTGGATTTCTCTTCTGTTCTTGTCCAAATGATTGAGACATGCGTCCTCATCCCTTCTCCCTTTTCTACAGGATTGCTGTGGTCAAATGCTTGGTCACAGAAACATGGTACAGGGTTATTCTGTGGGGGTGGCGACTGGACTGAGGATGGGGGTCGGTAAGTCTGTAATGGGACAAAAGGGTGAGATGGCCTTGTGGCTGTAGTACTCCACTACTTGCTTGGGCACCTCTGCAAGCACACACTTGGCCAGAGCTGCAGGGGAGGCCTGCAACAGAAACACAGAGAAAGGTTCCCAATAAAATTGAATTGTTTTAGGAGAAAGTTCAATTCAAGTCAGCTTGACAATGATAAAACTCAATTCCTTAATTGCATTTTTACAATTAACCATGGGTTTAATACTGGTCTGCAGTAGGCAAAAATCATCAAAAGGATGAAGAGCAGAAGTGAAACATGTTTCAGCAATATCACACAAGAGGGAGTGCTGTTGTGATGAAATATCAGCACCGGTGTGATTCGATCTTGTTAGATGTCTGAAGCTAAGCAGGTCTGGGCCTGGTTAGTAGATGGTGCCACAGTGGGGAACAGTCACCCTAGTGGTATCTGTCATTGTGTCCTTGGGCAGGGCACTTCACCGACATTGCCTAGTATGAATGTAGCGTGTGAGTGAGATGATTGATGGCGTACAATAGTAGCTTAACGCCACTAAGTGTGGAGATAAAGAATAATGCCTTAATTCTGTGAAGCGACTTTGAGTGTCCAAAAAAGCGCTATATAAAAATTCTGTATTATTATTGTAGGCACGAGGCTGATTGCGGTAGATAATCACACCAGTGCTGATATTTCACACAACAGCACAACCTCGAGTGTGATGTTGCTTTTATACAACAGTTGTCCAAGTGCATTTTATTAGTTAACGGTAATAAGTGACAAAAGATTATGATTCGTTTGTTTATTCAATCATTTGGCTGCACCAAAGAGCACACAGCACAGGCTACGTTCACACTGCAGGCAAATGCGACCAAAATCTGATCGTTTTGCACATATGCGACCTGTATCCAATCTGTTAAAGACAGTGTGAACAGCACAATTCCGAATTTAATTAAGTCTGCATCATTGAAGACACTGACATGTCTATCTCACCACTGTTGACTCCGAATCCAAACAGTCTGTTATAAAGATGTAGCAGCCATCAAGGCAAATGGCTAACAATAAACTTGGCTCTCTTCTTTTTCACTCTCCTTAAAGCTATCTAGTGCTGACTTATTTTTGGAAAGAACATTTGTCAGCGCAACACACAGTCCTACACTGGACGCCTCCATGTTTACTTCAGTAAACACCGTATGTGCCTGCAGGGTCATGGGTCACCTTAGGACTGTCACTTTAGGATCGCATTCCGTTCATACTCCAAATTGATTTAAGACATATTTAATATGTAAAATGAACGATCACACACAAAATCGTAGTTTTGGAAAAAAAGCCAAATTGTGCGTTAAGACCTGCAGTGTGGACGTAGTGACAGTGTACTATGGTGTGTAGCCCATGATGTAACGGTAATCAACGCTATTTAGATCAGCTGTACAGTGGAGTGATATGATTCGGAAGAAGTCCCAGTGTGTTGTTGGCCTATATCAGCACTCTTCAGATTCAGATTCAGAAAACTTTATCTATCCCCGAGGGGCAATTCAGTTTGCAGTAGTGGGTTGGGTTGTGGCAAATGACAACATTACACACACATCCACATTTCAACTTGTCAGTCAGTCACTGTGCAGGAGAAAAACAGACAGCCATGAAGTAGCTACAGCAGTCACGACATTGCGATAAAGTGCAATAGTGGCAATAAATAAATAAAAATAGATTCAACCATAAAAAACAGTATGTGAGACACATCTCTTGGAATGTCTGCGGTCCAATCAAATCACTTGGTCGGAACTAATTGTTGTATAATCATATTTAACTACGAACAAATGCAACACTAATGACCTGGAACCTGCAGGGAAAGCTTGAGCCCTGTCATAGGTTTTACTTTGACACGTACCCCTCACCTCAGTATTGTTGCAGAGCCATTCATGGAAACACTAACTCCCTAATGGCAGAGGCCTCTTTGAACCAGATAAGGCTGAATGATTTCAAGCAGCACAACAAGCAGTTTCTCTTCGACCTTGGCCTCTAAACACTCCACATCTCAGTCCAATTAAGAAGCAGTTGGATGGGCTAGACAAATCAAGTCGATTCATGGAGGCTCCGTGAATGGGTAGCGCATGATTTAAAGTGCCCCAGCTGTTTTAGAAGCACTGAGGTTATCGAGGTTATCTAGAGAGGCAGGTGGTCATAATTCTGTGTTTAATCTATGTTTAATAGGTGCACTAAAAAGCTATGCATGCTATGCTTCTGGCATTTTATGCCCATTTGATATTTTCTAATAACTAAAAGTCTGAAGCACTTGGTA
Organism: Gouania willdenowi; assembly: GCF_900634775.1. Taxonomy (NCBI): domain Eukaryota; kingdom Metazoa; phylum Chordata; class Actinopteri; order Blenniiformes; family Gobiesocidae; genus Gouania; species Gouania willdenowi. Next base: position 28,898,687 of record NC_041046.1, on the reverse strand, counting down.
CGAAATTCATCGAGTAACTCCTTGCAATAGAAACTAGAAAAGCACTCGGAGAGGGCAGACCTCCGCCAAGCTGCTCATTTCCATTCATTCTTATGTTGTAGCCCTGCATTGACTTTATATACACTATTAGATTCATTGATAATCAAAACATACCTTTAGCATTTGAAATAACGATATTATTAAATAGTTATTAAAATATTGCAACCTTTATACAAATCATGATCTGTGAGAGTCAGTTATATTTTTGTTATTCTTGTTCTTTTTTATTTCAAAAGTAAACTTGGTCATCTTAACAGTGTTGTGGTCTTGCTTATGCTAGTCCAAAGTTTTACGGTTGGCAACCAAGGCAAGGGGCATTACCGCCCAAAGTTCTATGTTCGAACATCCACAGATGGCATCACTGTTGATGACATCAGCAGTGTACTGAGAAAAACTATGACATCATCAACAAGTTCCACAGTGTGGATGGGAAAATGAATGGGATATATATATGTATTTTCTTTTGGTGTCCAGAACATCAACAAAATGTTATCACCTGTTTTTTGTCCCATTTATCTAAAATTGAATCCAAATCCGTTCTTAACTTTTCAAGTTATCTTGCGAACGGTCTTATCTTGATTACATAACCTTACTGCTCTGCGCTTCACGCTTTGCGCTTGGTGGAGGCAATAAATAAAGCATCCTTTATGATTCCATTTGCCAATTCTCATGTATCCGTATATAATTATTGATGTAATAAGGCTTGAAAATGAAGGTCCTCATCCAAACCAGATTGCATGACTGTTTGCATGTTGCAACATTAAAAAATCTGTTTGGATGAACAGATTTCTGAATGCTTTCCAGTTTTGTCGTGCCCATCTGCAGCCCATACATAACCAGTAATAGCTGTCTACTCTGTTCAGTAAAAATGTTCAACAAATCAGTATGTGCTTGGTTTAAGGGAGAAACTAATCTTTTTCATAGGTAAAAACTAACAGATTGAAAAGAAGAAACTGACCGTTTTGAAGTCTCTGAAGGGCACGAACTGAACAATGTCCCTGAGGACTGGCTCGCCCTTTGGTGAGCGTAGGACTCCGTCGTCACCATCCAAAATCTGCATGTCAGTGAAATCTGCGTTGCCAACGCCAACGATGATAATAGAGAGGGGCTGATAAGAGGCCCGGACGATGGCTTCACGTGTGTCTGCCATGTCTGTCACCACACCGTCGGTGAGGATGAGCAGGATGTGGTATCGCTGTAGAAAGAAGAGAGCGCTCAGGGTTTTATGCTCTTATAGCAGCATGAACTGGGGGCTCTGTCTCGGTGCCCACGGTCTGTGTCCTGCTTCTGGTGCAGACGGTTCCTTGTGATGTCTCCTTAACTAGATCCTCTGTGCCTTGTCCTTATTTTAACCTGTGTGTCTGTGTGCGGGGCACGGGGTTTGTGCAGGTTGGGTATATTTTTAATTGTGTAAAAGTGCTTTGAGTTTACACTTGTTTCATGAAAGGCACTTTCTTATAAATAAAAATTGACTGATTGATTGATTTTCAGGCATGTGGATATTATCGCAATAACTTTTTGCGTTAATGTATCATGAATGAAATGTTACCGAACAGTGAGTTTTTTCGAAGAACTTTGTTGAAAAATGTGCAATATCAGACAGGGGAACTTTAGCAAGAGTGAGAGTAAGAAGATGTGCTAAATTCATAGTAAAGAATCTCTTCACATGTGTTCAAAAGTACAACATTACACAGTGATCCACCGGTCCCTGTAATGGGAGCAATACGAGAAGGTTATAATAGGGGTTGTCATTTTATTGCTATATTTTAATCAAATATCTATCTATCTATCTATCTATCTATCTATCTATCTATCTATCTATCTATCTATCTATCTATCTATCTATCTATCTATCTATCTATCTATCTATCTATCTATCTATCTATTATCTAAACAAAGACCCTTACAAAAGGCTATTTGTTGTTCATCTCCCTTGTCCTTCTTTTATAGTTTATATCCATTTAGCATTGACATGATTACTGTATGTGATCTGTTTCTGTAATATTGAGCTTCAAATTTACTGTTACTTTCATGGCACAAACAGGACTTGTAATATTACTGCAGTAACAGTTTTGTTGTACATAACCACGTACTGAAAATAAAACAGTGTTACCAGTGCTCATTTACATCCATATAATGGTCTTGATATAAAGCTAGATAAGGGACACAAGTATCATGTTTGGTGCATTTTGTGTGTGGTTCATATGGATAATAGCGAGACACTGTGTAATTTAGAGGAAAAGGGGTGATTATGTAACGGTGCCGTTCTGCTCCGGCTGTGTATTTAAGCTGTTGTTGATCTGAGGCTTGTTGGCTGGATGGGAGTTGGGCGACAGTTGTGTGTAGCAGTTGTGTGCGTTTCTGTGCAAATGTGAGTCCGTGAGTGGGTGATTGTTTGTAGGATGAAAAAGGGGTGAAGGGAAGAAAAAAAAAGTTTTCCGAGGGTGTTTCACAATTATATTGCAAAGCTGGCTGCAGGGTATGATTACTGTAAACAGTAAGGTGAACCAGAGGCTGCACACTGATGGAATTCAATAAGAGACAACACAACAGCGTCTCAATTACATCCATATGTTTCTAAAAGAGCGTTAAGGAGCACTTACAGAGGCATCTTTAATGTTGCCGTCACCTGCTGCCAACTTGGCTATCCTGTTAATGATGGGTGAGACGTTGGTTGGGCCGTACAGTTGGATCTTAGGGAGGCAGTTCTGGTATGCTTCCACTACTCCTTGTATTTCTGATCAGAGTGAAAGCACAAAGACAAAAACCTAAATACAGTAATGCACTATTGTCATTGAGTTATAATCAGAGCTTAATTTGGGCCGAGCAAGATCCGGTACCTCCCAAATTTTGACCGACACTTATTTGATTAAATTCAGCGCCTCATTTATATTTGAACAGCTGTCTTTTAATGAGCTGAAATCACTGGAAATATCCTTGTACACATACAATGTAATGTAAAAACTGAGCATGTGTGAGGAAGAGGGGGGAAAGTCAAGCCACGCCCCGAAGATATGTCTAAAGTGTGATTTTGCACAAAGTAGTTAGTATAGAAATATAGAAATAGAAAATGGCTAAAAAAAGGGACTTGGATTTAAAGAGATTTTTTAAGCGAATAAGTGAAGGACACAGGAGGAGAACTATCAAAGGGACATGAGGAGGACTCAGGAACAGAGAGAAGAGAAGGAGACGACGGTCAAAGTTCTATTTCATAACATTCATTTTGATGTCTCACTATAGGATATACACACCCTGCATCATATCCAGAAGTTTGTGTCCCTTATAGTAGGTGGGACGAGCGGCGGCGGATGAATACATCTTTCATCAGCCAATCAGATTGGCGGTCTTCTGGATATGACGCAAGGTGCGTATTTCCCATAGTGAGACATCTCACTCATATTATTCATAGAACTGGTGATATGCAAATAGGATACAAAGGGCTAAATGGCTGTTTTTTTGGCTGTTCTGACAAATGAAAGGTGTTTTGTACATGTTTTATTTTCTTTTTCTGCTGTGCTGCTGATTTATTAAAGGAGTTATGTCCTTATTGGAGTAAGATTGTAAATATTTTGTATATGTGGGTTTTTGTGTTCTGAAAGTTTAGTGTCCTTTGTGGCTAAATTAGCACTGATTTTGCGCTGTCCTTGGTGCTGAAACATGGCAGATTTGACAGCCATCTCTCAGAGAGAGAGACGAATGCTCCGTAATGAGCGATTGTCCGTGCTTCTTTAATGCTGATTCGTCATTCTTTTATTAAACATTTAGGTTAATTGGTGTTTTGTGTTCACGTGATATTATTGGCCCATTTAGTTAGCAAAAGGTTAGTTCCCGTTTTAAATAATTTATTCCCTGACATTTTTGTCTCCCTCTTACTGCTGGAACAACACTCAGTGTTTGTTCCGGGACCTGATGATTTACAAATTAATCACTGGGTATAAGGTATAAATAAAACAAGGTAGAGATTGCAGATATACATGTAATTTAAGGCAGATTGACAGAGACATATTTCCATGTCTCTGTGTTGTAGAAGTCAGGTCTACATCCATCTATCAAAGGCTGTTCCAATGACAATGTATGGGTAGTAACATCACCAACATAGGAATTAATCTTAGTTTAATGTTTCCTACCTTCACATTCATCGTCCTCAGGGTTGAAATTAATAGCAAAGTCATGAGAAACCTGTGCACAGTGAAATAAAAAAAAAACTGTTGAAACAGTTGAACAATTAAATTTTTTCTTAACAAACACAAAGCGCTTTATATTGCATTATTCCTTCACTTCACACACAGTGGTGGTAAGCTACTATTGTAGCCACAGCAACCCTGGGGTAGATTGATGGAGACGAGGCTGCCATGCTGTGACATCGGACCCTCCAACCACCACCTACACTCACAAATACTGTTAGTGATATTAGAGAAGTGTTTACAAATACTAAGATTAGAACCTGCCTCCTGGAACTATTCAAGACTATTTCCTATATTTTCCTATAGATCTGATATCTGGTTTACATAAGGAGCTGTGCGCCTTCTTTTGTTTTTATGTCCTTTGTTAATGACATCTATATATCAGCTAGATGTTGTTTTTCTCAAAACTGGATACCCAACCCACCCACCCCCAGTCTGATTTGTCCTCTCCCAAGAAAGTTGTTTTTAATAAGTCCCAACTACCAGTGACAACCTTTTCCTCTCCAGCTGGCTATTTGATCTTAAGAGCCAGCTAAAAACATGTTATGTCTTTTTAGAGGAAAGATGACCTTAATCCAAACACTCTATATAGACTAGTAATGAAATACACTCAGGAGAAACTGGTCCATGCTTTTATCTCCAGCAAACTGGACTATTGCAATGGTCTTCTGACAGGAATCCCCCAAAAGAGCATCAAACAGCTACAGCTGGTTCAGAACGCTGCAGCTCGGGTCTTAACCAGAACAAAGAGGTCAGAACGCATTAGTCCAGTTTTAAAGTCTTTACACTGGCTCCCAGTCAGCCTCAGAATAGACTTTAAAGTTCTGCTGCTGGTGTATAAATCTGTGAATGGGTTTGGTCCAGAATACATCAGTGACATGTTAGTCAGGTATGAACCCAGCAGGTCTCTCAGATCTATGGACACAGGTCAGATAGTGGAGCCCAGAGCTCACAGTAAACATGGTGATGCTGCTTTTAGTTGTTATGCTGCAAAGAAGTGGAACAAACTGCCAGCAGAGCTGAAGTCAGCATCACATGTGAACATTTTTAAATCAAAGTTAAAGGCACTTTTTTCTTTACTGCGTATGATTGAGAGAGATTTTTGGTCATGTTGTTGATGTAATGTGTTTGTTGATGTTTTTATTGATTTTAAATTGATTTTAAGCTATTGAATGTTTTATCATGTAAAGCACATTGAGTTGCAAATTCAAATTCTGATGTAGCTGGTTACGATTTACAGTCTGCCAAAACAGGACTGAATCATAACATAACCTAACCGCTAGAGCGGACATGGGCTTGTCTATAAACGGTCACATTACAGTCCAGGCAGATGGCTGCCACCTCTGAAACTGGTTCTGCTGGAGATTTCTTCCTGTTAAAAGGAAGTTGTTTTCTCCCCACTGTCGCTAAATGCTTGTTCATGTAGATCTTGTTGGGTTTTTTCTTTCTTATCATGAATTTTATATTTTGATAAGCGCATTGAGATGACTGCTGTAATTGGCGCTATACAAAAAAAGTTGAATTGAATTGTTTCGCAGCCTTTATCTTGTTCACATTTCGTTCTTGCTTTTGCTTTGCTCTGTGTTTGATTTGTAAAAGATCTGACAAAGGCAAAGCTACATAGCAGTCCATTTGATTTGTAATAAATAAAAAGTGCTTAAGTAATTAAGAAATGTCTCACTTGAAGAAGTAGAAATCTACATTTACAGGTTATTCAAGTTTAAAAGAAAACTTTAAGCCCTGCTGTGACTCCTCATCAGTACCAGTTCATTTGTCTACCTGACTGGTATTTCCCGCTGTCTCTCTCTCTCTTGCTCTCGAGCATATTTTTGGGAACCATTGTCAGTGCTCAACTCACCCTAACCAAAATATCTTTCTTTTTCCTCCCAGAGCCTCCAGTGATTCTCCTACTCCTGCGCCTCACTGCCAGCCCCTGCACCTCAGCTCCAGCTTCCCAAGAATTTTTATCACCTGGGATCTTCATCTGTGCTCTTCTACAATAAACCGGTCATTCTGTCAATCTCACTCCTCAGTCTCCATCTCGCTTTTGGGTCCAACTCCGTGTTAGACCCAAAAGTATGTTTAACTTAGATACCTCGCAAGAATTTCAATAGCTGTCGTGACGACTCTGGGATCAAAAAGCCAGTAGCAACACCTTCAGGCAAAAATACTAATGAATTCAACATTTAATCACTTTAAAACCCATAACCTTACATTTGGGATGTATTCCATGCATCCACCATTTTCCTGCTTGCTGGGTTAAACAGGTTACAGCTTTATTGCTGTACACGCAGTCACAGTACTGCACATGCAATAACTTACACTAGACCTTACTTACACACAGTTAACATGAATCGATAGCTGATAAATCACATCTATGGAGCAACTCCCAGAGTATATTGAATATGATGCAAAATAAACATCATAAAGCAATTCTCACCAATAATTGATAAGTAGTTGTTCTTTAAGGTTTTTTTTTTTAATAAAAATCCCAAAATCAAAGAGCTAAATTAAAGCATAAAAACACAAATATTAGAAGGTTTTTTACATTTACAGTTTAGACGATGTCTCTTTAGGTGGAAAATAGACCTAATTTCTCTTTCACAACTATTTTTTGATGACACTTCATAGCTCTAATGCATAAGTAAGTACTAAAGAACATGCATAGCCCATAGGTCTATCAAACTAAGATGTTCAGTGAAATGGAGCATATATCCTGTGGAGTTTTACGCATTCATCTCAACATTACTCTAATGACATCATTAACATTCACCTGCATCACCAGCCACAGTGTGGAAACAGCACTTAGTCAAATAAATCAGATTTTTGTGGGGTGATCACTGTCATGGATTCAGAAATTAATAGTAAAAATGTACTGTCCTTCAAACTGTTGCATGATTAAAAAAAAAAAAAAAAACACCTAAAAGCTAATTACAAAGATGCTTTACACATTCTGATCATTTATCCAAGTGTAGTTTTTCAACGCCGTGTGGGGCTGTGCGTGTACCCTTGTGCACACAATCGTAACATGTCAGTCATCTCCCCAAGGCTCTTTTGATGCTGCTGGAACTCAGAGTCCAATTTGCTTAAACAAATGCTCTCACACTCACATATTCGTATGTAAATCAGACATCAATGCACTGGGACTTTAATGCCATCAGACCATGATATTTTCTCGAGACAACTTGATATTTCGAGTCAGGGGGCTTATGAATAAAAATACACACAATAATTAGATTTAAATGTGAGATTTTGTCAGGCTGACAAATTGTGTCATAAAAAAGGGCCAAGGAAATCAACTTGGCTAATGTAATCATCCCAAAGTGGAGGAAAATACCAGGCTTTACATGAATGTAATCAATGCAATTTATCATTTGTATGAAACAAGGGTGTGAGTAGAGTGCTGAAAATCAGAAAAAGGGATTTAGGTGGGAAGAAATGCAAAGGTACAGGAGAGATTAAGTCTTACCTCATAGTTAGGAGGGATTCTGGCACCAAACCCCAAAGCTGAAAACCGTTTGTCACTGAAACAATAAGCAAAATGTGGAGACTTTCATTAGAGGTGCAGCAGTTTGATCTAATGTGACATCTGCAGGCAAAATATTATTGCATTTTCCATCTGTTCATATCTTAAATTGGCGTGCTGCCAATTTGTTAGTATTTCATCAAGAGCTAAAAGCCTGAATTACAGTTAAAAACCCGTCCCAGGGTCTCTGAAGAAAACGGTTGCACCTGTTCACAGAGCTTCACACAATGTCCAATCTCACCATTCCCTGACATGTTGATGAGCTGATATTACTCTCACACACTCACTGCTCGGCTTAAATGCGTGCGCCCAGGCAAAGGCCAGAGAGCACAGTTTTGTTTTATGTAACAGAGACAAAGCTATATAATTTGCCAGTTGATGCACTCTTTCCATTTTCTACCATTTGAGTGTCATTACATATGTGGGTCCATTAAGAATGAAGGAGTCACTTTCCAGGTGTGGAAATGTCATATTTAACAAAGAATAATGTAGAAAGCATGAAACATTTATACATTAAAAAACAATTCTGTGGATCTTGTCGCACAAGATCCTTGTCCCAATCCCCAATATACTGTATGTTCTATAATATATGCACCATATTTACTCGTTTTCACTTTGACAGCTAGTGTCAATCAGAGTGGTGGAATTTTCCAATAAAACCATGAATATAGTGAGTGTAAAAGTATGTACACTGTATAGGTAAAGTACATTTATCGCAATAAAAATTGTTTAATTTTGACAATAATCTCTATGCATTTAAGACAAATAAAACAACCTCAAATTCACCAAGTTGGTGAAATCAAAAGAACTGCCAACTCTTTATTATCCAATTTTAATACATTTTTAAGAAGAACCAAAGACTGTTTGACCAGAGAGACAAGCTTTGATGTAAATTTTCTGTGTTTTAAACAGGGGACGGGACCGAGATAAGCAAACTGCTTCTCTCGTCTCCTTTTTTGACATGTACAAAACAAAAAAAAAGAAATAACAAAACTTCTGTGAATGCAACCATGTCGGAAATAAACTGAATAAATAAAATTTAAAAAAATAAAACATTTTAAAAATCTGTTTCCATCCTGATGAGACCGGGAAAGGTGTGTGAGCTGTGTTGATATGTGTTGGACAACTGTTTGTCCATTTAATCTGATTGATGAGGCTGTGAGCCAGACTTTTAATGCTGTCAGCAGTGTTTGATTAACTGAGAATAGAGTTTGTACGCGGTTTTAAAAAGAGCAGGATTTTTAAAATAGTCACTACAACAAAAGGTGCATCCATTTAGTCACAGCATTGCTAGAATGTATTTTGTCAAGAGAATGTGTTCTTGTTTTGTCTAGATTTTTTTATGAGCATATTTGGTGACCTTAATGCATTCACGACACAATAATAACCAACAGGCTGGAACATATTGACATGTTAGTACATTAGTTGTGGGAGTGTATTGTGAATGCGAGCTGCTAAAAAGCTCTTTGGTTTACACAAAATAGAAAACCTGTACAATGCAAGTGAGCAACAAAGTAGGGTCCATTTCACCCTCCTATTATCCTCAAATATTACTAACACATTTTACCCTTGGGGTCAATCTGACCCCACAGATATTTACCTCCAGAAAATTGTTGACCAAGTTTTTGTGTCAGACACTTTGTTTATTTGTTGAATACATAAACAACCCATTGATAATGAAACATTGACCTGTTCTCTAGCGCCACCATCAGGCCAAACTTTTAAATTTGAATGAACACATGTTAAATAGTTTTCATCAAAAACTTCTTTGAAATGTACTGAGAGAGCATATTTCTCCTGTATTGGCTTCCTGTAAAATCTAGAACAGAGTTTAAAATCCTCCTGTTAGCATACAAAGCTCTACATGATCAAGATCCTGTATATCTTAAAGACCAGTTAGTGCCCTATCATCCAGGCAGAACTCTCTGCTCTCAGTTTGCTGTTCTACTGGAAGTTCCAAACGTGTCTAGAAGTAATACAGGAGGCAGAGTATTTGGCTACCAGGCTCCTCTCCTTTGGAATCAGCTCCCAGTCTTAGTACGGGAGGCTGCTACTCTCACCACCTTTCAGATTCAACTCAAAACCTACCTATTTGCTAAACCGTAATCCATATAATAGCGTTAACCTAATCACTAGGAACAAAGCCCTAAACCTAAAAAAACAGGAACAAAAAACTAAGATTATATAGTAGAACACCAACACTATATTCAAACACAATCCACCATCTACACATAGCTCTAATGGGTTGCAATGGGTGAAGTCCAGTCAGACAAGGTTGTGTCAGGTTGCAGCCAAACCCCCACTTCAGAACCTCATTGTATACCCATCACACTGCTCACACACCATTTACACCGATGTCCACCCCATACTCATCATCATTCCACTCACACATAGTTTATCACCAGGTGTTTCCATGCAGGCAGACCTGCTAATACTGTATCATGTTTTTCTGCAGTCTCGCCCTCTCTCTCTTTTCTGTTTCAGGTGGCTTGAAGCTGGAGCTGGGAGTTCCTGATCAATGGTTCACGGCTCAACTAGTCTGGGACACTCTGATGTTCAATCTCTCTATCCTGTTCCATTCTTCCTCTTGTCCACTAACCCCAACCAGTCGAGGCAGATGGCTGCCACCTCTGAACCTGGTTCTGCTGGAGATTTCTTCCTGTTCAAAGAAAAACTATTAGAAGGGAATTTTTTCTTCACACTGTCGCTTATGCCTGTTTATGTGGATTTGTTGGGCTTTAGACTTTTTTCCTTTTTATTACAAATTTTATATTTTGAAAACGCTTTGAGAAGACTTTTGTTGTAATTAGTGCTATATAAATAAAGCTGAATTGAATTGAATTGAAGAGTATGAACCCTATTAGTTGTGTTTATGATATTACCTTTCCCGCAGCGCCAACATCAGGTCAAACTTGTGTGCACATTCATGACTCACGGAATGAACCACATTGATTGATATTGGTGACACGTAACATTTATTTACTCATTTTTATCTCCTTTTTGTAACATATTTGGGGTTATTCACTATAAAATCCTCTGTCCCAGACACATATTCCTCTATGTCACTTTCACTGTGAAAGAGCTGTTCCAAAACCTCATTGAGAGTAAATCTTTTCCTAGAGGACATTTTCAAGAGAGCGTGCAGATTGCAATACACAGAGCACAATGAGGAATGATTTGGATAAAGTTCTTGGATTAGGACTATAGCGTGTCGCAACCAACTTGAATAAGTGCATATCGCCAAATTTGGGTAAAGGGCTGCCATGTGAGCTTTTATGTTTGTTCCTCCCTTAGTTTGCATGAACTACCAAAGTCATTGTGAGAATACCTTCCACAGCGCAGGAAATATCAGGTTCTACTTTGGCAGGTGTGAGTTGTAGGGCACACATACACACACACACACACATTGAAAAACTATCATCATGATAATTTATGCTTAAATTATCATTTTTCCCATCAAATCAGGAAAAGTTGTGAAATATGAAGCAAAAAAAAGGTTTAACTATTATTTTTTTAATGATAAACATTCAATGGGGTCAAATTGACCCCAAGTATAATAGGAGGGTTAAGAAAAAAATATTAAATGTAACCTTTGAGAAAGTCTTTCAAAAAACAAATGCATTGTGATATTGCATGGCAGTGATTTTAGAAAAAGGGCAGCAAAGCAGAGACACCAACCAACATGGTAAATTTTACTCTATGATTTTTCTTTCTCTGTTAGGATCACGGTGGCCCTCATGTTCTCACTTTGTCAGCACTCTTGGTGCGCCACAGGGAGATGTGCCCATTATAAAAGCCCTCTTAGCAAGGTAAAAGAGCCACTTCCCACACAGATATAAGCTTGTCAGTAATGCACTCCTCTGCAAGGACTCTAAAATCCCACATCACCAATGTTCACTGAAGGCTAAAGGGTTTCGCTTGCATACGCGTTATTCCTCACTAACTAATAGCCAGCATGATAGAGGGAAGCTGCCATCGCACACTATGGAGTAGCATCCATTGTTCCTCTGGGGCTGAGTTTCCATATATGATGCACACTTGAGTGTCATTGTAAACATTAACACAAACGTACAAAACGAAAGAGTCGCTCCTTTTTTAGTTTTTTAGTCTCCTCTGGCTGCTATTATTAAAAGTATGGAATTACTGCATAAGGGTTTCATCAGGAGGATATACATGAATGTAAAGTCAGAGTGTAAATTAGGTTGTTTTCAAAAATTATAACCTAAATGTTTTGAGGTTTTTTTTCCAATAAATACATACAAATTGGTTTTCCGTATGACCACATTGCATAGCATTTTTCTTGCATACATTACATACATCATCCAAACGGCTGTATATCAGCCAGTATTTACAGTACATGGGGTTTCCTATTGACAATTATGTAATATAACAGATTTCATTCCGCACCTCCTCTGTGTTCACATCTGTCTCCACACCATGCAGTTTTTTTTCTCCAGGCATTCAGCCTCCCACTTCTACTTGATGCGCTTTCTATCCCAGTGTCAGCCCTGTGCTCTGCATGTGTTTAGCAGTAAAGTTCAGGGTAATGAGCATATGAAAGCTACGAGTGCGGACCAATCGCTGCAGCAGAGGACAAGTGAGAACAGGATCATCAAGTCATACCTTCTTTGGACTTGGAGATGACTCCAAAGGAAGATACAAGAAAACTTATTACTATTAGATACCTTTATTCTGTGTGAAGTTCACCAGAGACTATTTTATTCCATAATTTTATGCTACATTAGGTTTTACAAAAGAAGGTGAAATGTTTTCATCCTTTTCTTCCAAAACTATACTTCTCATGTCTGATGTGTGTTCCCATCTTTTCTGAACACTTTATAGATGAAAACTAGAAAGTCTGTGATTTAGATGTATAATCGTCATTCTTTGAAACCTGCTTGAAAGCCTTTTCTTTAAATCCTTAGAACTCACCGACACCCACAAAAGAAAATCTGCACAAGCTTGTAATCGGATTTCTGTCAAAGGAAATGTGACCATGACATTCTATATTTAAAAAATAATGATATTATGTGACTGGGTGGCATGAAAATGTAAGTGAAATTAATATGTTGATTGTAGGAGGAGTAGTGGGGGAACACCGGTCATAAGCACCAGCAGAGCCCTACCCTGAAATGGCGCAAGTGGCTCAGAAGACAAATAAATGAAGAGCAGGGGTGCTGTGGTGCTGCCCCTCTACAAGCTCCAAAGAAGAGGAAACATTACTTTCTTGTGTTTGAAATACATGGTCATTATTGAATTGTATTATGAAACAACACAAACTTAATCCAAATGCATGTGTCAACTGATCTGAATATCTTTGCTGCTCCGCTTCTTTGCATGTGGCACTAAAGTAATCTTTCTTAATAACGAGCTGTAACCCAAATTAAGAAGGTTTGTATTGCCAAATATGAGGATACAGCAAGTAGAAAAGGGTTTAATGATAAGATAGGAAGGTGATGGTGTTAAAGAAAATGATACAAAATCAGTATGCAGAAAATGAATCTGTAACGCACATTTGGGTTCCTACCAATGTTTTGACAAACCTTTGTTAATTTTGTAATGTAATGCATACAAAATGAGAAAAAAATCCAGTATTTTTCAATATGGCCCAAGGTCAGAAATAATTTATCATCTCGCTCGAAAATCTCTGCCAAAAGGCTGTCAGCAGCTGATGTCCGCCCAAGAATTCAATACTGAAGGCTGACAAAAAGTGGCATTTTTCTGACAGAGCGATAGAGAAATGGCTATTGATGGATACAAGGACTGGCAAAAAAACACATAAAGAGGTGGGTCCAGCGTCCTTGTCTGCTCTCATCAGCCCCAGATCAGCCTCATGCAATAATACCACTAGATAAACAGCCAGATTTTGTTCCCAAATTTTCTAAAGAACAGTCCTTTTTTTCATCATTAACCAGTGAGCAGTTTAACACAAAATTAAAGTGCTTTAAAAAAAAAAACATTTTCTGGGCTTTTAACCAGAACTGATATTCAACAGTTCAGACTTTCTACTATATTTCCAATCTAACTGTGTGTGACTTCTGAAATGGCACTCAAAAGTAGCCTACAACACTGCTCCCATGCTTCACACGTCAAAAGCAAATAATTCAGCGAGATTGATTTTTAAAACAGCAGAAAATTGACAAACCTATCATAGTCCTGGCAGATCTCTCCCACAGCTATTAGAGCCTTCAGGTATTCGTTGGGCTGGTACGGGTTGATGTAGTGCAATGAGCAGCTGTTCCTGGGGTCTCCATTCGAGGCAGTGAAGTCAATGGCAACCTGGAGGAAAATAGTCAAACATGAAAACAGTGTATCAGCATCTGGCAACATGTATTTTCATTTGTTGTGTAACTTCTCATTACAGTGCATTTGAGGGCAATGTGAGCAATAAAAACTGTAATAATGTCAACTTGAACTGTATCATTGAAGGTAAGAGTTTGTTTTGCTGTTTCACACCCACATAAGCTGTGGCAACCACAGCTCCCTTAACCAGTAGATCTAAGCAGCTGTTTATTTAAACAAGTAAGCACTGCATCCATCACAGCAGCTCTGCTGATTACTATTCATGGCTTCAGTTATCAAGGCAAAGTGTGAGAATGAGGACAGGCGAGGGCACACCAAAGGGCAAGAGATGAAGGTTTGCAAATATTCCGCAGAGCTTCCTTCAACACAATTCCTATTTATATGCTGTTGTGTTGTGATTAACATATTTCAACACAAATACCACATTTAACATTCTGAGAACTGCAGTACTCAAGGACCAACCTGATGTTAGCTAGCAACTTAGCAATGGCAATGGAAAATTTAAATGAATGCCTTGATTGAACTGGTTGTGAACTACTTACCGTAAAGTGAATCTGGCACCCTCCCATTATGTAATCTAAGAAGGAATACACTTTGTGGAGCTGCAAGATAAAATGTTTTCAGACATAAAGTTTTATACCTCTGTTAGTGTAGGAAAATCTGCAAAATATTTTAATACCATAAGAAGAAACATCCCAAAGATCTTCCACAGATATGACCAAAATATACATTGTTCCAATCCACTATGTATGTAGCTCATGCTGATTTACAGGTCTGTGAATAGTTATGTTGCCTTCTGGAAATCATCTTGACTTGTGTTTGTGATCGAGCCTTACCTTTATATCGGTGAGAATCACCACCCCAGAATTTTTATAGTTTCTCTTTTTCTGTTTGTACTTCGGATTTACGCAATCCCACGAGACCTTGAACAAGAAAAAACATAGAGCAAGAACTAATCATGATCGTGAAATGCGTGTTGGATCAGTGTCTTGTTTAAGCTGAATGAAAGAAAAAGGAAATATTGGAATCTTTACAGCTGTGCTTCATCGTGTAATTGACTGACCTTGTTTCCACTGGAAATTGCCTGCATTTCCCTGAAAGTGGCATAAAATTCACCAATGAAGTCGTGTTTTCCTCTGGAATCGTAATCCCAAACTAGGCACTGTGGCACACAAAGACATCCCCAGCAATGACTGTGCAATTTCATTCCTCATTAATTTTTCAAAAGATAATAATATGATATTATTCATCCATGAACAAATCAGTTAGACTGTTTGTTTTGACCTATTTCAATTATAATTCAGAAGGTGAAATTCTCACACCTTAAGTTTTCGGTCTTCATCACAGCTGCACAGTGATATGAGTGACACTTTGAATGGTTCCCATACAGGATTCAGGTTGTTTTTAATCACCTGTCAGAGGGAGAACACATTTATGCTAGAATGCTTCACCCCATTTTCAATGATAAAGGTGGAAATGTAAGGTGGTGAAGTTACCTCAGTTCTGTGCACAAGCTGTTCTGTTTCATCATCATTGATTCGATAAATTTCCAAAAATGGGTCTGACTTACTAAAGAGATCCTGAAAAACAGAAAAAAAGATGAACTATTTAGAATTTAACTATAAATGCTGAAGCAAACAATCTTCAGGAAAGTCAAGCTACATATTTTCAATAATCTGTGATGGCTGAATCCTGTAAATTATTTAATTCAACGTTTCAATCAATTTATATACAGTATGTAAGAGTTTCTTGAATAATAATTTCAATTAT
The DNA here is from genome assembly GCF_900634775.1 of Gouania willdenowi. Lineage (NCBI taxonomy): Eukaryota > Metazoa > Chordata > Actinopteri > Blenniiformes > Gobiesocidae > Gouania > Gouania willdenowi. The sequence continues at coordinate 28,882,865 of NC_041046.1, read as the reverse complement.
TATTTAATTTAACTGAATAATACAGTCTATACATGAATTTTCTGTTTCTGCACTCTGGGTTACTGGGGTCTGCTGGTGCCTGTCTTCAGCTCACATCAAGCATAAGGCAAAAACACAACGTACAGGACGCCCGTCTGTACAGGGCCAAAACATACTGAATAGCAACCATTCACACTTATGGACAATTTTAGCAACTGCAGTACCCAGAGAAAACCTATGCAAGCAAGGGGAGAACATGCTGGACAGAGTATCCACCAGAGCTGGTGTGGAGGATGTTTCAGTGAGTGGTGTATGGTCCGATAGTGATATCGGAAATCTTATGTTGTGTACGCTTCTCTGTTATTTTTGTGTATTTTGTAGTGATATTGTGTATTTTTCTCTCATTCAGTGTGTCTTTGTTGTCGTTTCGTGTGTTGCTGGTGATGTTAAGTATTTGTCTCTCTTAGTCTGTGTGTTTTTGGTGTCATTTTGTGTATCTTGTTGTTGTTTGTCTGTTCTTTTTATTATTCAGTATATTTTTCTCTTATTTTGTGTGTTTTTGTTTTGTTTTCGTCATTTTGTGAGTTGCTGGTAATATTCGGTGTGATTATAATTTTTAACTCAAAATAAACATTATAAAACCCCATATTTTTAATGATTTCATTTGTTAATTTTCCTCTCTCTTTCTGAAGTACCACCTGTCGTGCCATCGTGTACCTCTACCCCAGTTTGAGAAACACTACATTTATTAATAGTGATTGATGTGTGGCTTTCAGCCTCCTGTTTGTTTGTTTGGTGGGCGAGACTTAAGTGGCTCTCATGGTGCTAACGGTTGCCGACCCCTGGGTCAGTTAATAACAATGATCATGTATTTGACACATTTATACTTGACACATGTACACAATGAAATCAATCAATCAATCAATCTTTATTTATATAGCGCAAATTACAAAAAGGTCATCTCATAGCGCTATCAAAATATAAAATTCATAATAGTAAAGGAAAAAAATAAATCCACTTCTCTGACAAGTAGACCACCACTGCCTCTTTATGTAAAGACTGTCCTGATGACTCATATAGGAGGGGAAGCTCAGGTTGGCCATAATGGCTGTTGGTGCTGATTTATCACTGATTGCTTGAGGAGGTCATTTCCTCTGTGATTCACGGTCAGAGAAACAAGGGCACAAAATTTACAACACAGCAGGGTGTCATTTTTTTAATTTTTTTGTAAGAATGGTCATTAGTGCAGGATCTGAGCATATTTCACAAACCTCTCACTCATCCAGCTGCTTCAACTTAGTCAATCTTTCACTGATTTTTATTCAAAAGCAAATAGCATTCTATATCCATTTTTACTTTGTGACATCGACATAGGCTTTTCAAAGCAACGATTGAAGTTATCCACTGGAGACTTCAAAGTTTTATTTCAATTCAGCAGAATTATAATGGTAGACTTCGTTTATAACAGCAAAGGCTTGGACCTTAGGATCACAAATAGATTGTGTGTATTTGCCCACAAGCATCATTCTTTTTGTGAATACTTCAAATAGCAGCATCGCTGAAATACATGTTTTTTTCCCCTGTATTATTGTAATTTGTTGCAGCTCTAAATTCCCCCCTTGAGTCTGAAGTACAGCTGTCTGGGAGAGGAGGCAATACGAATTATTTAGGTCAATTGATTTTGCAGGGAGGAAAACAAATAATTACTCGGTGTGTGACGGACGGACTAGGTTGAGAAGGGGCCGTTTGTGTTCGCAAAGAGACAGTTAGGAATGCATTTCCTGCCACATTAGCTAGATAAGTAAAATAAAGTATCAACATCCTCCTTTTGTTGCCACGGCAACTACTAGCCAGTAGCATCAGCACCCCGACAGGTTAGATAGACACATATCCACACAGAGATCAAAAGTGAGTGGCAGCCTGAGAAAGATGATTATGTTAACTATAACAGTTTGCTGCTGCTAATCGTGCCTGAGAGTGAATACTCCTGCTTAACGAACGCTACATTGTGACCTTTTTAATGTTTACACAAGGTTGAAGTGACAGTACGGATGACACGCAACTAATTACAAACTATTAGCAGCTCCTGTCTTGAGCTCTTGTCCTTGGAAGATAAACTGCTCTCAGCTTGAAGTGTGTCACAGATAATGAATCTTGTTTTTGTTGTTTTGTTTTTTTAAACCAACATTAAAAATACATCTGATCAATGAGAAACACAGACTTCCTCACCTCACTACAATTAATCAATTTTTTTTCCCAAATGTGCATGGACTAGGGGTTGAACAACTACATAATTTTAAATGTCGACTTAATGTGCATACTACTGGAGTCGACGTCGACTAGTCAATGACGTCACCAAGAGCCGAAGCCGAGCCAAGTGGCAGCCGAGTACCGCTGTTGTGCCAAAATCTGTGACCCAAAAAAATCTGTGACCGCAGGTGGCGATAGTTCCATCCCCTGCGGCTTCTCGGTGGACATTTACTCACCCTTAAACACATTTTTAATTCTTCTCCAGTCTGCATTTACTTCACCCACCGCAGCATCATGTTTAAGGGGGAGTAAATAGCTCCTTAATAGCTACGTAGCGGTTTAGCACTCTTCTTCTCTACCACCGAGAAGCCGCAGCTTCTCTGTGACGATTTTTTCGGGTCACAGACCTTTTCAGGTCACAGACTTTGGCACAACACCACCAGCACCTGGGACACGGGACATGCTATAGAAGCTAAGTAAGCCCAGGAGCACTGCTGCTTTGCCTCCCGTGAGTCTACGGCAAAGCCCCGAGGCTTCCTCAGAGCTGGTCGTTTAAACTTTGTTTGGGCTGTTTTTATAGTAGCTTCCACTTCCTTCACAGAAGCTGGTGTTGTGCCAAAGTCTGAGACCCAAAAAAAAATCTGTGACCATTGCGGCTTCTCGGCGGTAAAGAAGAAGAGTGCTACGTCAACTGTGTAAACCTCTTCGTAGCTATTAGAGATATTTACTCCCCCTTAAACATGATGTTCCGGTGGACAAAATAAATGCAAACTAGAGAAGAATTACAAACGTGTTTAAGGGTGAGTAAATGTCCGCCGAGAAGCAGCAGGGGTTGGAACTGTCGCCACCTCCGGTCACAAATTTTTTCAGGTCACAGATTTTGGCACAACAGCGGCCTTCCGCTAACAGAGCCTCCGCCCTGCGCTGCTGATGTTTCCCAGATCTGCTTAATACACAGACATGTTACCACTACAGCTAACTACAGTTAGCATGTATATTAGCCGTAATATCTGCCTACCAGCTGCAGTTTGAGCACAAACCAGAAAGGAGCGAGAAACACTTGATGTTGTGCTGCCTCGCCGTGCAGGGGTACTAGGACCCTTGCTTGCTGTGTTGCACCGCCATCTTGGGCAAAAGTCAGGTACTGCGACTAGTCCACGTCACGTGGACAGTCGCGAGACAACACGAAAGTCGACTAGTCGACTCGTCTGTTCAACCCCTAGCGTGGACAGTATTGTTTTTGTGTTGACACATATTGATGGTGACAACAAATTAAAGCTCTTTTTAGATGCTAACTTTTAAAACAGGCTGCGTCTGAGGTGTAAAGTGTGATGATATATTATACTCAAGTAGAAGTACTGTTACTTGAATTAAATTGTACTCAAGTACAAGTACAAGTAAGGATTACGTAAAATACTCACGTAAAAGTAAAAAGTAGCTTAATTAAAGAGTACTCAAAGCAAAAGTTACTACAGTTACTCCCCCCCCCCCCCCCCCCTCCACCACGTTTATTTTTGGTAATGAATCTTGCACAATTGGAACCTAATTCATTTTCCACAAAGGCATCTGTATAAGATAAAAGGTTTGTCTAAATGTTCAATTCTTTAAAAAAAAATAAAAATGTAAAATAACACCAATGAATTCAGTGTAAAATAAATACATTTTCAGGCTCTAAAGTACAGCTACGTTTAATCTGATTGGTCGGCTATGATGTAATACATTTGATTGTTGTCTAGTCATTACATTTTTTGTAGTTTCACCATGTCCGTTGATCATTTTAAAACAAAAAGATAATAATTTACTCATTAACGTTTTGGTGCAGAAATGTAATTAATTACTTTACTTGTTTTAAAACGTACACGTAAAATTGCATTCCTCAGCTGCTAATTGCACAGAAAACGTAATGATGCAAACACCTCCAAACTTTAGTTTTGTATTTGATCACCAACAATGAAGACAAATAAAGTGGCCACTATGAAGTCGCTTTCGTGCATTGTACTGAATATTTCAGTGTAAATGTTTGAAGTGCTATGATTATATTAAATAGGATAAAAGACAGATAACAGTTAAGATGAGGCCAGATTCCAAAACCCTGTAGAGGAAAAGATTAGCAAACTTTAGATTGCCTCCAATGACCCACAGTTTGTCTGTATGGGTCTACATTGATAGCACCCCTAAATATCTAAAGATAGCACAAGTGTTGACACGTTCCAAATGTGTGCTACACTCACTTTGTCATCAAGTTTCTTTGCACGAAAGGAAAGCTCCACATATCCATTGTTGCCAGAGATTTCCTCGGCATGCACCTGTAATAAAACGAGATCTAGTTACGATAATGCTAGGATTTTTCTGAGAAAGCCATTTTCTAACAGTGATGTGATTCTGGATAAACACATACTGTAAACCAGTGGTTCTCAACTGGTGGGTCGGGGCCCAACAGTGGGTCGCGGACCTGTACTGAGTGGGTCACGAACAGCTGGTCAAAAATAAATAAATAAATACTTATTCTCTCACGTTGGACTTGTCTTTTATTTTGAAAGAAACTTTTCTTTTGACAGACATGCTGTGAAATGCATGTTGCACAGGAAAATACATAGATTTAAGTTTTAAAAAAGAGAATATGTGTTTTCAACAGCTATTTTTGAAAAACGTGGGTCACGATTAAATGGCAGTGGAAAAATGTGGGTCCCAGGGTGAGACCAGTTGAGAACCCCTGCTGTAAGCAACTGTTTGTACACACAGGGTGGAGCTGCTGCAGTAAAAACTCATAAAGGCTAGAAAGACATGCAGGCTTAATATAATTTCACATTCCTACTTTAAAAATGGCAGAGATGAGGTTCTTAAGATGCATTTAAAAAGGGAAAACAATATACTCTTTATATTTGAAGGATTCTTCATGGTTTATTATAGGCATTTTAGTGCACTTTTCTCATAACCGTTGAATTATACGCATAAAAAGCAGTTATGTGACTTTTTTTTTACCTTCCCTGTTTGTCTCTAAAATACTGTTTATTCTACAAATGCATTTCTGTAACTCTTGGCTTTTTCAAATGGCAGCTGCTATGTCTTTAGAGTTGTGAGTTTGTGAAAAAGAAAAACTTCTGGCATTTTGTGCTGCTTCCTTCAAGCTGTCTGTCCAACTTACACAACATAGATTTGTGTTTTTCTATCTGTGTTTTCAAACTTCACAACCATCAAACTTTCAAAACCAAGGCTACAGCACAAGCCTCACATTTTGTCCAGACATATACCAGAAGCAGGTGGAAAATCTTTCCTAATGGTGTGTGTGTGTGTGTGTGTGTGTGTGTGTGCGTGCGTGCGTGCGCGCGTGTTTCTAACCTTGAAAGCACTGAGAGCAGGAACATTTTTGCCCATTATAGTGTTATCTAAATCGTGTTAGAATGAAAAAATGTTGTCGGAAGAAATGTTGAAAATATGTTTTCACGACATAATTTAACCCTCCCCGGACCTAATCCAGAGGAACAATGTTATCTCAGGTAAAAAGGATGTCGTTTAAGAATGACTCAACCCTGAGCTTTTGGCTGATGTGCATCTAGGCTGGAATTTCCAAAAAAGCCTTAAACATGGGCACCGGCGAGGCTCCTGGAGCAGTTAAGATACGCAGAATCTATACTACAAGAACTATGCTATGCTATGCTATGCTATGCTATGCTATGCTATGCTATGCTATGCTATGCTATGCTATGCTATGCTCATAATTCTCTCAATCCAACCTTTTAAATGAGGGGCGGGGCCAACAGTGGTGGATTGTGACATAACAAGACACCAAAACATCAAAAATAATCATTCTCAGCTAAGAGTAAAATTTGATTGTAACAGCCAGGTTTCAACCCATAGAGGGCAGTCACTCTTACATTTTTACAACAAAATATACCAAATTGAAATACCTTGACTAAAATGACAAAAGTTGGACAAGGATCAATCAACAACACTATTTCATACCTAAATACATTTGTTTTCATCAAACAGGTTTTGGATTTAGTTACTCTTTAAGGTGAGCCTGTGCCAGTTTTCTAAGAAATATGCTTCTCTTCTCTGAGTAATGATCTTACAGTGTATGACTCACAGGCAGGATACTAATCGTATAAATTCTGTCCAAATTACACATATTAAAACATTTAAAATCACCCAGTGTTTATTTTAGGCTTTCATAATTATTCCCAGTGCAATGCATGATCAAGATTTTCCTTTAATTTGAATGAATTTCCAAATCATCTCAGTTCTTTTTTTAAAAGCAGGAATCGTGTAGCGAGTTATCAACACTTTCATCAACTTGTGACAAGCAGGAGCGCCTAAATAATAATTGCAAACAATTTGGCACAACTCATATAGTCAGAAAACTCTTTAAATCATTAACAAGAATCACAAAATGATGAATTTGAGTCTTACTGTGTTCATGTAAAGGAAACACAATTGTAGGAACACATGGTGAGCTTTTATTTGTGTCATTTCTAACTTCTTTTCAAAAACTTACAAATGTATATTTAAAAAACATTTATTAAATCCTATCTTAGCAACAACAGTGTGTTTAGTGTTATAGGTTTAACGTCATTTTGATGCACAAGAATGTACAAAACTTGTATTTCGAATCAGTTGGAAAATATTGGTATATTCATGTTAATAATGCAGATCACTTGACGTGCAAGTTCACCTCTTCAAATTGATTTGTTAGAATAATGTTAAAATGACACATTTGTCTTCACCTCTCCTCCCACAATAGAGATCACAGGTTCAAGGTTCAAACTAATTTGCAAAGCCGGTTTCTTGCTCGTGTATGTAAATGAGGCTGAATCCACTCAAGTAGAAACGAGTACCAGTACTCCCACTGACACCACATTGGTCATTACCATAAACGAAGTAGTCTGGTATGCATGAGACACCTTCATATTGCAGATAACGGTGATGACAGAAAATGAGCTTTGGAGCATATTGTGAGCCATCATCTCATTAGGTGACGATGAAACCAGGCTGAGCAGTTATACCACAAACCAGAGAGGAGCTCTTTATAATGAGACTTGTCAGGTTTTGATTATGATAGCACCTCTGGCTTTTGAACAGTAAGGCTGTGTTCATCATGTAAAGCACTTTAAATTGCCTTGTGTATGAAATGCTGTATACAAATAAATTCCCCTTGCCTTGCCTAATAAAACACAATGTTTCATTCTGATTTATTCCTGTGTTTCTAACTTAATGCTTGCTGAAATAGAATTAATGAAGTCACATTAGGGCTGGGTGATATGGACCAAAATTCATAGCTCGATATTTTTTCTCAAAATAGTGATATAGAATATAAATCTCAATATTTTTAACTCAGTAAAGTCTTACTAGAAAGACAAATCAGGGTTACATTTGCTGATACAAAATGCCACACAGGCACATTTATTAACAAACAGCTACACAATATGTGCCACTTTTGGCTTTTTCTCCTGTAAGGGACAACATGTGTGAATGAGTTCTGTAGCGTGGCTTATTAAGGGTAAGTCTAATCCATCTAAATGTGCTTTTCATGCTGTTCTGAGAAGAATATTGTTGTACTGTATTGGCGATATTGTAATTTTCCATCTCACCACAATAGAAAGCTAGACATAGGTTGACTTTCGATGTTTTGCCCATGCCTAAGTGACATGTATAAAATGTGTGCTTTTAACAAACATTAAAACCTAAACAGAATATTGTGGAGCATCCACTGAAGGTAGGCTATTTTCCCTTTCAGAACATTTGAATTACTATTACTAAAATTATAAATGCAAGACAAAAGTTCCAATATGTAGAGTATAACAAAAGCAAACTGTCAGCCTGTTGTGGGGCCTCAGGCAGAGGTGCATCAGAGAAACCCTGATGCTACGACTCATCAATTTGCCTTCCATTATTTCTCTCAGCTGCACTGCTGTCTTGTTGTCCCGCAGACCTGAACATTTCCATTCACGCACGACGGGAGATTATAAGAAGAATGACAAACACACGTACTGTGATGGTGGATTTGCCGGCATATTTTCCGTACTTCAGCAACAAGGGTTTAACCATTCGCTTCTGGGCAACAATCTAAACAGAGAATGTGAAACAAGATGTAGGCATTGATTATGGTCAAGACATATCTATCTATAGACATTATGTGACGTTATCATAGCCATTGCATGTTGTGTATCTCTGTGATCAAAAAAGCATATCAGGATCCATGTTTTTTGGGAAATGACTAGAATGAGACAGAAAATGGATGTTGGTTAAAACAAATAATAATTATAATAGCCTGCTGTAGTCGCCTACCTGACCAAGAGTGCACTCCACCCCTCCCAGAAAGTCATCATCACGGGTTCCGATGCTGTGAGTGCCGTGAATGTCATAGACTTCAAATCGTAGCTTCTGAACCTCCTCGAAGTAATAATCCAGAGAGAAAACTTTGGCAAAGACTGGGTGCAGGTTACTCTTGATCACTTCCGTCCTGTCCAACTAAGAGAAAAGACACGTACTGAGAATTTCAGAACTACACGACAAGATGTGGCACTTTTACTCAAAACGCTGTGTAAAATTGTAAAAGCAAAAATAACTTGTGTCAACAAATGTCGACTTTCCAGCATTTATCAATAGTCACTATAACTTGTATGTCAGGAAACTATCACAGACATTTTACTTATTCAAACAACCACAGGGTTTAAATGTTATCATGATCCATCAGGGTATAGTTCTGGCTAAGATAGGAGAGCTCTGGCATTTAAAATCTGCAATGATAAAAACTTGTTTTTGACTTCCTGACACAGCTGTTATATTGAAGTCTGGATCCTCTCCCAACTACAAATTTAACTCCACATACTTCTCCATGCAGCTTTACTTGTTTCTAATCTATATAGACATATTATCATCAAAAGTTTTTAAAGCTTCATCACATTGTGTGCAGCAATGACAGAATTCCCGTCTACCATGATGTACCTACTGTGCCTTCAGAGTTGTTAAAAAAACCGAGGGGAAGAAACCAATTTTTAGAGATTATCTGGATGATGATACTATCCAGTTAGTCCAGCATCATTGCACTCAATGTGGTTTTTGCATCCCAACAAAGTTTTTTCACGGATTGTATATCTTTGAGGGGTGCTGATTCAGAATCTGGATGACGCCAGCTTGTCACCCTTGGGCATTTTACATAATCAAGGCTGCCATTACAGAAATTTTGTTTTTTTACCAACTTGCATATTTGGTGAGATACAAGATAAGTTTGTGTGCACCCCTAGGTTTTAAGGGTCTCTGATTTTAGTTATACCATGCCTAACATGATTTGCCCATTTGCATATTCATAATATGCAAATTAAGGTGGCCATTACAGAAATTTTGTTTTTGACCATAACTTGCTTCCTTGACAAGACACTTTTTAAATTTCTGTCAACCCCTAGGTTTTACGGGTCTCTGATTCTGGTTAAACCAACACAAGAGTGAGCAAGTCATTTGCAAATGCATAGTTGTCTTAAATATTGTCTTATATACTGGTCCTGACCTATAGGACCTATCCATAGTCAGTATCCTTGTTACTTCTTCAAGTCATTTTCTATTTCATCGCTTAAAAACTTCATTTTAATTGTCTACCTCCATTTCTTTGTCCTTGTTGTAGGGTTTTTGACAGTATGATTCTCCACGACAGGCACAAAAGAAAGTACATTGCAAGTGTCCTGTATGACAACCACATCTCTGTTTACTACATGGTACATTGGTGGAACATCTGCATCAAAGCACCAATACTCCAATACATCTGGAGGTGCAAGGGTCACAGTTGGCGGGAGCGTTTTTGGAGTTTTAGTGGATTAATCATGAGACCATCCATACTCAGTAGGGTCAAAGGATGGGGAATCCAGCTGAGGGTCGGACTTCCATATTGCAATTTGAACATGTGCTCATAAGACATTTTTTCTGAATGCCTCCCTCTTTGTTGGTATCGCATCTTTTTTGACCAGTGGTCTACTCGGATTTGGGACAAGTCATCTCTTTCTTTGCCACGGTAGCAAGCGCCAATTAACTTTGTGGCTTCTACAAAGACATAATCAAATGACGAGTGGAGATCCCCAAATGTTTGAATGTGTTTCCTTGTTTCAGTTTGTTCTAATTCTGTTCTAATTTCAGTTCTAATTCCATGAAGCTTGGCAACCGTGTCACAGACAGTAGTCGATGGGCTGCCAATAGATGTGGCACAACATCTTAACTCTATTTCACTGAGGCTTGTATGTCTACTGAAACCCTCTCTCCGAAATGATAATTCCATGATCAGGGAACACTTCATCTACTGGTGGTTGCAAAAATGCATCAACAAAATAAAGAAATCAGTATCATTACAAAGGACTTTGATGGTCTGCACACCATCCTGGTTCTGGGAAATGTACAGTATCTGATATACCATCGTGACATCAGCTTCCTCATGGGTTGTCCGAAGGTCCTTGCGATGACATTGAACAGTTTGATTGGCATTGGTTCACAACCAGATGCAACAATCTTGTGTTGGATGGGTTCTTTACTGGCTTACAGATTATATCTACTGTATCAGCTGTATCTTGTTCTCATTGACTGTCAGCACAAGCTTTTGAGAGGGCAAGGGTCTCGATTGATTCAGATGATGTTGATGATTTGTATGCTTGCCTTCCCTAGCTCCACGAGTCATGCACTTGATTAAATAGTTGGAGTACCTGTCAAAAATTAGGTAAACATCTGAGTGTGCAGCCTTTCTTATGACATACCCAAAGAAATTGTCAACATAGTCCTTAACCATACCTTTCTCTGGCCAATGCAAAGACCACAGAAATGCGCACCTATCAATATTCGTGGCATCTACTTTGCCTATTATGCAAGATGAGACACCAACTTGCAGCTTTTTCTTAAGGTCAGACTTGGTTTTGCCATAATCTTTGAACGTTGCTGTGGGAATGGGAGCAAGCTCATGCTAATAATAAATATAATAAATATTTGCCTTTAGTGATTCCTAAAAACCTGAAACATTGTTTTTAAAAACGGAAAACATGAAAACAGAAACTAACTAAAAATGAATGTACAATTTCAACAATTGAACAACGAATTCGCCAAATTAATGCAATGGTCAAATTGTGTTAACAATGTCTGTATCTGAATCAGAAACCCTTAAAACCTAGGGGTAGACAGAAAAAATGGTCTTGTATCTTGCTAAATAATAAAGTTATGACCATAAAACAAATTTGCATATTACACAAAATGCCCAAGGGTGCCAAGCCAGCATCATTAAGATTCTGAATCAGTGCCCTTAAAGATATAAAAGCCACAAATAAAACTTTGTAGAGATGCCAAAACCACATTTACCCAAAAAACAGCTTTTCACAACTGGAAAGTGTATAATTAACTCTTAAGACTGTGTGGATATCCAAAATACGTACATCACATTTTACACATTAGTCAGATTTAGGGATACCTAAGTGTACTGTAGTAAAAAATGCCCTGATTGCCTAGTCCGATACCACACATGTAATTGTAGCCTCGACCAATTGCATGTTGTTAAGTAATGAGGCAGTTTCTTCATGAGAAATCACTGTCAGCAGCTTATAAATACATAAGGCAGCTAATAAATATATTAAGAGCAATGTTGGCGAACGGTTTGAAACGGGAGCAGCACTGGAGCAACAATCCACAGGTGGTTACGTAAAGGTTCTAACACAGATACAGCTCCAAATGAGCAGTCATTGTATGCCACTGAAAAATATGGGGTTCAGACTAATTTTTGCAATGCTGGAACAAGGTTTTAATTCAATTAGCATAACAAGTTGGGTAATGCTCCAATGTAATAGGTTGCCCTCATTGATGCCGTATTGCTTTCACTTCGGTATAGTCTTTAAACACATTATTATATCAATAGTATGTGGAGTTTAATATGTTACATATAAATCTTTCACAGGGAATCGATATCAGCCAATGAGGAAGGCTGCTTTAAACACTAAGGCAACAGTTCAGCCGCCGTTTTGCTCTCTTCACATTTTCATATACGGTGTAACGTGGTTTGTGGAAGAAAAACAATGTAGTCAGATTAATCTCTGACAGACCCAAATATTGACATTCAGAGTTGATAGCGTTACCAAAGCTTTATGACCAGAGACAAAGATGTTGAACAAAAATGTATAAACAGAGAACCCTAGCATCTGCATTTGCATCAATTGGTTATTAGTAACGGTACTCGATATTGGTGAGTACACAAAACTGAGTCCAAGTAAAATAACTGGTCTTATTTGTGGTGATTTTGCAAGTCATCAATAAGCATTTATTGATTTTCTCCAGGTTCATAGTAACCTGGTGAGAGTGAATTCAGTTTAGCTGTCAACTGGATGTACAAGACGAGTGACTAAATGTGTATGCAATGCATTATTGTTTTTTTTTTGTGTATCCACTTGGTACCCTGAATTTTGTAGTGAGCTACATTAGGCTCCAGAGCCTCAGGTATATACAGAGGAACAATCTCTTAAAATTATTTTTCTTCTGCCGTTACAAGACAAATACACATCATATATAACATAAAGCATCAACATGTGCCTATTAGCTTTCATCTTTTCATCTTCCTTAATAAGTCTTTTAAAATCTACTTGATGGATGCACATCATTATTCAAAAAAAATATTTGATGATAGTTCAAGTGAATTGCCAAATATAACAAAGCTCCAATGCAGTGAAAGAATTAGATGAAGATTTAATGGTAGTAATTCCATTTTACTGTTTACTGTTGGTGGATACCAGTACAGGGTTACAGCCCATTAAATAGTGCTAATATAATGAATATGATTTTCAAGCTATTTCTAATGAAGTTAACAATAATTGATTATTTTAAACGCAATTTTAATTACATATTTCACCTTTTTAGAATAAACAATACCGTGATGATTCAGTGTGTCGTTTACAAATTAAATGAAACATTTTTATTAATCATGATTAATTATGATCAAATTTGAAATTATTAGGTACATTTTTTAATTGATTTACATCTCTCATTTTCTTTTGACATTAGACAATAATGACTAGAGGTGAGACTATACACTACACGATATGATGGATGCGAATGGGCTTGCAATAACGATACAATATTTTTGGAAAGGAAGAAAGACCAAAAAAGTTGTGTTGGAAAAATGATCCTGCTTTTATTTTACCGTAACTAGACATACTTACTTACTCTGGGTATGACCTTCTCCACGTTATAGGAGTATTGAAAAATGAAAACCATAACAATCTGATGTATAGTAGATTAAGTGGATTTTTGCTTTTTTTTATAAAATGAAAGGTTTTGGTTTCCGTTTTCATCACTATACAGTATATATTCAAAACCTGAAGGTTCTATTTCATAATATTTTACGAGATGTCTCACTATGGGATGCAAACTCTGTCTGCATTCCTCAGAAGCATTTAGTTCAATCTGCCAATCCTGATTGGCCGATGAAGCGCGTGCCTCGGGCTTTCTGAGGGAGGGTGTGCCTTTGGGCATCGTTACATCCAGGAAGGTGTTCTCCACGAACGCCAGCCTGACAGGCTGGGAGGGATCAACAAAGGCAGGTCTGTGAGGGGTCACTGGGAAGCGATCCTCCAGCGCGCCCACACAAATTACTTGGAACTGTCAGCGGTTTTCCTCTCGCTGATCCACTTCCTTCCATTTCTCAGGGGGCATCATGTCCTGGTGGGAATGGACAACACCAGTGGCATACATCAAAAATCAGAGTGGGCTGTGCTCATGTCGGTTGCTGGCACGAAACTGCATGCCACTCAACTCGGGGTCTTGCCACATCCTGGGCTTTGTTCAGGGGAGTGTCTGTTCAGGACATCTGTGTGGCAGCAAGTTGGACCTCGCCCCTCAAGTATGTCTGCTTTTACATGCTGGACGTTCTGCCTTGTGCGTTGTACGGGTGGTTTTACTATCTTGATGTGATCAGAATTCTGCCCTGGGGGCTGGTACCGCTCGATAAGAATGTCTGCATTACGTTTCCATATCCCATAGTGAGACATCTCACAAAATATTATGAAATAAAACTTTAGGTTATGTATATAACCCCAGTTCTGAGATATCTCACCAGACTGCCCTTCTTGCTCGAACAAGGAGAAGAGGTGCTTATTTTGAATGAAATCAGGATTGGCAGATTGAAATAATGCTTCTGAGGAATGCAGACAAAGGTTGCATCCCATAGTGAGACATCTCACCCACATTACTCATAGAACCAGGGTTATATACATAACCTAAAGTTTTCCAACTTTTGTCTATGGGAATGTTTTTTATGATGATTTACGCTTTTATTCTTAAAGTGAAGAACAAACTCAAACTTTAATGAATGATTTATTAACCTCCATATTAATACTTAAGGGTGTAATGATCCTTTGATCTGGATCAATATATCAACTGGTTAAGCTACGATCCAATCAAATCGATGGAAACTATTTATCAAAATCGTCAGTGAAACACATAGCACAGGTCCTTTGTCTTCTTGTTAAAAATAATGATTTCCATTTAAATGTATGAACTGTTTTAGCAGTAAAAATGGCATGGTCATTTACAATCTTTAGATGAAATGTAAATGGATGGGTATATAACATTGTCTTAAATCAATCAAAGGCCCATGAATCAAATCACTTTAACATTGCTGAATGTACACTACAGTGTAAGGTGGAGCACAATAAATAGTGAATTACTTCTATGTGTGCACTAAGCTGTGATACTCAGCTTGAATGAATGTTTTGAAAAAACATAATTAGGGATCTTATCTTTCAGTGCTCCTATTCAGCACTAATGAATCATACTTCATTTTTTGAATACAAAGACTTCTTTGAAATATTTCTGTAAAAGTCACAGTTCATGATCATTTCTAAATAACTCAAAAAACACATTACTTAGAGTGAAAAGAATTATAGAACAAAATTTGATTTTCACACTATATTTAAACCTCCTCACAATCTTTGCCAAAGTTCCTTGTACCACTCACAACGGGATATAAGTCTATCTTTTTAGGTTTGTGGTGATGAGTCACTATTTATCTGCACTGAAGCCTCTCGGAGGAGACCCAAAACAACAAAACGCCTCCCACCTGTAAGCATCTGCCTTTCTCTGTTCTCTGTGACCCATAACTGGAAAACTGTGAAACCAAAATGAACCATATCCCTGTTTCTTTTCATTGGGCTATTATCATGATGACACTGATATAAGCTCGTGGCAGCCGAGGGAAACAATCTGGTCGGATTCTCGTGCTTGAATAAACAATCTGATTGGAGACATATTACAATGTTAAGGAAGTCAGTGAAAGATCTGATCATGTAATCAGCTGTGTATGCTTACCTTGTACAATGAATGGATGGGATGGATGGATGGATGGATGGATGGATGGATGGATGGATGGATGGATGGATGGATGAATGGATGGATGGATGGAACAAAAACAGATTATAAGACAATAGACACGAACACTCACATTAAATCAAGAGTAATGATGATGGATGGATGGATGGATGGATGGATGGATGGATGGATGGATGGATGGATGGATGGATGGAACAAAATCAGATTATAAGACAATAGACATATCACTCACATTAAATCAACAGTAATGATTAAATAAACTAACACTGTAAAACTCTCCTGTCGTACAGTTGTTAAACCTTTTACAAAACCTGTTGTTCTCACTATCTTCACTTGCTGTACCTGAATAATATAGACTGTGTGAGTCGGGGCAGGGTTTTTTTTTCCCCAAGAATCAATGCAGTTATGACTAAGACAAAGGCAATGAAGAAAAGATTGGATAATTTTTAAAGCAACAAGCCAGGTGTAGTACTGCTACAGGGAATATTAAATATAAACTTTGCTACATCAAAGTCAATAAAAAATGTCACACTTAGTATTTAAAAAAAGATTCTCACCTCCATCCATTGTCCATTAGTCTGCACCATGAGTAAAACACAGGGGTCCGATTTGTTCAGAGTGTCTCGGTCCAACAGAGCTTTGCATGACACGCGCAGCTCCACTTTGGTGACACAGGTAACCGGACCACTTAGATTGGTCGCAGGGGAGGTAGCCTCCAAAACATCATTCATCCTGACTCAAGGTTAAAAACAGCAGCCAACCAGGAAAATGGTGCAATGGTTGAATTCCTCCAAAAGATGTCAAAATGCACTGTTGGGTCGTGGGTCCTTATCACTGGGTGTTAATGCCACACAAAAAGATGCGTTGAGAAACGAAGACATCAAACCCATTGGATGTACAACTTGGTGAGGTTGACCATCTCACCTCACTGAGGAGGACAGGCAGGGGGAGGACAGCGGTGACCTTTACTTCGGGAGTCGGATCTGATCTCTGCAAAGATCCAAGCAGTTGATTCAGAATGAAAAGTGATGCAGAGGGTTTTGGAGCTTTCAAATAATTCCTGTATCAAGTGAAATGATAGTCCTGTACAACAAAAAAACTAATCTATCACACAGTTTCACTGTGCACTTTCCTGGTAAATGCAACTAAGTGATTCAGGAGAAGAAGAAAAAAATGTTTAAAAAAGAAGGAAAAAAGACTAGATGTGGTAGACTTCCACGCAATAACCCAGAGCAATAAAAGCAACACAGGAACCATGAAATGCGGCAAAGTCTCCGGCTTATGAACAACAAAAATAACAAGCAATCTGTGTAGAATTCGATGCATTTTTGTTGTTTTCTAAACTTGTTATTTGACAAAAGTACATTAAAACCAGGGGTGTCCCGATCCAATTATTTCACTTCCGATACAATACCAACATCGCAGCCTTGAGTATGGATAGGTAGGTTTGAGAATAATTGATCAATGGATCATTAACTAATGGGTCACACACACTGTAACCATAAATATAAGAATATTCTGCAATTGAATAGAAAATAAATTAGAAGACCCTGAAAAAGCCATATTCAATTTAAAGTGCAAAATAACCACTAGTTTAACTTATACACCAGAATATACTACATTTGAATAGAACACAAACAAAAAAAAATAGAAAACTCTGAAAAAATAACATAAAAATATATATTTAAAAATTCAGATGCAGGCTAATATAATCCGAACCATTTTTCATTTTTCCTTTTTGCTGATATCGGACCAATATCCAATATCAATATCGTATCGGCACACCCTTAGTTATAAGCAATCCATGCAAATGATGCGCAAATCGGACTTTGATGCATTTTGGTTCCTTTGGAAATTGATCTTGTATATTGACAAAACAACATTAAACACTGGAAGAAGAAGAAAGACAATCCCTAAAGCGGGAACAGTAGCCTTGATGGACCAAGATTATGACTTATCAACAGCTTCCCATCAGATCCAGCCTGAGTGTACATGTCCTTTATGATCATCTTAATAATAATCAATAAGGAGTCGCTACTCTTGGATTTTTATTGCAGTGTATTCTCCCTGTCTGAGAGGGTATACTGTAAAACAGCTGTCTTCAAGTCTTTCTTGGTGTCATTATGACTAATAAATAAAAAATAAAAAATAAAAAAAACAAAAAAAATCAATGCTGACGAGAATTGGGTGTCCTTGAGCAAGGCTGCAGAGAAATGCCTGCCTTTCTTCAACAACCTCGTGTGGGCTCTGAACCGGTTTGTTTGGCGCCAAGCACCAGGGACAGCGCCCTGACACACACACACACACACACACACACACACACGCACACACACACGCACACACACACACACACACACTCAAAGCCTAAGTTTTTGTGACATAAATATCTTACAGATATAACGCCAGTCCAAAAACTTAATTAAAACAAGAAGTGCTCACATGTGCTTACTTAATAATTCATCATCTTCATTCAAGACCCGTCAACTCAGCCACAAATATACACGTGTTATTTAAAGAAAAGCATCACTTTTCCATATTTTCCACAAGTATAAAACCAGCTGTTTGTTAATTGACTGATTTCAGCCACATGCGCGCGCACACAGTGGGCTACAGTGCGCTGACACTATGTATATCTGAGTATATCCTACCTGTGTTTGTTCTCCACTCCAGGTCCCACTTGTTTAATCCTCTCCCATCACTAGTATCAGCTCAAACTCACTGTGAGCCCGAGGAGCAGGAGATGCTCAGCACGTAGTGACGTCAGCAGAGTGGGCGGAGCACCCCGGACGTCACCATTCACAGACAAACAAGAGGTAAATGCATTAGGCCACGTGGTTTAATTTGGTTTTGAGAAAATAATAATCATGATAAATTAACCAATAAACCATGGAGATTTGATTTTTCAGAACAAAGCGTATCTTTCCTCACTATTTAGTCATTTATCTTCTACATGTGTGCATGCTTGGGTTTGCTGTGGGCATCCCTTCTCAACAAGTGGGTCTCAACCCAAAATTAGGTCGTGGAAATATTATCAGTGGGCCCCAGGCATTTTCTTGGCCAAAAAAGAGGAAAAATTCAGTGATTTTAGGGGCTGAGTTCGAACCGTAAATCCCGCCCCCTACTCTGATAATCCCTCCCAGTTTCCTCCTCTGAGTGCACAAAGTGGCGCACGAACGCTGAACGTGCACACGCATAGCTTGACAGTCTGAAGTTACTTCCAAGCAACCGATTTTGACAAAATTTTAACCAAAGATAGACTTTACATTATGGAAGATTCCAATCAAAATTGGAGGCCATCTGGATCAATATGAAGGCTTGTAATTGACTGATTTTTGTGAAATTTGACTCTCTAATGTCCAGTTGGTTCCTCAATAATCCGGCCAAGTTTCACAGAGATTGCACATTTTATTGTGATTTTATTATTATTGTGAAACAGGAGTGTATCGTTATTAATAGGGAGGGGAAATTCTCAGGTATCTGTCGATATCTAGAGGATATTTGGCTCTTGGTGGAGGTCTGCGCTCTCTGAGTGCTTTTCTTATTGGTGATTTTGTGGAGAAATTTCAGATGAGTTTTTTAATAAAATAAGTTACAAATAATTGAATTAAATGGAAGTGTTTCCCTCTCTTGCATCATAACCTGTCAGATCTTTGGTTATGCAGCAAACATTAAAAAAATGTTTCCACTGTTTGATATTTGTATTAATGTCAAGTTCAAACTGCTCTGCAGTAAATATCTTTGGCATTCGTTTTTTTTTTATTTTTTTTTTTATTTCTAACAAGAAATTTGAATCTAATTGATATTGCACTCTCTCTACTACTCCTGCCTCACGCCTAATGTATTGAAAAGAAATAGCGTCGGTAATTCTTTTTCCTCTAAGGTCTGGTTCTCTTCTATAACTCTACTAAATGACATCTGAGAACAAACAGTGCTGAACGGAGGTGAAACGTCTCCACCAGAGCTGGCTGTAGAATATCAGGCGCCTGGAAAGTTTCCATGTGATGCCCATGGGATCATGTCCTTTTTCTACCAACCAGTCCAACACAGAACACGTGCTGGTACCATTCCTCCCAGAACCCACTACCACTGAAGTGCAAGTCATGTAGTTTATAGATAAAACTTTATTGGAAAAACAATAAAGCTTGAATTTTTCACTTTTACTACCCGGGTTAGGTTTTATGGAAGGTAAAGGTAAATGGAGGGTGTGTATTTAGTTAAACTTGGATTTTCCAGCATTGAGGTAAATTGCTTTATGTTTTCTTTACTGGACGTTTACTTTTGTATATATATATATATATTTTTTTTTATTTATTTATTATTTTTTTACAGAGCAGGAATTGACCAACCAGTTAGAAGAGGAGGTTGGGGGCACTCAGAATAGAATTGTTTTATAATGATTTGATCATTTTTCTTACAGTTAAATAGTTTTTAACATGTTTTGTTTTATAAATTAAATATTTAAAATGAGGAAATAAATAAAAGTCGGGCCCTGTTTGCATTTTTTATATTTTTTTGTCATTTGATTTGTAGGCATTTGACTGGTTGAATTTTCTTCTTCAAAAGTTCTAATTGTGTACTGTATAATGTTTATTTTCTTAGAAATAAATTGCACAACACCATATATTACACACTGTAATTTAGGTTCAATTAAATGTGACAAAAAAAAAAAACAATTTGTTATTCTCACCAACTTTTTTTTTTTTTTTTTTTTTGTAACTTCTGTGTGTATGAGAAATTGTGTGTGCACACATTTTCCCCCAGCGGTACCAGTTTACTGAGGGATGAATAAGGTCACAATAAAGCGGCCTTGTATGTGTTGCATAAAAGCACACATGCGTGCACACACTATAACCAGGTGTGATGTCACTGATAAACATGACCTGAATTACAGCATTTTTTTTTTTTCTTTTCATCCATTCGACAGTATGTTACATAACGCATTGTTTTAAACACAGCATTTTTGCTTGAACCATTTCACAGCCCACTCACGTATGTATTATTTCCATGAATGTATTTCCAGACATTGCGTAACATTTATAGATGCACCAACAAAACTGCAGCTTATCTTGGTTTTTGTGAGACAGCTGGAGAAAGCATCAAAGGAAATATAATACACAGAACTACGTGAGAATGTTTTTTTTTTTATTAACACAGAATGAGAAGGTAAAGCTACAGTATGTGGTAGTATAAAAGCACTCAGTGTGGTTGGAGTTTTTTTTTTCTTACACTGCATTCTCTGATGAAAATGTGTCGGCTGGGCTGCTTTTTTATTCTAAAGGTTTTCAAATCTCATCTTTCTGAAATGTCCTTCAGGAAAAAAAAGCAACATTTAAATGTTTTTTTAGAGTTGCTGCCTCTTGTTCGAATCAAGGTACTTTACCTTTTCAAACCTGAGATGGATCAGAGAGACACAGACAAAGGTTTTGCTCAAGCTAGAATCAACCACTCGTTTATTGAGCACGAATCAAGAAGAATATCATGTCATTAGGAAAACAAGCACTCGTCCAACACATCTCAAAACACGCCCTGACCACAAATACAGTATTTATAATAAAAATATACTAAATGAGTCAAATGAAACAAAAAAACTAAGCAACATCTATACAAAAAGTACACAAAACAACAACAGAAATGCACAAGATTATACAAAAAGGCTCCAAAAACACACAAAATGACTCCAAAAAAACATACATTACAGAGAAAAACACCAAGCGACAACAAAAATATGAAAATGACTCAAAATACACAAAACTAAATATTTATACAAAAATACACAAAATGACAACAGAAATGCACAAAACTATGCCACAAAAGATACAAAAATACACAAAATGACTCCAGAATCACACTAGAATGGCAACAAAAAACAATAATTATACAAAAACACAACAGAAAAATACACATAATGACTCCAAAAAACATACATTACAGAAAAATACACCAAATGAAAAAAACAAACATATTTATCATGCCCATGTTCCATAGAATTAAGAAAATCACCCACACTATTGTACTTTGCACATGCAAATATATGTTTTTATAAGAGTACAGAGTATGTCCACCTCTTTGTACATCCAACCTTCAAACACATACACATTTGGTCATAATTGACCTAAGTCCTCAATATATGAATTAGGGGTGTTAAAAAAAATTGATTTGGCAATATAACGATTCTCGAATCGATTCTAAACGCATCCATATCAATTTTTTTTCCTTTTTCTTTACCTTTATTTAACCAGGAAAGTATTTTCCACTGCAGGAGACATTGTAACTGCACAAAAAAGTGCTGAAACCTAAGCATGTTTGTGGTTTTTATATAAAATCTAAAAAGAAAGTACTAACTTTCTGCATTTATTTGTTGTTCTAGTCAAATACCTCAGTTAAGTTGCACTAAAGTCATG
Source organism: Gouania willdenowi (assembly GCF_900634775.1). Classification (NCBI taxonomy): domain Eukaryota; kingdom Metazoa; phylum Chordata; class Actinopteri; order Blenniiformes; family Gobiesocidae; genus Gouania; species Gouania willdenowi. The sequence continues at coordinate 28,860,900 of NC_041046.1, read as the reverse complement.
TTGCACTTAAGTCAAAGTTGGTTTAAAAGCCACAGGCAGATTGTATGTTATTTTTTTATTTTAAGTTGTTGGCACATGGCATGTAAAAGCCAATGTTTTGAGTGTAAAATATGCCAATAAAACATAGTTATATATATACAGGACACAGGACCTGTGAACTATGTATAGGGATGCCAGGCAATACACACCCCTAACATGAATACATACTTCCGACGGGCACTGTACTAGCAATAATAATAATGACTTAGAGTTACAGTATATAGCATTTTTTTGAGGAGACTCAAAGCGTGCCCAGAAACCAGTATTCACTTACACCACTCAATCAAATCAGTCATACCAGTGGTGGGAAGCTACAATGTAGCCACAGATGCCCTGGGGCATACTGACATAAGCATGGGGGTCATTTCGCGCCCTTTGACCACCACCAACATTCATACACAATTCATAAGCATTCATTGTAGCACTGAGCCTAGGCCCCAGGGTTGGTGGACTCAGCATTTTAACCAGTAGTTGTTGTCTGGAGCATGGCTTCAGCCATGTGTCTCCTTTTGTGATGGTACGTAAGACATTTCTGATGATCAGAGTCAAAACAAGAGATAATCATACACACATTTTATTTATACAAATTACCTACAAGATTATTGATTGATCAGTTATTATTTATCATTGAGAGGTCTAAGGTGTGTGCACTGTTTATTCATTATGATTTATTTGTTTCATGTGGTAAATATAAGTATTAGGAGAGAAGGTAGACTTCTTATTTGTTCATATTTCTTAGAATTTTAGATTTGAAACTGTCTTTCGCGTTTTGCTAGATAGGGTCAGAATCAGATGTTTTGAAACTTTTTTGTCCTTGTTCCAGAAAAAGTGACCTCACCGGTTTGAGGTACAAGGATACATAATTATAGTATGTCAAAAACAGACAATTAATGAATGATGTTTCACATTAACACTTAAAAACGTCCTCAGTAGTCCTTCTAACACACACATTGTTCGTGGCATGAAAATAACTTTACTTTCTTCTTCCTCCTGCTTTAGATGAACGGATGAATGATGCACTGGAAGGAGAGAAAAACATTCTTTTTTTAACAACAGATTTTGAACACGTGGAATTCAGCGCCTTCCTGACATCTTGTTATTCCCCAAACCCCAGCGTTCACACACACACACACACACACACCTGAGCCCTGTTTATGCCACAGCTCCCAACATAAGCCATCTGCTCCTGCTGCAGTGTCGATTCAACACCTCACAGGACATTCCCTGACTTTACGCATGGATTATCTATTCAAGGCTCCCAGCTCTGCGTCTCTTCTACTACCTCTTAATAAGTGACTTTTTTTTTTAATCTCATTTCATTTTATTGAGAGCCCTATTAGCTCCTGACTTATTATTACATATAAAAGCAACATAAACACACACACAAACACACCAAAACAAACCGTGGAAGCTCAATGTGAAACCAAATAAAAACATATCACATGAAACCATAAGAACTGTCAGTAAATATGGAGAGTCGACCCAAAACCTCAAAATAAAGCAGTAACAACAACACTGCTATCATTGTTCATCATTGTCACCAACTGACAAAATGAATAATCACAAAACATTTGGGGTTTTGTATGAAGCTAAATTCACACTTAAGCACAAATGTCAACATTACAATTTGATTTTATAGTCATTGTTCTTCTTTCTCTGAAATACACTGTGTACAACCACCTTTCTGCATTTATGTTTCGCCTTCTTTTAAGTAAAATCACCGACTGAGGGTATTTCTGTGCGTTGGCAAGTTGTCGGAAACGTTCACATTCATTAATGATGCGATAGTCTATCCTATACATTTCTGTGAATGACAACCAATCACAGAGTTGGTGTTTGTGGAGCCTGAACCTTAAATATCTCTAAAGACATCACCATCACCATATCCCTGGCCTGCAATTAACAGAGATGCAGAGCTCTCCACTTCTCCCAGAGTAAACATAACACACCGAGTCTCATTTGAAAGAACAACACGGGTTGCATTTGCATAGCAGGGAACTTTTACAAATAGCACGTCTGCGACATTTTGTTCAGTGCAGAGAACGAAGCAGAGTTTAGAAATGATCACAGAAATAAAATGGCTCGTTCAAGCAACCTCGGTAAAATCTTTCAAAACATATGATTAGACTGAAGCATTGCATTAGTTGGTTTTTCGTGGAAACCAGTCAAAAATCCATTTTTAATAGTCTTTTACTTAATTATACACTTATTTAATGTTTATTCTTTCTTTCATCTTTGTTAAACGTTTTATTACTTTATTTGTGATTTTTCTGAAGTGGCTGTAACGTAAGCAATTTCCCCCTGGGATTAATGAAGGAATTGTGATTCTGTGGACAGGTCACTGATGTATATCATAACAAAACAAACCTTTACTTATAGTTCATTACAGTCATTTAATAACGAAACATGTTTTTGAACAAATGACACTGAGAACATTCAACCTGTTCTAACTGATACATGTGCGTGTGTGATGGGAATGTTTCCAGTTTGAATCCTTTGTACCAGTGATAGAGATGGAGTGGTGGGGTAAACGTCACAGATGAAGGTCACTATCTCCTCTGTCTGAATGCTCACTCAACACATCCTTCAAAATTCAGACAGTTAAGCATGTGACTGATGAAATGTAATAAAACCAATGTGTGTAATTATTACAAACACACGCAGAACAATGTAATCCTACATAGTTTTACCTCTAAATGATCGATCCTATACTACCATTGTGACCAGTCACACTGGTATCTCTGTGGGCTAATAGCTTCTCCTAAGTGTGAATTATTATTAGACTACCATTTCTCATGAGTGCCTGTTTCAGCCACATCAATCAAATCTCAACCTAAAACACAACTTTCTATTGCACTCATTACCTGAATTATTGATAGACCTTTTAGACTGCTGGAATGCTGAGAATCACTGAACTCTATGGAGACACACACACACACACACAAGGACAAAATCTCACCCTTGTGCTTCTTTTTTTCCTTTTTGAACTTTGATCCTCAATGAGGTTGACTATTTTCCTGTGCTAAACTGTGAAATGCATAAAAAATTGCTCTTCCTCCCCCTCCAAGGTGGATCTCTGCGCCTCTGATGTTTTATCAGATGATCTCACCTTATCACAGGAGAGCAGTGGGTCCAACATGTGCAGACTGAGTAAATACTGACAAAGTTCACAGTGAAAGGCTCATTTGCAGTCTGATATAGTGCTGGGTGAGAGACCACACAACCTTCAGAGTGGAAATTAAAAGTCAAAGCTGTCTTTAAGTAGTGGCCAGGTGCAAAGCTGCCAGCTTGTTTTTTTTTTTTTGACCCACCCTCTGGGATTATTGTTGCCCTCACTCTCTACCTGCTGTGTATTAGCATGCAGCAGATACTTCTGGGTTCTTCTATACATGCTTTGGCTCTTATTTAGACTCTGCTTGATACGTTCAACACTTTAGGCATATCAACACTGAAGTAAACACGTGACAAATTAAAAGATCATATTTAATCGTGTTCCTCCAGAGATGCTGCTTTAGGTATGATGATGATTTTAGTCCTACTAGTTACAGTTATGCCTCTGCTGCCATCTATCTGCAATAGTGGTGAAAGAAGGTTATTGTACATCAGTACGAGGCAGCAACAAAACGTTCTGTTAAAATGCGACATGTCAAGTCGGTTATTTTGCACACTTAAATGTTAATGGACGGAGGGTAAGTGTTCATGATGACCAACCACTGGTATCTAAATTACTGTACATCATTCTGTTTTTTTAATCCAAACAGAATCAGTTTTTATTCCCATGGTTCAGTTCACACATACAAGGAATTTGATATTTGCTGTAGTTGTGTTATCATGGGCCATATTAATGTGAACTCATCCTTTGTGTTTAAATAGGCTGGAGTTACTTTTCTACACCATTACTTTTTTTTTATGATCAGGAACTATACAAATGTCATTGCCTCAGATAAAGAGGAAAATGTGTAGTAAATAGCCAAAATTGCTGCTCAGCTAACAGCTGTGTAGCTTATATAGTGAAGTGTCTCAACCATGGGTCATCTCAAGTGTCTAGGTGTAGTTTATTTTAAAAAAAAAAAAAAAAAAAAAATACTGATAAAAACATTAAACAAATTATTATCCAAATGTAAACACAAACTTAAATAATTAATCTATACTTTCACTTTCTCAAATATAAATCAAATGAAAAAAAATGCTGCTTTAAGTGAAAAAATTTGTCATCACTTAGTGCACTAATCTTAGCTAGACCATATTTGTTACACATCACAGCAAACACGATTTAAGACTAATTATAGAAAATAAAAAAGATTTTGGGGCAGCTAGAAATTAGTGATATCAAAGTGGGGGTCACGGTCAAACCACCGATAATAGTGGTATGATCCTAAATTGTCCCTGCATTGGCTCCACAGACGAGCCTTTATTTTTACAATTGCCAATTTATGTCCAAGAAAATTAACACGTCTCCACAAGAGGAGCAAAACTAAACCGCTGTGTGCAGATACTGATTTAACACCTGGCTGTAATCCATCTTTTCAGCATCTATGTTCAGCTTTCAATTTCTGTCTTGACAAAATGTCAGAAGTTCCTACAAAAGAAACTACTTTGACACTGGTTTTATTTGTTGAATTGAGTTGTACAGAATGTTTAATCTAGACGGTGACTGGCCAAAAACCTACAATTAAAATAAGGACATTCTCAATAAAACGTTTTAAACATTTTATTTTGCAAAGTTCCATAGTGACTATTTTCACTTTTTCTTTTCCACATCCTGCTCAGCTGCCTCTTTGGCTCTCTTGGCACGAATGCCGAAAAGACGAGCATTGGCGCGAGCCATACGAAGGCTGGCGAAAGCCTTGAAGTTCTTCTCATCCTCTGAGATGACGCGGGCCTTCTCTTTCTTGTGTCCCTGTTGAAGCAGAATAAAGTTATGTCAAGGCAAGTTTTAAGGTTGAATAATACATTTTTTATATAAAAATGTCTAAGCATGAGAGAAAAGGTTAGTCTATGACTCAGTCAGCTGTCATCAGACAAAGGGTTCGAGGTTTTCATCAAAGTTTTACAGCGATTCCGGAGATTTGTCATCATTTGACCGACTATAAAAGTAATTTAATATCCACTTTATTAGCTTTGACTCGGTCTAATTTAGTAAATGCAGAATTACAGTAATAAGTTCTTCTAATGTCAGAAGACTTACATTTCTGATGGGCATGACTGGACCAGCGAGCTGGGTGGCCATCTTCAGCTCTTCCTCCTGAAACAAGAACAAAAACTTTCACTTTGCTGAACAGGTAACCAAAAAAGCAAGGTTCACAAACATTCGGCCTCAGCCTGAATTTATGAGCGAAACATTGTAAAAAATAATTTTGGCATGCCAAAGAGCAGACGTTACTGTTACAGGGATCATTACATAGTAAACTTTACTTACTACTAAACTCAAAGAGTATCATCAGCAAGCACTTGTTTAATCCATGACAGCAAACATTGTCCCTTCATGTTGATGCTCCAAATAAGATGTGAACTTACGGTGCTGTCGCCCTTCTTAGGAGCAGAAGCCTTCCTGGGGAACAGGATGAGCTTAGATCGGTACTCCTTTAAACGCTGCACGTTGGCCTGAAGAGACTCTGTGGATCTGTTGCGACGACGTGGGTCAACTGCAATGCCAATGGTGCGGGCCGTCTTTTTGTGAATGCCAGCCGCCTGCAGGATGAGAATAATGCAAATGTATCAGTGTAGTGACCAGTATGTAATCATTAAAAATAATTAAAAAAAACTCTATAAAGCAGTCATCAGAAAAGGGGTTCATCGTTTTCATCAAGTAGATACAGAGATTCCGGAGATTTATCATCGTCTGACTGCGTTGATAAACTACTCTTTGCTGACAATTTCACTTTTTTACTTTAGGTCATTAGAGAGTTACTTGCAAAAGAAGAAAACTTAAAAACATTTGAGATTTATAACAGCCCTCATACTAATTTTGTGCATTCTTAGGCACATAAAACATAAATAGAGTAGTCCTGGGTAATTTATCGATGTTTCACTGACTTCACATTGACAATTCTTCATAATTGGCACCAATCATCTTACCTTCAGCTCTTCCAGAGTGAAGCCACGCCCAGAGCGAACCTTGGTGTGGTACCTGATTGTAGGACACCTGACCTGTGGCCTCAGTGGTCCAGCAACAGGACGGGGTGCAATGCGACGAGCTTTGGCCTGACGAGCCTTTCGTCTGAGGAAATAAGTACAGTAGTCAAATTTCCACCACAAAAAAAGTCAGCCCTTGATCTTTACAGCGTTACAATCTTATTATTCTTTACGGGTTTGACTAACACACAAATGGAACAATTGACAAAGAAATTCAACAATCCCATTAAATTGTCTCTGGAAAAAGATTTAAAACAGTTTGATTCAAAACGTCATTTACATTCTAGTAACTTTGCCTACAGCCTCTTAAACAACACCAATGTATTGAAGTAGCCAGTTTATTGATAGATAATTAAGGTGGACCCTTACACTGTTGTGCACAGATTAACGCTTAAGGAAGAGAGGAATTCCTGACCACTGCTGACTGGGATTTAAGGCCAAATTCAACCAATACCTCAAATTAAAACACATTTCACTGTCCAAAAGGAAACGTTCATTAAAATCAAGGACTCAGTAGATGACTAGACAATCTTGTGTAAATGAAAGGTAGAAATTTTTTATATTTAGAACACGAACTTAAAGGGGACATATCATGGTTTTAAATCCTTCCTTTTTAGATATAAATCATACAGTTGTGGTCTATATAAAGCAGAACTGCACTGCTTGGATCTGAATTCCTCATTATTATAGCTCCACAGGCTCCTTTTCTACTCCTTTTCTGATGTGCTTCTAAGAGCAACTCGTTTTGGTGCGGTCTCTTTAAATGCAAATGAGACACTCCATACCCTGCCCCCTCTTCAGGTGACACTCGGTTCAACTCCACCCTGCTCGGCCATTTTTGTAGTTTGATAGAAGAGATACGGCTATGTAGCGGCGCATAAACTTTTTATTCAGAGGTTATTTACAAAATGTCAACAACGGAAGACTTGTCCATCCAGCCTTACATGTTCGAGCCAGAGTCGGACCCAGCGGAGCGAGATGAAAATGAAGATGATGAACCTGCAGAACCCTAACAAGTGAGCAAACACAAGCACCGAGCTAACGCCAGCGCCAAGCTAACGTCATGAAATGCATTTTAATACAGTCTTTTCAAAGACAAAAACGGCAAAATGAAATGACTAATGAAAACTTTAGACTTAAATTAAATCACGTAGGCCATATCATCAAGGATCTAAAACGAGCACACAGCGCTAACATATGAAGTCTGAAGACGGTGCAACTGCTAATGCTAACAAAACAATGACATGGACGTCTTATCACACTTTTTAGCGTTATTTACAGCTTACCGAAGTGCTCTGTTTGTCGTCTCTAAAGATAGAAGGAATTGAACCCTCAATCAGACAAAGTCTTTCGGCAAATCCTTCTTTATACTGGCGGAGGTTGCAGAAGCAGTCATCATTGAAGTGCTTCGCGCACACAAAAATGACCTTACCCACAGATGTGGGTACATTTCTGTGAAAAATAAAACTCAACCAGGCACTTTGAAAAGGTTCTGATGCTGGGAGACGGTGTAATGAAGCGTGTGGGTTACTACATCCAACAACCGAACATTTTGACTTATCCTCTCGTAACTTCGGCATCCTTGAGCTTGGACTACAAAATAAAAGCGAGAAATAAAAATGGCGGATTGCTCGAAGTGTTGGACCTGGAGTTGATGTACTAATTTGGCAGTTCCGCTGCAAATACTGCGATGTAATAGTTAAAAAAAACGTAATAGAGAATAGAAAAATCGAAACAGATTTAAAAATATGAGCAAAACAGAATATAAAGATATCTACGGAGCACCTGAAGAGACTAATTTGATTTTTTCTGTACTTCTAAGCACTCTAAACATACAAAATGCATTTAAGGGCTAAAAAAGTGGATTTAGCATATGTCCCCTTTAATGTCATTCAAAACACGAAACACAAAGGAATATTATAAAAACTAAAGCCACTGAAGCAGTTTTTAGGTATGTTAAAAGCAAAATTATGACTGATGATGACAAAGTGTACCAACATGTTTATTTATACTTTCCTTACAATTTGTTACATACATACATTTGCAAAGCAGCCGTTTCCAAAAACAGTTTTACCAGAGTAAACAATCCTGTTTATTAGGATCCCCATTATCTTAAGCAGACTATCAGCTATTCTTGCTGGGGTCCACAAATTACACAATGACAATACAACATTAATAACTACCATTACTCCATTAAATGTTGTATTAAGAAAACTTAGTCTGCATAATACCTTCAAGTTAAACCTTTGCTGTTTCCAAAATGAAATATGGCATACAGAATATCTACAATGGGAAGTATAAGTAAAAAGCCAACATGACTGTAACGTGATAAACTGGACTAGCCGTGTTTACTTCAAGATGTTTAACCTTTCAGTTCCTATATTTGCTTGTGGGAAAACCAGGTATTATAAGGTAGCATTTATAAACCCTTGATGTACTGTATAATAACAGTCCAATCGCTTTTGCTAAGCTACAACAGTAAACATGACCTGGGTACCTGAGAACCTACTAATGTTAGTCATTAAGTGTTAACGCATGTTAGCATTAGCTTCGGTTCGTAGACCAGCAGTCCTCACCTGCGGAGCTTCCTAGCGGGCTGGTTAAACCACGTCCGGACTCTCTTCTGCCAGTCCTTGTGGAAGTGAGGGTTCAGAATCATTCCATTCCGGCTGGGGGCCATGGCTGCCTATTTCCCTGAAACACAGCGTGGACAGGACACATCAGCAGACTGTCATGCCGGTACACTGACATGCTAACATGCTAGCTAGCGATCCCAGCAAGCACAACACAAAATATATTATGAATTAAGCTAAATGCAAAGACAGTTCCCTGCTGTGGCGACTATATATTTCTTATTAAACTTGACTGGACGCCTGTGACATGAAAAAATAAAATGTATGTGTGAGTGCATGCAATGTTAAGTCACACAATATAAGCTTCAAGCCAAAAGCATGATTTTAGTAATATTCTGTGAAGTTATCCGACCCAATATACATATTGTCTGTGAAATGACTTACAGGGCTACATTTTTAAATACTTGGTTTAAACGTGCATCTTAGGTTTACAGAGGATTGAAGCAGATTATTCTAAAAAGTAAGTGGAATGATCGTTCATACCTACGAGGGGGGAAAATGGCCGATAGGAAAAAGGAAGGAGAGACGCGGTGGATTGTGGGATATCTGCTCACCGGACAATCATTTCCGGCAGATTGAACACATTATAATTACACTACCGCCACCTACTGGAATTTAGCTCTTTTATTTAAATTTTTAATTTTTAAATTTTATTTTACATTTTTCAGTAACAATACATGTACATTTTAAATCAGGGCACAAATGCACAATAATACATTCTGGCACTTGCTGGAGAAGTAAACAAAGAATAAACAATAGAGAAAAAGGAAAATGTACACACACATAAACAGAACTGAAAAAGGCTTAAACAAGGCAGTGACAACTTAAAAAAGTAAGGACATTCTGATTTCTTTATACATTTTGGTGGCTTTTTTGGTATGTTGTTTGATCAATTTAAGAGACTTGAAGTAGTTAGTGAGACAAAAAATAAACACATTACACAAATGACTGAAGTCTTTCCATTTACAAGTATAAATAAAATATTCACCCATTCAAATAACAACATTTGTATTTATTCAACTAAAAAAATAAAAATTCAATTGTTCAAAATGGGGTCAAAATGGAATCCTTTATGTACAAAATAACCAACAGGGTCTATGCCAGAAATAATCTTAAAATGTGTTTCTTTGACGTTTGGTGCAATTGGGTAAGATAAGTGAAAAGAAAAAGGTTTGTGTTTAAATGAGCTTTCTAGGTCATGTTTAGTATTTTTTTTAATTAAAATTCCAAAACATTTGTTTATTGAAAGCTTGGGTAACAATTTTGTTGTTGTACTTTTTATCAACAAGATGAACTTGATCACTAGTTAAAGTAGGCAAGCATGATGTTCTGAATGAGTCTGAGAAAAGCAATGGGAATTGCATTACAGACCTTGTTGTAACCATTACAAGAAATTTGTACACGGTACTTGTTCATGAAAGCCTCATATGATAAAGGTAGTGGCTACCCGTACGGTTGCCGTATCAATATACCGGCATTATGTCCGTACGCAGTGCCCCTCTTTGGCCAGTTTAGGTCACGTGACTAAGACTAAACCGAACCGTAAACTTAACCCTAAAAATTGTTGCTATATATTGTTATAACCTAACCCTAAATCAAACCCTAACCCCTAAGACGCTACATACGTGTACTTCAGTAGACGTACCACTGGCACCGGGGGTTGCAAAAAATTGATTTCACGATGTATCGCGATTTTAAATTTTTTATTATTTTTTTTTTCAATAATAAAAAAAAAACAATTACATTATTTATTTTTTTCTGATATATAATCAATATTTTTGCTTACTGAATTTTTCACAATTTTTGTAGACGTGTGTTTTTTACAGCTGGAGACATTGTCACTTCTCAGCGGAGCAGCCTAACTACTGGGCATGTTTACCAGCTCCTGTTTCTACATAAAAACCTTGAAAATTGTGCCACTTCCGCACCTCCACTCCAACAGATGGCGCCATAGATATAATAATAATAATAATAATAATAATAATAATAATAATAATAATAATAATAATAATAATAATAATAATAATTAAAATAATAATAATAATAATAATGAAATTTGAGTCCCCCATTCTTGATAAATAATTTATTCAGTACAGTATATACCATATAGATTGCTGTTGGGTAATGCAACCTTTTAGCCATTTAACTCTAAAAGCTGAAATGATAGATCCAAAATGCAAGGCTTTTATACCTCCATATTCATAGTCTTTAACTAGTTGTGCCCTTAAAATATAATGGTGTTTTGGTCTTCCAGATAAATTTAAAAATAGTTGAATTAGCTGATTTAATTGTCTTTGGGGGTTAAAAGTGAATAACAGGGATAAATGAGTCTTTAGAGGCCTTCGGTTTTGGATAACAAGATATGACCCATAATAGACAAATCACGAGTTAGCCAGTGGTTGAACACTTTCTGTACAATATTCAATCGAGGAGTGATATTCACATTTTCACGCTCCATGTTTTTGCTTATAATCAGACCCAGATATTTTACTTTTTTTTCTTTAACAGGTATGCAATTTAGCTTTCACAAAGCAGTGTTTTCATATTCTCCATGTCAGGTTTTAACATGATTGTGCATTTTAGCATCTACTTGTTTTAACTTTTAACTCCCAAATTGTTTTCAATTATTTTTCCAAAAAATAAATATATTTATGACTACATATTTGTTAAAGTATTTTAATCTTTCTGCTGTTTGATTGATGGGCTGCTGCCAATGAGATTTTGTTGGATTGTCTTATCAGTGCAATGACAATAAAGCTTCTATGTTATATCAGTGTTTCTCAAATGGGGGTACATGTACCCCTCGGGGTACGCAAAGGCACTACAGGGGGTACTTAAGAGAGAGAGTGGAAAATTAACAAATGACAGCATTAAAAATATAAAGTGTCTATTCTTACGGTTATCGTACGGAAAACCCACAGTGCTATTGGTACGTTTACCGAAGTACACGTACGTAGCGTCTTGGGTTAGGTTTAGTTATAACCCTATATCGCAACAATTTTTAGGGTTAGGTTTACAGTTAGGTTTAGTCTTAGTCACGCAACCTAAACTGGCCAATGACTGACCAATCACGTGACCTAAACTGGCCAATGAGGGCCGCTGCATACGAATAGAATGTTGGTATATTGATACGGCAACCGTACGGATACCCACTGCCTTAAGAATGTAGGGTTTGTGTTGTTTAAGTTAAAAATTATAATCATAATGATGGAAATGATCTTAATTCGAACATGAACTGACACGTCTTGGTCCCACATAAGGCAGGAGATGACGGGAAATTATGAATAAATTAAAAAAATACCCATTGTTTCTGTCCCCACCGATATTAGAAAACCATTGTGCTGTTCAAGGAAACATTGAAAACTAATATTAAACTTTTTCTATTACCAAAACTGAATATATATTCTTATTGTGCGCTGATATTTGTGGAATAAATCCATGAGGGGGGGGGTCAAAAACTATAAAAGTAGCTTTAGCCATCAAGATATATTTCGTGACCTAATCAACATAAAATCTAACATCTTTTGTAGAACCTGGCAGAATGGTTGGTTAGCAGCATACACATGCCTTTTAGTAGCATTGCCTTTTATGTTGGTGGATATCAAGTCAAACAAATCTATTATGTAATACATGATGACAAATACAGACTCTTAACACACAACCTATTCTGTAAGCATTGTTTTGTAAGGCGTCTATTGTGGTTTATTGCCCTCTGCGTTGTCTGATTGACGTTTCTTGTTGCCTGCCCTGGGACTGCAACAACACATGAGCATTTTTGCGATAATTCAGAATTTTTGCATCTATTGCTGTGTGCATAAATGTTAATGTGCACTGTCCCTATCCTAATAAATAAAAGTAAAGGTGAATGATTAAAGCATTGAACACTTTTGTCAGAAGTTGCACATTTACAAAGTTTCCTCCATTATCAGCCTGAGAGCAGTTTTTTGTTCCCTCACAGATTTTAAACCCACACTCATTAATGATTGATCGGCTTTCTGCAATCTCGGCCTATCTTCACCTGAGGCCAAAGGTCAAGGTGCGTGGATCTACATAGTAGCAGCAGACTTTGTCTGCCAATGTGCACTGACATGAAATAGACATGCTTGTGTAGAGTGCATCATAAGAAAACCTGCCTTTTAACCCTAAAGCTATACTGTTGTAGATTAGATGGAACTGCATCAGTTTACGTTATTACAAAGATAGTTTATCTTTTACTGTTGGAGGAAGAAAAAAATAGAGTCAAAATTCAAACAAATAGCATATTTTATTGAGTGAATGTGACAGATTTTTATCAGCCTTTTACCACATTTGTGTAGAAATATGGAGTGAAGCAGTGGACACAAAAACCAATCTTCTTGACACAGTAAAAGCCTGTTACATTGGCTAGTGGTTAAACCATCTTAACACAAGTTGTGACAGAATATTTCTAATGGTTCTGATAGCACACTTCCTGTATCAAAATAAATACCACGACACCATGAAGTCATGATGAAGACTTGTGTCACATTGGATGTTAGTAGCCATGCCTACTAATTACACATTAATGAAGCACAGTGACTCCGGCTCATTCAAGTGATTTAAGAAATTTATCGTAAGCAGCTTGATCCATGAGGTCGTCGACTTCTTCTGGCTTTTCAATGATCATCTTGATTAGCCAACCTGAAAAAATAAAAACCTCATTTTACAAGCAAGTGCATTCCAACAAGACGCTGACTGGTATTTCCAGTTCACTCATCATCCACATGGAGTGATGACGATGAAGCAACTCTTGTAATTAAAAAGTACTAACCGTCCCCATAGCAGGCTTTGTTTACCAGTCCCGGGGTGTCTGCCAGCTCTGTGTTGATTTCAGTCACCTCTCCTGTGAGCGGTGAGTACAGCTCGCTGGCAGCCTTCACGCTCTCCAAAGCACCAAACTCCTCTGCAACGCACACACGCAGACATATGATCACAATGGCTCTCATTTAGAGGGGTGAGTATTGGCAAGGATGTTGCAATACGATACCACGATATTCTACACAGTTAATATCAAAATTAAACAGATCTTTAGAAGATATTGATCATTCAGAGGACACATTGAATCAAAACTATTTGCTTCAAAACGTCCTATTTATTATTAGTGTTTTTGCACATTTTCACTGAAAAAAAGAAAATGCAGCGTTACAAACTGCCATCGTAAAATAAAGGGCAACAAGTTTCTTTTCACTGAAACTACTGTGTAGAAGTCTCAAAGTAACCATTACAACATAATGACGGCATTGTAACAACATTAAGGATAAAGCACCCAGAGTTACTGATAATGCATAAAAATAAGAAAAAAATAATTTATCCTATTGTATCAGTTTAAGCACTGATCTGAACACATTAAAAGCATTGTAACCACCACTGAAATATTTCACAAATACACAAAAACATTGATAAAATTTTGAAAAAAAAAAAAAAAAAAATAGAACCCAAAAATAAAAAAAATAAATCGCGATACATCTTGAGATCGACTTTTTTTTTTTTCACACCCCTACTCATTTATGAACCTTGCGTGAAAACAGGTTAGTTCACATTTGGTGGTAAACATTTGTATCAGACCGATCCCAGTGTACAAATGATCAGGTGTTGACAAATGCGGCGGTTGAATTCAATCGTCAACATGTTACGCCCTCCTGTTTCGGAGGCCCCGCCCACTGAGGTCAACCAAGAAAAGAAACCTTTCCAAAATGAAAATTGCCATCCTCACAGAGGTGGAGCAAAAAAAAAAAAAAAGTGCTTTTTGACAGTGTGAAAATTGGAGTTAAAGAAGCGCATTTAAACGATCTGTGGAAGAGGATCTGCTCCTGAGCAGACGATGTCTGCCCCCCTGTGTGCGTTGTGAACAACTTCACAGCAGAGATCCTGGAGACACACACGGATACAATCTGCACGCTTTAGGCAATAAATATCACATTGAAATATATTATCTATCGAAACACTTGTTCACTTGTTGTCCCTTGTATGTTTATTATTATGCTTTGACCTATAATTCATCACATTAACGATTACTGCGGCGCATTTTTAAGTTTAAGGAGTTATTTACATTAAAAAGCATTAATTAGGTCTTGTTTCCTCCATACAGCTTCCAGTGACGTGGTGTACAGAGGAAACAGGACCTCATCTTCAAGCCAGAGCACAGCAGCACTGCGTCCCGTGTGTGTGCGTGCGCCCTAAGGGCCCCCCCCCCCCCAAAAAAAAAAAAACCTAAGTCGATTTCTTATTTATTTGCCAGTTAAATATTACGATGGTTGATGGTACCAAATCATTGGCACATACCAATATAAACATGGGGGCCATTATCTCGTACATGTTAGAGGGGCGCCAGGGGGTCCCCTTTTACAAATGACTACTCCTCCGTTCGTTATCGTTAGATCGGAATGCGGTTTGGTATGAATGAATGATGAGATGCTCGGAGCCCTATTTGAATTGAGCCCCAGCCCCCATTTCCAGAAATTTCCAAATTTATGGGAACATAGTCGAGTGACAAATCGTTTCAAACAGTAATTCAACATAGATTGCAATTATGCCTCTCACAATTCGATTAGGAGCCCGGGGGGCCCACCCCCCTTTTTGGCAATTTCCATTAAAGTGATTTTTCATTTTTTAAATGACTACTCCTTTGTTAATGCTCGTTGAATCGGGCTGTAATTTGACATGGATATTCTATGAGCGGATGTGAAGAGCCTCTCGAAGACCTTTTTGATTCGGTGGAAACGAGTCGT
This sequence comes from Gouania willdenowi, assembly GCF_900634775.1. NCBI lineage: Eukaryota > Metazoa > Chordata > Actinopteri > Blenniiformes > Gobiesocidae > Gouania > Gouania willdenowi. Next base: position 28,845,347 of record NC_041046.1, on the reverse strand, counting down.
TTGACTGAATTCTGGGAAACGTGGTACGTGCTATTCGGCGCAGAGACGTTCTGCGGGCCCGGCCGTAGTTCATCCGAACTTGTTTAAAATGTAATTTATTTTGTTTAATTTGTTTAAATAATCCATTGTGTGTCTGCTTATGCTTAAATGACAGCTGAGGCTTGTTTAATACTTTATTTTCCAGTCTGTCAGATTTAGCTTTGCTGAACCACAATTCCACACAATCAGATTTGCGTACACGAGGTCAGACCTGACGCTCACGTCAGAATTGATAAAATACCGAAGCTTTCATTAATCAAATCTGAACAGTTGATAAATGAGGGCCAACGCATGTACCATACAGAGAATAACTTACCGTTTTGTTCAAGTCTTTGGCCAATTTCTGGGAGCCCACAGTAAACCACATCACCTAGGGCTTCCTGCAATGATAGGACAGACAGTTCTGTGCATACAAAAACATTCCTGAGAAATAAACAAAACAGGGCAGTAAAAGTTCACATATTGTCATAGTCTCATGTTAAAGTACCGAAAATATGTATTTCAAAGATTTATTTTTGTAGAATCTGTGATTGATGCCTATAATGACTTCCTTCATGCAGAGTAAGTCAGTCATCCTTTTAAATTGATTTACAATTGCTTTTTTTTTTTTTAAAGCTGTGGGTTAACTTTGTTACAAGTTAATAGTGTCAGCATCTGACACAAGCACTGCCAGAGTAAATTTGTTTTTTTTTTAGGAGAATAAAATGAAAGAATTTAATGTACGTTTAAGAAACAAGTCGACTTGGCTTTGTACTCAACCTGGAGAAAAGCAAGTGAAGCAAAATAGATTGGGGAACTTGGTGTCAAGTACGCTAGAGGTGTCGTGTTCATGTGCGTGTACATGCTAACACTTTAAGTTACCTTTTCCACAGTAAATACACCAAGGCAGCCAACAGGCCATCATTAAAGCTTAATAATCATTTATACCATTATTGTTTCCGTTTAACTTGATGGTTTTTGTAGAGTAGTTTGAATTGGATAAACCATCGGTATTTTCTCGGTCCATTTTGACATTTGCTGCCATGTCATGATGAGTGAAGCTTAAAAAAAATGAACAAAACTTTTTTTTTTTTGTAAGTCTTGTGATCAAAGAGAGAACAGCTTCTAAAAAGTTTTAATCTTCTTCTTGGGGGGTTTCCTTTCACAGTCCAAAAACCAAGTTTGTAAATAAAATGAGTAAATGTGTGAGTAAATGACTTAAAGGAGCATTTATGTCAACCCTCTTCCTTCTTTGGGCTCTTTCCTAAATCATGCTTTATTGTGACTTTTATGTTAGTTTCATTATGAGCCGTACTGCCAGTCTCCCAAAGACAGATGTAGACTAAAGCCCTATTCGCACGGGATTAGTTTTACCTAAGGACTACATGCTATTTGTAATAATTGCAGAGAATGTCTGATGTTAATCCCATACGAATCGGCCATGTCAGTAATTTGTAAAGTAAAAAATTCCCCCGCAAATGACCTACTATAGTTTGCTGAACTCCGAGGTCCTGTGATAAAACTAATCCAATGTGAATAGGCATCTCTGTGATTTAGACAGAAATAGGCAGGATTTGATTACGCGTTTTGTTTCCGGTGTCACGGTCTGTGTTTACCTCGTACTGAGATCGATCATGAGCATATATGCATGCATGCAACCCTAACTCTAATCTAATCTAATCCAATAAACTAATAAAACATGTCTGTTCACTTTGAAAACAAAATAGGAGGAGTTTGCTTGATGTTACAATGTTAGAGTTTATTACAGTGAACCCAAAAACAATAGAGGAGACTGTTCAGCAGCTGAATCCATCAACGTGTTGCCTTGACACAATACCCTCAAACTTCTTTAAAACTGTTGTAAAATCAATTGTCACTGATTTGTGTCAGATAATTAACTGCTCATTCCAATCAGGCACTGTACCAAAATCCCTGAAAGTAGCTGCTGTGAAACCTCTGTTAAAAAAGAGAACACTGGATGCCTCTATACTGGCTAACTATAGACCAATCAGCAACCTTCCATTCATGGCCAAGATCATTGAGAAGGTGGTCTTCAACCAACCGAGTCAATTCTTAACATTCAACAAAATATTTGATAGATTTCAGTCAGGTTTTCATTCTCATCACAGCACTGAAACTGCTCTGATCAAAGTGATCAATGTCATAAAGTTGAACACTGATTCAGGAAAAGTATCTGTTCTCATTCTATTGGATCTAAGTGCTGCATTTGACACTGTAGATCATACAATTTTGTTGCACGAATTGCAAACATGGGTTGGACTAAATTGAAAAGTAATGCAATGGTTTAAGTCCTACTTGGAGGAGCGAAGCTATTTTGTAAGCATTGGAAACTTTGAATCTGACAGATTACCAATGTCCTGTGGGGTTCCTCAGGGATCTGTTCTTGGACCCCTTCTGTTTAGCCTATATATAGTATGCGTCCTTTAGGACAAATTTTACAGAACTGTAAGGTTGATTATCAGAGCTATGCAGATGACACACAACTATATCTATCACTGAACCCAGATGACCATGGTCCCATTGCGGTGTTGTGTGACTGTTTAGAAAAAGTAAACTGCTGGATGAGTGAAAACTTCCTTCAACTAAACCATGACAAGATGGAGGTGATTGTCTTTGGTAACAAGGAAAAGAGGACTGCTGTCAGCAATTATCTTGAGTCTCGATCTTTAAAAGCTAAAGACCAAGTCAAAAACCTTGGTGTTCTGATTGACTCAGATCTTACATTCAGCAGTCAGATCAAATCTATCACAAAAACAGCCTTCTACCACCTAAAGAACATCTCCAGAGTGAAAGGTTTAATGGCTCAGAAAGATCAGGAGAAACTGGTCCATGCTTTTATCTCCAGCAAACTGGACTATTGTAATGGTCTTCTGACAGGAATCCCCCAAAAGAGCATCAAACAGCTACAGTTGGTTCAGAACGCTGCAGCTCAGGTCTTAACCAGAACAAAGAGGTCAGAGCACATTAGTCCAGTTTTAAAGTCTTTACAATGGCTCCCAGTCAGCCTCAGAATAGACTTTAAAGTTCTGCTGCTGGTGTATAAATCTGTGAATGGGTTTGGTCCAGAATACATCAGTGACATGTTAGTCAGGTATGAACCCAGCAGGTCTCTCAGATCTATGGACACAGGTCAGATAGTGGAGCACAGAGCTCACAGTAAACATGGTGATGCTGCTTTTAGTTGTTATGCTGCAAAGAAGTGGAACAAACTGCCAGCAGAGCTGAAGTCAGCATCCAATGTGAACATTTTTAAAATCAAAGTTAAAGGCACTTTTTTTCTCTACTGCATATGATTGAGAGAGATTTTTGGTCATGTTGTTGATGTCATGATGATTTTACTGATGATTTTAAATGTTCTTATTGATTTTAAACAATTGAATGTTTTATCATGTAAAGCACATTGAGTTGCCTTGAGTATGAAATGCGATATACAAATAAATTTGCCTTGCCTTGCCTTGATGACAGCACGGCAGAAGCATTACTAAACCACCTCACTTGGCCATGGGGGATTTTATGCAAAACCTGAGGGTGATTCACTGGTGGGTGATAAAAGGTTTTTAAAGGATAACGTCAAGCATTTTTCACGTTAAACGAGTGTCTAAAGGTCTTGTGGCTAAAGTCTCACTTGTGATGTAATCTTGCTTTATTTCAGTGTGTAACCATCCCATTGGCGTAAATCATCTGAAGCATATAAAATGTTAAATTAACAAGAAGTTGACACTATTAATTATATTTAGCATGTTTGCTACAATTTCGGGACATTTAATAGCTAGTAAAGTCATCTAAAGAGGGAACGATGAAGAAACGGAAAGAAAACAGACTTGTAACATGACGTGGAAATGAGTACACCCTTAAAATCACACCCTGTTAAATATTTTAATGTTGTACCACAGAACGTCTTTGAGAGTGATGTGCACTGCCTCTCTAAAGACTCCTCTGCTCTCACTTCCTTCTCTAATCCACCCCTACGAATAGAACGAGTGGCTTTTTAAAGGCTCTCTGTAGTGCTGAGGTGAGACATCCAATAAAATCACAACGCATAGAAAGAGGGGTGTCTAAACTCTGACTGTGGTCCATCATATCCAAGACTTTCAGTCAATAGTAAAAAATTTATCTCTAGTAACTTAGAAATTGAAGTTAAAAGGTTAACGCAGACTAACAGCCCATCAATACATCTAATGCAGTTTATATCTTAATTACTAATGATCACAAGGTATATTATAATTTATTGAGTCAAAAGAATGACTTGGAATGTGAACATTTGACATTGCAAACATTTTTGGCAGATTCAGCCTGGGAACTATTATTGCAATAAAAGCTTCAAAGGAACCTGCCATTAATCTGCAAATATAAGAAAAGAAAAAAAAAAAGAAAGAAAAAAAAAAAAACAGCTCTATCGTCATTGGCTACATGTGTGCACGTGAGCAAGTGTCTGCCCTGGAAAATCTCTAAAGCGATTACCGTTTGTCTCCAACAATGACCATTGTTGTGGCGGTTTTGAATGAAATGAGACAGAGTCAAGTTGGAGGTTACAAGTCAAATGCAGACACAGGGTTTATTTGGTCAAAGGGTTTTTTGGGGCAGACCAGTCTGGAATTCAAAGGTTTCAGTGTGTGTGCCCAATGAATCTCTATCTGTTCCGTGCTCTCAGGGTTCTTGTATGCTGCTGATAACAACGGCGAAGCCTCTAAGAAGATACCTTGGTAAATGTTATCAGTACGACAGTATCTGGCCTGCTTAGGGAAGTTTGACCAAAACTCACCAAGAAAGATTCTGTAATCACATATCAACCATAAAGCCATAAATTAGCCTTTTACTGTATGGCTGCTGGGGGCAACGTCCAAGGCAAGTGTGATCAGCATATTGCCATTTTTGAAAATACCGTCAGTGAACCTCACACTGGTCACGGGAACATGACACGTACAACCTACCTGAGCGTAACTGCTGATACCTACAGTGCCGACTCCCCCGTCCACCCGCACCCACTCATGTTTATCAGTGAACTTTAGGGCTAGAGAGAGAGAGAGAGAAAAAAAAGAAACTATTTGTTAGTTTGATCCATTAAAGCAAATGGGGGTCAAACTAATTTAAGTTCTTGGTTGTAAAACATTTCAGATTATCCTAAAGTGGGCCAGATAAGGATCATTCTGTTATTTTTAATTGAAAAAACATGAAGTTTGAACACTAATGTTCAATACCTACTCCAGTTTTCTGAATGTGCTGCACCAGTCAAACAGTTGTCTCATATGGACTATTGACCTGCAAATGATTTGCTCTTTTGAGGTAAATAAAGCTGCTCCGTTTCATATAAGCACAAACATTGGAAGCTTTTTTTTTTTTTTGGCTCCTGCTGTCAATTTTTTTTTTAAAGGAGACACCCAAGGGTGTCTCAAGAAGTTCAGTGTTGGCATCAGACCATCCAGAAAAGTACAAGTTTGAACCCGATCACAGAAAGTCTGTGCAGATGCTGATGTATGACTATTGCTCTCACACTGGTGGGAACTGAAAGTCACTGCTGTGAAACGCTAAATAAGCTCTTCTTGGAGCTTTAGAGACGCCTGCTTTATCCGACTGAAGTTATTGTGCTGCGTTTTATTATTTACAACTAATAATGGTATTGATGGAAACTGTGGGAAAAAGTCTAAATGATTCCCATTCATGGAAACCATCCTGTGTTAATAAATGACACTCCGGTGAAGCAGACACTTGTTTAACTGGAAAAATTAGCATTGCCATGACAATGCAAGTGGGAACGTAAAAAAGAAGGTAAAACTGTCCATAGACTCAGGGTAAAAGTCCTACTTGTGCAAAGTAAGGGATGAGTGCAAATCATTCCCACTAAAAGTAGAATTACAAGAAAGAGGAACATTTTAAGGTACAAATTGTGGCCGTAGCTGCAGGAATAAAGCTTTAACAGTAGCACATGAGCAGCAGCTGTCTCACTCGAGCAGACGTGATCGAGATCTTGCAAAAGCAGCCTAAATTACATAAAACCTTAGATTACATTAAAGGTAAGAGTTAGCATTTTACAACTGAGATATCCTCATCGTCACTAATAAGCAGAACATTTTGACCTTTGAATGGTGTAAATCAGTTAAGACTTGTATGCAGCATGACAAACAAGGTAAATTAAAAAAAGAAATAATGTTTTTGTTTTTTTTTTTTGTCAGAGTGCAACAACAAAGTACATTGATTTGTGGACAACATTTTGGTGGTAAAAGTGTGGCTGAGTAAAAAAAATTAAATAAAATGGCACTTTACAAATTAGATAGCAGCATTGCCACCATGCAGTGGACCATTTAGATATTTAAATAATGTAATAATAATAATTTGGACTGGAGCGTCCAGCTGCTGGTTTGTCTGTTAGAGTGGAAGTAAAGCCATGTTTTTGCCCAGTTTTTGTCCTTTGCTGTAACTGAGCTCCATAAACCACCTGCAGCTCAAAGGCAAACTTCAGTGCAGCCCCTGCGAAGCTCAGAGATGTGGGAAAGTGACACAGCCGATACCGTGGGAAAGCCACATGTAAGCAGGCTTCAGTGCCCAGCCCTGTTGGATGAACTACTAGTGAGTTATTATTGTGTTTTACCTGAGCAGAGGGCCGGGCTGCTGCTCACTGCCCGCACAGAGCTGCTCCTCCATAGCAGCCGGGCGGCAGAGAGCTGGGGGACGGGCGACAGCTGAGGCAGAGCCGGGTGAAAGTTGACAGAGAGACGCCGTAGAGCCGCTCTCATCGCCATCTTCGCTCCGAGTGCAGCCGCTGCTTTAACCCGGGGCTCATGGAGGAGCCGCGGGGCCGCGCACCATCAACACCGACAGCGCGCACGCGTCAAGCGTAATTATGCGTGTGCGTGTGGCGGGAAAAGGCGACGTGACACAAGTTCAAAACTGCGATCATACATCATTTTCGCTGTAACAAACTGACTCATGTACTAATTTGGATTATTTCTGTTTTATTTTTGGAGTTACTTATTATTCTTCAACATTTGAAAGCCAAATTATACATTTTGCCCTCAAGTCGTTACTACTTTTTCTCGTGTTTTTTCACTGTTTCAATATAGAAAATAAAGTTTGTGTTGCTGCCCATACAGTTTGACCAAGTCCTACTGTAATACCTTTTTATTTTAGCTTATTTTATTCTCTGTAATAGTGTTTTTCAACCTTCGTGTCATGACCCCATGTGGGGTCATTTAGAAATAAAATGGGGTCTCCTGAAATGTTTAATAATAAAATAAAATAAATTAAGATAATGCTTTTTTCCATTTTTAAATTGTTTTAATCTACTTTTTGTCTATTTTTGCACAATTAAAAAACAATACTTAATATTACAAAAATAGACATACAGTGCGGAAAGCTCAAAGAGATAATGTTTATTATTTTTCAAATTAAAAAACCAAACAATAATCCAATTGCTCTTTTAAACCTTTGGCGATATTTTCAGTCAGTTTCTTCTATAAATTGTCATTCGATTATATCTTATCAGGTAATGAATTTTTAACTTACATCACAAAATGATGCGTGGTAACCATAATGGGTTGTATGTATGTGTATAAAGGTGTTTTGTAATACCGCAAAGATTTTCATGTTCTCTTGGTAAAGGGGTTTTGGAAAATCATGACATCAAAAGCAAATATAATCCCTAGATCTGTAAAACTGAGGTTAAATTTGTACATTTTAGAGAGGTTATAAATTCTAGTAGATTCTTCATTATTTAAATTCTCTATTTAAAGAAAAATGTTGCAGCTGTTTGCTACACTAACATTAAGCCTACTTGATTTTTTCACACACATTAAAGCAGTTGGCTTAAATACACTGTCCATAAAGACAAGTGTATAACAACCTCATAAAAAACTGAATTCAACAGAACATTAACTTAAAGTTAGTAGTGACCACATTCTAGCACTTTAGTGTTTTAGTGTCATTGAATCTTCTCTAAGTTAGTCACAGATGTCATAAGAACAAAGGATTGGATATGGTTGATCATAGATATTTTATTTTGATTTTATTTATCAAGACCCATGATTAGTCTTTGGCCGGTAGATAATGAACCATCATTTCTTCAATCATGTCAAACAGCGATAAAGAGCAGAGATGGTAAAAAAAACCTGGCATTTAAAATAGTTTCAAACAGTTGAGGTTCTTGAGTTTTGTCTTTATCTGGGGTACATTCACATTAAACCAAATGTAAGTGTTAACAGGTAGTTTATCCACTTCTGTGTACTATATTGGGACTGGTTTTGATACCATTTTCTTTGTTTGGAGGACAATATTAAAAAAGTTTTTCAGTGAACAAGGACGTATGAAGTGTGAAACACAAACAAAACAACCTTCACCAGTAGCACGTGTTTCATGACCAGTTCCAGACATTTTCCCTTAGAGACAGTAAACCAACTAACCCCCCAGGGCCCCTAATAGCCAAAGAGAAGCTGCAGACAAGTGAAATGAGCAATAGTAATTTCTTTAGATGGATGAGCCATCTGCGGGGGCTGATGTTTTATTATCGTCAGGCTTCATGGCAGGGAACAGCAGCACTTCCTAAAAAAAAAAAAAAGGCCAAAAAATGCAGAAAATCTCAATTTAGAAGTTAGTTATGGATTACCTATAATGCATATAATGCAATCAAAGTTCAGAGCAGACGCTAACCTTAATGTTGTTGGAGTCTGTCAGAAACATGGCGACACGATCGATACCCATCCCCCAGCCGGCAGTAGGTGGCAGACCGTATTCCAGTGCAGTGCAGAAGGTCTCATCAATGACCATGGCTTCATCGTCACCTTCATCTTTGGCCTGTAAAGGATTAAAAAAAAAAAAAAACTATTTTTCTTCAACTCATTCAGTGCCAGCCATTTTCAGAATTTCTATCCCCTCAGTGCCAGCCATTTTTGAGCATTTTGACTGATTTTTAAAAACCCACAGAATATTTTGTCCTATAAAAATCTGATTCAGAAAGATTAGTCTCTACTTTTTTTCAGAAAAAAGAAATTTGTTTCTAGCTTGTTTTGTTCTTCTGTACTCAGCAGGTGAATAGAGGCAAGTTTCACATAAATCGCCAGTTTGTGACAAAAATCTGAGAAAAACGGCTTTTTCTGAAAAATCCTATTAGTGACTTTTTTTTTTTTAGCTTTAGGGACACCTCAACACTATTTCCTTCTATAAAACTACAAAAACAACACCGAGACCGGGCTTTTGATGGTAAAATTATTATTATTTTGTTATCTGAGTCAGAGTTGAATGGATTTCTTACTGTATTTTGGCATTCCTCCAAGTTTCTCCTCCAGTCAGTCTGCACACAAGCAACTTCCTTCTTCTTCCGGACATGCCAAGAGTCAACGCTCGCCCCATTTTTTTGATCGTTTTCTCTCACCATTGCCTTACTCTCCAATACTCGACTGAGTTCCGCACATGCTCTGGTCAAGTGTGAGCTGCTGGGAACTTCAGCATGAACTCTCGTAGCGCCATTTTATGTCTCGTAAACAAATTTTCTCTGCCTCTAAACTCTGTCCATCACGGATGATCTCTCATCCAAAGGTTTGCTGCTACCTGGCTTACAGTTGAATGTTTTGCTGACTGCCTCCCCCCGTCAATTACACAGACGTAACTTCCTCTTCCTCTTGACACGCAGAAATGACCCGTTTGGCCCAGTTAATTGATGGTTTTATCTCATGATCGCAGCATTATCAATAATCCACTCAGGTCCACACATGTTCTGTGTTAGTATGTGGAGCTGTGAGCTGCTAGATACGTCACAATATTACTCCATAGCACCATAATCTCCCCCGTCCTGCTTCTTCCTCCTTAGCTAATGGTAACATCAGTGGATAATCTATCATCTAAAGGTGCGCTTCAGGGCACAGTTGGTTACTACATCACACTACATCTTAGATATTGATGAGGGACCTCCGCCAGGGCGTTTTCTAGTAATCTCTGTGAAAAAAATGTAAATAACCTAATATTATGTCAATGGCACTGAGCGCATGGATTTGAAATTACGTAATATTACGTCAATGGCACCGAATAAGTTAACATGCACTAAACCACAGGGTTCCCACACTTTTTGCACAATGATTTTTCAAAACTTTTCCAAAATTGATTTACCAAGTGTCCCCGACTTAGTTCTGAACCGTAACGATCTATTCGCAAAAATGAGCGGGCCTTTCCAGTGTACTAGTGTAACAGAGCTCTGACAGTGTGCCACGGTTAGTAGCAAAAATGTGGCACAGGAGGGAATGCAGGTCCATCACTTATCCATCATATAGCATCGTACTATGACGCAATTGCCTTTGACACCCATTTTGCAATAATAAACTAACTAAGTGTTGATATGTTTAATTATAAGATTACAATTGGAATTTGCAGACACATTTATCAAGCGATGTACAACACAAGGTGTTAAGGGACTTGCTTAATGTCCCATAGTAATAGCGAAAGTTGGATTTTAAACATTAAAATGAAATGGACAATATTTCCAAACCAGTTAAATTATTCCATGACTTTCCAAAACTGGAAAATCATTTTTTCAAATTTCATAACTTTTCCAGGAATTTCATGACTGTGGGGACCCTGAAACCACTACAAAGCCTGATCTCTAAGGTAAAGAAACAAAGAAATATTGCAGACTTTTCTACGCACCTTCGCCTGCTGCTGAAACAGCTCCCTCTGTCTGATTGGATCATTCAACTCTGTGTAAGCATTGCAGATTTCCTTCTTCATCACAAAGAGCTCAAAGCGCTCCGTCAGGCCTTTCTCAGATCTGTGCCTGAAACAACAACAACAACAACAAACTGTGTGAGACGATGAGCTGGATTCCTGCGTAAATATGAGCACAAAACAACTCTTTCCTCACCATTTTGCAAGTGGACTCATGATTTGTGGGTGTTCACAGATAAATGTTGGGTTGATACACGTGACTTCTAAGAAATCTCCAACCAACTGTGATTAGAGAAAAGCAAATGTTTAATGAATAATCCACCATAAATTTATAAATGGTTACTGTTACAAAGAAAAGACTGAAGCACCTTGTCCAGCAGGCGGGCGGTTGTTCTGGGTGGAGAACAGTCAACTCCCTTCTGAGCACACAGATCGTCAAAGAATTTACGCGTCTCTGAAGGCACAATAAAAAAACAATTAAAAAAAACCTCAACTAACTACTCACTAACTCAAAGAAATGCAGGCTTTCTATGTTGGACACATTTATTTTGGCTACTTTAATGAAACAAGGTTAATCCTCCTACTACTGGTTCCCTTTTCTGATTTCATGTTGTTAAAGTCCATCTTAAAGACCATCTCCACATTTCTTACCTTCAGTGTCGTAGCTGTCAGTTGGCGGGAATTTGACTCCCATAATCTTCTCCAGGTCGTGTGTCATGCTCACTCTTCTGAATGGTGGAGTGAAGTCAATCTCATGGGCCTCTCCATCGGGACCATTGGGGTGATAGGTCACCTTGTACCCTCCAGTGATGTGCTTCACCATCCCTGAGAAGAGAAGGTGCTCAATTCAGGAGGGCATTCATATACACACTTTGGCAGAGTAGTAGCACGCCAAAATATGAAAGGAAAAATACAAAAAACAGTGGATCTGCAAAGTGGGAATGCTTCACAGTTTCTCTGTCATTGGTCTGATGCTGCAATCTCCACCCCTGTCACCCCGCTTAAGTGAACGTGTTTATATCCTGTTTCATAGTACAGGGGCTCTTTAACATAGAATGTTTGGTTAGGTGAAGCCCACTAACGGAGATATATCCCGGATATACTTATCCAGCTTCACAGGACCCTAATGATGACAAGCTGCTGTTTTATCACAAAGACAATGTTGTTGCTACCTGAGAGCAGCTTCTCTGTGATGTCCATCAAGTCGTGGTAATCGGCGTAAGCCATATAGAATTCACAGGTGGTGAATTCTGGATTGTGAGTGAGGTCAATGCCTTCATTTCTGAACTGACGCCCGATCTCATAGACTCTGTCCATTCCACCAACCACAAGCATCTGAGAGAAAGACACAAGGACAGCAATTTGACATTCAAGTAAAAAATAAAATAAAATAAATGTTGGTCTGCACATGAATATTGAAAACTGCTTAATGTGTAATTAAATACATTTATATCGCAACAGTATACATCTTAAAAAAACATTACCTTGTGGTAGAGCTCAGGAGCAATTCTCATATACAGTTTCATATCCAGCTCATTGTGGTAGGTCACAAAAGGACGGGCCACAGCACCTCCAGGAATAATGTTCATCATTGGCGTCTCAATCTAAAGCAACAACATCCATTGCTCAACACATTAATTCTGGCTTACATAACGAGAACAAGTTAAAAAGAGATTGAAACAGGTTTTTCCTCATTGTTTAGGGTTAAACCATTTACTGTTAAGAAGCTTCTTGCACATAGAGTTGGTTGTGACTGTGATTGCACTCCTGTGCTCCTTTCTCACCTCTAAAAAGCCCAGCTGGTCCAGGAAGCTGCGCAGATAGGTGATGATTTTGGAGCGAGTGATGAATTTCTGTCTCACATTGTCGTTGAGGATTAGATCCAGGTAGCGTTGGCGGTATCGGGTTTCCTTTGAGAGAAATATTTCAAATGATTTGGTACCAAATGTGACAGTAGGCATTAGTCCTTTGTTCCAAGCCAGTTTACAGCCCAATCAGCTGTTAGCACTCTGTCCTAATGCTACGCTAGCCTATGACCCGACATCCCCTGTGAACTAAAAAGGAAACAACGGGGATGTCGCACAGGGGCAAAGCGCCGAGTAAGTTTTGGCTTGAAAATGATATGTTCCTAGGTGTGGTGAGTGTTGAAAATCAACTGTAAGACAATTAGTCTTTTTTTTTTTACAAAAATTACACAATTAACTAAAACTTAATTTGTGCCCTTTTCTTTAAGGTGTATTCCATTGTCAAAGCATAATGAGCTTTACCTTGTCTTTGAGGCCAAAGTGGAGATGGGGCATCATGTGCAAACAGGGTGACAGTAAAGTCATCTCAATGGGAATGATGCTCAGCTCCCCTTTTTTGGTCTTCCCTGGGTTTCCACGGACACCGATGATGTCGCCACGCCGAAGTTTGTTATTAATTGCAACAAAGGCCTCCTCAGACTTGTAGCTTCTGTAAATAAGCAAAGTTAACGCTAGGTACTGTGTGCTAATATTTAACATAGTATGTAGTAAAAGAAAAAAGAATCGGCCACAGTTTGGACACTGCACCTTGAGTTGGCCATAACTTGCAGCTTTACACCTTCCCCTCGCAAGTCGTAGAAAATCAGCTTGGCCCCAGACGCCCTCTTGGCATGGACGCGGCCTGTCAAACGTAGAAAGTTCAATAAAAGATCTACTCACAAACTACAGTGCTTTAAATATGAATTAGTAAAAAGCCGTGAAGGATCTCTGGTACCTGACACATTGAGAACAATATCAGTGAGCTGCTCTCCAGCCTGTAGATGATTGTACTTCTCAATGAACTCTGTGAGAGACACGTCCACATGGTACTTGTGTGGGTACGGATCCTCCGCTGTGCCCTTCAGCTCTTGGATGGCCTGAGTGCGGATCTTGAAGTATTGCTACGTGACAAGAGGAGAAAAAAAATATATTTACCTTTATCTAATACAAGTCTGTTGTATGTTGATATTTCAAGTATTAAACATCTACTGCCACTTTATTACCAGCATCAAACCTTACGTTTGGATCAAGTGTCTCCTCGTCCATCCCAAAGGCCTTTTGTGCTGCCTGGTCATTGGACTCCTTTTGTGGCTCCTGCTCTTTAGTCTTGGCATCTTTCTCTGCTGCCTTTTTCTCAGCTTTCATCCGCCTCTTCAGCTCACTGATGAGAAATAAAGACCTGCTTAGATAATGGCTGAAATCGTTTCCACAAGGTGACATGAATTAAAATTGTCACAAAAACAAGCTCACATTTATCCCAGATGGAAAAATTATTTGAAACAAATACACAACACACAAAGCACTATCAAAAGGCATGCAAAACATGAAAAGGTAGGGGGGCAGGATGACAAAAGGTTGGTTGTTTTTCACACTGGAATGGAAAAGCCACCAACCTTTTGTCACCTCTCCATCGGTTCCCATAAATGTGAGTCGGGACTGTGGCGTTACATGGGGAAGCATATTTTAACCACTGTCCCCTCACACCAAAGGCTTGGCACAGCTGGTGCCTGGCTGCCCTGACCAGATGCAGCATAGTGACTAGTATAGTCAGAGGACAGACCTGGGAAAATAGACACATTGAGACATAGCACAGAACATCCAAGAACTCCTGCTTCTGTCTGCCAGGTGTGACCGTCATCAAGAGGTCGGCCGATATATCTCTCACCTTTACTGGGCCAGAAAAAAAGACTAATATTTTGGGAAAATGATTATATAAGGAGCCCAGAGCAAAGTGAGAGAGATAGATGGGGAGAACAAGCTCACTTTTTGGAGAGATCATCTCCGTCTACCGCTGCAAAGTCGGCCATGTTCTCGATGCGACGCTCGGAAAGATCAAGCACGGCAAAAGCGCAAGAACCAAATGGTGCTTTTAAAACTATGTGAAACTTTTCAATCAAACACTGGGTGTGACCGTGTGTGTGTGGGCGATTGGCAGCGCAAGGATTTTGATCTGGGTGGGCCAATTAGTCACTGACGCAAATTTGAACTCTGCTTTTCTCAGTTGAGAATTCAGAGAAATTCCAATAAAGGCATTAATGTTTGTGTGATTAAAGCTATGATTATTCTGAATAGAATTGTCTTTATTGGCCCAACAAAGTAAAACATTTTAAAAATCATAAAAACAAATTCTTTAGAGTCTAAAAGAAGTAACATAAATTAAGCCTGCAATACTGTGTTACACAACAGTGGTAAGTACTTAGTGAATGTAGTGAATATTGTATTGTACTTTCACTTTCTCTCCTGCATGCATCCGAGATAGAATTTTGGAAAGAACAATTTAACTCCACATAACATAAGAAAAACAATAAACAAAAATCTTTACTAAAATTGAAACAAATATACTTAATGTAATATGGCTCACACTTCATTTACTATTATGTTAACTGTGAAAGAAAAAGTAAATGATTACATACAAGTCAAGACTTACTATATTATTTCACTTTGCTGATTCCCCAAGAACAGTAGAACTAGTATCATTATATTTTAGCCTTTTGTTTAATTGGGAATAAATCCACACAACAATGTTTGAGGGAAATTTGTTTTGTTACTTGACTATCAGGTTTATCATGCTTTTAAAGTGTTTTGCAGTCACATAAAGCTTGCCCATAAACACAAAATCACGTCAAGGTCAGCAGTTTGATAATAGAACAACCTCAGAAATTATAAGTATCAGGATCAACAAACTAAATGCTTAATAAAGCAGCAATTACATTCTAAACATACTTAATTGAATACAATTCCCATGGAATATAGAGCAATTCCATAACAAAACTCAGTGACTTTTGTCACGAACAAGAGAAAGCGAAATATTGCATGATCGAAATATGTAATAAAGCTAATGTCTTTAGGGAGTTGTAGTTTTATTGGGCAAATAAATGCACTACATCAAACGTGTCGATTAGATTTGGAACTACAACTACCAGCTGGAAAGCGAACTGAATTCTGGGAGTTGAAGGCTTGCATATATCCTTCCATATGGGACAATCGCTTGGCAATGATATCGCTAACCTGATGCTTTACTGGGACAGATAAAATATCTGAAATGGTCCTAGAGTGAACATGTTGTGGAACAATGAGTGTATGAGGAGCCCAGAGCAGAGTGAGAGAGAAAGAAGAGCAGAATGAGCTCACTTTTTGCTGAGTTTGTCTCCGTCCACCACTGTCACGTCGGCCATGTTCTTGATGCGACGTAAGGAAAGACCAGGGAGCGCGCACGCACGGCAAAAGCGCGTGAACAGAATTGTGCTTTTCTTCTTCTTGATTTTTCTTTATTTCCGGCAGTGTAGACGTTACAAGGGGTATTACTGCCCTCCACTGGTTTCTCGGTGAAATATATCTTCTTATATACTTACACAGTCAACCATATATATATATAAATTGCAGAAAACTATTTTTAGAGATAAAAGGGGAATATAATTTAAGAGTAAAACTACATTTCAAGGTGCAATATGCCAGAACAACAGAGAAAATGATGAGTATAACAATAGCAGGGGTTAACTTATGGAACTGCCCAAAGGATTAAATTAAACAAAGCACCAACATGAACCAGTTTAAAATGCTTTCTGAGTCATATATTGTAAGTACACTGAGTTGTGCTGGTGACGTGCTGACGTGGTGACGTATCGTGGTGACGTATCGATCATTTCCTGTTTACGCTCTACCGCTGCTTGCAGCGCTCTACTACTGTGTTCTGCTAACGCTAATCAAACTTGTTGTCATTGATATTTTAGCCTTGAAAACACTTGTTTTACCGTACAGTTAAACGTACGAAGGTTAAGTAAAAAGCAATCTCGCCTCTTATAGGCAGTACAATCTCCTTTAAACTTCCTTTTGTCCTTAGCTTAGCTTAAATTTAGCACCTATAGCTTCTCTCTCCTCCCCTCCGCTCTCCTGCCCGGTGTGTCAGATGTTTAGTTACTCCTCGTCCTCCTTTAGGGACAATGGTAGTTGCATAAAGTGTAGCGTACTGTTAGATATGGAGGCGAGGATCAACAATCTGGAGAAGCGGTTCCGCACCCCTGATACCAAAACCGAAGCTAGCAAGCAGGACCTAGCCGGTGCGGACCGTGCTAGCTCTAGCTTAGCCTCCCCCCCGGCCAGCAATGAGTGGGTTACTGTCCGTGGTAAGCATAGTCGAAGGTCAAAAAGCCGCTCGGGACACCACCATGTTCACGTCTCAAACAGGTTCTCCCCCCTCCGTGAGGACAACACACTCACCGGGGAACAAACTCTGATAATTGGCGACTCCATAGTGAGAAACGTGAAGCTAGCGAAGTCAGCGGGCATCGTGAGGTGCATCCCAGGGGCCAGAGCGGGCGACATAAAATCAAATCTAAAGTTGCTGGCAAAGAGTAATCGTAAGTTTGATAGAATAGTCCTCCATGTCGGCACTAATGACTCCCGACGTCGCCAGTCGGAAGCAACCAAAGTGAACATTGAATCAGTTTGTGCTTATGCTAAAACAATGTCGGACTCCGTAATTTTCTCTGGTCCTTTGCCAAATCTGACCAGTGATGACATGTATAGCCGCATGTCATCATTTAACCGCTGGCTATCGAGGTGGTGTCCAGAAAACGAGGTGGGCTTCATTGATAATTGGAGATCCTTCTGGGGAAACCGAACCTGATAGGAAGAGATGGAATCCATCCTACTTTGGAGGGAGCATCTCTACTATCAGAAAACATGGCACATTTATGACATCTCATGAATGAGACCATGTTACAGAGGGGGAGTCCTCCACGCCCCTCTGCGCTTGCCTTAGGACAGTTTCCCTCCCATTGCTATCAGGATAGCTGTGTTCATCGCCATGACAACTGTTGTGATGGTGATGAATATTATTTTATGGAGACGGTGTCAGTCCCCCGACCCATATTTCACAATGATTTTAACATAAAATCAAATAAAAGAGCTATCAATTATAAAAATCTGAAAAAAATTAAAATCTCAAATCTAGAAACACCAAAACATAAAAGCATTAGATGTGCTCTATTAAATATTAGATCACTGAGATCCAAATCTCTACTAGTAAATGACCTTATCTCAGAAAATAACTTTGATTTATTCTGTTTAACTGAAACATGGCTGTATCAAGATGAATATGTTAGTTTAAATGAAGCCACTCCTCCCAGTCATTTAAATACTCATATGCCACGAGACATAGGCCGTGGAGGTGGTGTAGCAGCTATTTATCATTCCTCTCTCCTAATCTATCCTAAACCAAAGGCCAATTACACTTCCTTTGAAAGCCTGGTTCTAAATTTATCTCATACCAAATCAAAAACCTGCCAGCCAGTCTTATTTGCGATAATTTACCGTCCTCCAGGCCCTTATTCTGAATTTCTATCAGAATTCTCTGAGTTTATATCAAACTTAGTCCTCAGTTCTGATAAAATACTGATAGTAGGAGATTTTAATATCCATGTGGACAAAGATAGTGATAGCCTGAGCTCAGCCTTTATGTCCCTAATAGACTCAGTTGGCTTTTTTCAAACTATTAATGAAGCTACTCATCGTTTAAATCATACTCTTGATCTTGTTCTAACATATGGCCTTGATATTAATGAACTAAAAGTCTACCCTGAAAATCCTCTGCTATCAGATCACTTTTTAATATCTTTTAACATTATCCTAGAGGATCTCGCACTGTGCAATAAAATAGTTACAAGTAGAAATCTATCCAACAGTGCTGTGGCTAAATTTAAAGAGGCCATTCCTGCTGCCTTAAACTCAGTGCACCATCCAATAAATAACTATGACATTAATTATAACCCCTCTCAACTGGATCTGCTTGTCGATAGCTCTGCTAGTCTACTAAAATCCACCTTGGACTCAATTGCCCCATTGAGGGAAAAAACTATTAAACGTCAGAGGAAAGCTCCGTGGTTTAGCTCTGAAACTCACACACTCAAACAAACAACCCGTAAATTAGAGAGAATGTGGCGCTCCAATAAAACAGAGGAGTCACAAATACTTTGGCAAGAAAGCCATAGTAAATACATGACAGCCTTACGACATAGTCGATCTACATACTACTCCTCACTAATTGAAGAAAATAAAAATAATCCGAGGTACCTTTTCAGCACTGTAGCCAGGCTAACACAAAGTCAGAGCTCTATTGAGCCCATGATTCCTCTAGCCCTCAGCTGTGAGGACTTTATGACATTTTTTAACGATAAAATTCACAAGATTAGAGATAAAATTAGCCACTCCCTGCCTTCACCTGGGCCTGCTGTACCATTAAATGTAAATAGGCCTAACCTAAACTGTTTCACACATATAGGACTTCAGGAACTTAACTCTATTATTTCATCCTCCAAACCATCGACCTGCCTTTCAGATCCGATCCCAACTAAGCTGTTTAAAGAAGTTGTTCCCCTAGTCTGCCCATCTTTGTTGGAGACAATAAATATATCCCTATCAATAGGCTACGTGCCACAGTCCTTTAAAGTAGCTGTAATCAAACCCCTTCTCAAAAAACCTACTCTTGATTCCAGCACTTTAGCAAACTACAGGCCTATATCTAATCTTCCTTTTATTTCAAAGATTCTTGAGAAAGTTGTGGCAGCTCAGCTCTGTGAATTTCTTCAAAACAACAGCCTGTTCGAGGACTTCCAGTCAGGTTTTAGAGCTCAACACAGCACAGAGACTGCTTTAGTTAAAGTAACTAATGATCTACTCTGGGCTTCAGATGAAGGACGACTCAGTGCTGGTTTTATTAGATCTTAGTGCAGCTTTTGACACTATAGATCACTATATTCTACTAGAGAGATTAGAGGAATTACTTGGAATCACAGGGACTGCCCTAAACTGGTTTAAGTCCTACCTATCTGATAGGTACCAGTTTGTACACGTGAATAATAAGTCTTCTGTGTACACTAAAGTAAGCTACGGGGTTCCTCAGGGCTCTGTGCTAGGTCCAATCCTCTTCTGTATCTATATGATCCCCCTTGGTAATGTTATGAGAAAATACTCTGTTAATTTCCACTGCTATGCTGATGATACCCAACTGTATGTATCAATGAAGTCAGGTGAGACAAATCAGCTATCTAAACTTGAGGCCTGTCTAAAGGACATTAGGGCCTGGATGGACCAAAATTTTCTTCTTCTCAACTCAGACAAGACTGAGGTCATTGTACTGGGCCCGCGACACCTTAGAGAAACCTATGCTAGCCTAACTGCCCTAGATGGCATTACTCTGGCACAAAGCACAACTGTTAGAAACCTTGGGGTTCTATTTGATCAGGACTTATCCTTCAACTCTCACATAAAACAAACTTCAAGAACTGCCTTCTTTCATCTCCGTAACATTGCTAAAATCAGATCTATCCTGTCTCAGGGCGACGCCGAAAAACTAGTCCATGCTTTTGTTACCTCTAGACTGGATTATTGTAATTCTCTTTTAGCAGGCTGCCCGAGCAAGTCGCTTAAGACACTTCAGCTGGTTCAAAATGCTGCAGCACGTGTACTGACTAAAACTAGGAGAAGAGATCACATTACTCCTGTATTAGCCTCTCTGCATTGGCTTCCCATAAAATATAGAATAGAATTCAAGATTCTTCTTCTCACTTATAAAGCCCTAAATGGACAGGCACCAGTCTATCTCAAGGAGCTTGTAGTGCCATACAATCCCCCCAGAGCACTACACTCTCAAAATGCTGGACTACTCGTTGTTCCATTCATCTCTAAAAGTAGTATAGGAGGAAGAGCTTTCAGTTATCAGGCCCCACTTCTCTGGAACCATCTACCAACCACGGTTCGGGGGGCAGACACCCTCTCTACCTTTAAGGTTAGGCTCAAAACATTCCTCTTTGATAAAGCTTTTAGTTAGGAACCAGCTCATAGCTCATAATTAAGATGCAATAGGCATAGACTGCCGGGGGGGGGGGTCTGGCATGCTCGGTTGGAGAGAGGTTGGAGAGGGCGTTAAGAGAGAGGTCATTTAGGTTAGAGAGGGACCGGAGAGGGTCCCATTCCTCTCTCAAACACTCCCTCTATGTCTGCTTCTTCCCTTGTGTGTTTGCTCCTGTACTCCTTCTGGCTTTTGTCTTGCAGGTCCGTGGGATCCTCAGTGTGGAGTTACAGAGACTCAGCGGCTCTGTCTCCACCCTTTTCTCTGCACACACCCAACACAGCATAACGTGGATGGCTGTTCATCATAGGAATGGGATCCACACAAGGTTCCTGCTGCTTAACAGAAGGTTTTCCTTGCCGCCATGATGAATTCATGTTGGGTGTGGGATACATATGTATGTGTATATACGTATATATGCATATGTGTGTATCCATAAAATGAAGAGTCCATCCTTAAGACTGCTCTACTGTAAAGTGCCTTGAGATACCATTGGTTATGATTTGGCACTATACAAATAAAGATTGATTGATTGATTGATAAGTATAAGGAAGATAAACAATTTTACAAAGGACACCAACGATAATGTACAATATGTATATAATGGTATAAAATACATAAAAAAAAGGTATATTGTCACAGAGAATCATTCATTTAAATATTGCCACACTATTTTGTATTTTAAATTTCATCGATGAATTTTGTGTCGTAGATATATTATTAATATTATGTAGAATCATGTGTATGTATGTGTGTATACATGTACGTGTGTACATATTTATGTTTGATATGCATGTATAAACTGTATATATAACATTTTACATAGAATATATATTGAATGTGTATTGTATAAACAGTAATATTAGTTTAATTTAAAAATATATGTTTTGCACAATGATAGCCCTATAGTGTGTTAAAACAATGATTGCTGTAATGACATTTTGACGTACTGTGGGTGATGCAGTTTCTTGATTCTCTGCTCTTTCTTGCTGCACAAAAGGACAATTCACCCAGAATTCTCAGCAGCCCTGGGAGAAGTCTGCAAGACTGGGAACTTTTGTGCTTTTAAACCTTTGACGTCTTCCCCATGAGAAAAAGAGAAGTGATTTCAGGCGACATTAGGAGATCTACATATCGATTAAAGCTGCACAAATGACAGAACTAGCATCTACTGGTGTTTATATTATACGAAATTTGACAATAAGCTATATATATATATATAAAATATATACCATAGTCAACAATTAATCTATAAATGCAATGATGGGATCAAACACTGATTAATGCTTAAATCTTTCACACAGATCTGGTTGCTCTATTGTAGTGTGTTTTGTGTCGTTTTTTAAAATGATTCTGTGTGTGTGTGTGTGTGTGCTTTTGTTGTTGTTCGGTTGTTTCTTATGTTGTTTCTCTAATATTTTGCAGTGATTTTGTGTTTTTTCTCTCATTTAGTGTGTTATTGCTGAAATTAAGCATTTTTCTCTCATGACTGTGTGTTTTCGGTGTCATTTTGTGTATTTTGTTGTTGTCCGTCTGTTCTTTTTGATGGAGGAATAATAATAATTAAAAAAAAAGGTTTAAAATCTTAACATAAAAAGGACACATTTTATTGCCATGTATCCTCCAACTTTGTGTAATAGAGTGACACAAATACAGTCATAATGTATATTAACAAGTTGTATTATTTTCACTGTAGAAATACTGAAAGTCGTTGGTCCAATACTTAGCCTTTTGTTGAAAAAGTTCTTCTGGGCATACGATCTGATTATAAATCAGATTCGACATCTTGTGAAAAGTTAACCATGCACAGGAATCTACATTTTTTTTTTTTTTTTTTTTTTTTTTTACAAAAGTATGTGTGATTGAAAGTTTATTTAGGGGATGCAAGTTAAAAGAATTAACAGGTGTAAGAAACAGCACTTGGATTACAGGAAATAAAAAGTGCGAACAAGTAAAAGATGAATAAATTAGACAGTGCTCTCCGCCCAGAGGCACAGGAAATACAGATTTAAAAAAAAAAAAAAAAGGTCTTTCTATAAACTAAGGCAAATAATACAATCATAAATACCAACACTGGAATTATTGCTTCTTCTGTTTCAACCTCAAACAGCTCTGTTCTCAGCATTCCTTCACCAGTACGATCCCTTTACACACCACACAGACAGTTAGTTTGACCTCACACTAAACAGCATTAGTGGAGGTCACTAGTAGCTAATTTGAACGAGTACAAAATGTAACGACTTTAACATATTCAAAACAAACTGTACATAAAATTAAAAAAAAAGAAAAAAAGACGAGTGAAAAAGGCACGACCGTCATGGTGAAGGCCTGCCTCTTGTTCGTGCATGCACTTACAGTCACATCTCACTTGAAACAAACGGGTCTTAATTTTCTAAAAACACAACACGCTCCGTCTACAGTAGAACACAAACTCTGTTTATACAGACGAGGGAAGGCAGACTCCATGTATATGTTGGTCTTAACCTGTAAACAGAGCCATAAAACTGGCCTGTCACCAGGATTCACAAAAAGCACATTCAAACTTTGGTCCCGAGGCCACGAGCCGACTGTAGACGAGCACACAGTTAGCGTGGGTTAGTTTAATCCTGCACATGGTTGATGAGATGTGTGTTTGGATGAGATTTGCAGCTAGAAAAGAGGATGGGTTTAAACCTCTTCCCACATTCACTAAGTCACATTTATAAAAGCTGTGAAAAGGCACCTTTCCTATTGGTCGGACATAGTACCCTAGTTCATGCGTGCCTGACGCTGAATACCAATAAATGACAAAAATATATACCTATTGTACACTCTTCTTCTTAATATTATACGTTTTGTATTGACTGAAAATACATTATATCAATAAAGACCTAGTTATCTACATTATACTCACATATCATATCCAAGTTTTTGCAGAATGAAACTACTGAGCATCTAAACGTTTAGATGACATCATTAGAGTCACAAAACACATTTTTTGTGGGTGCTACAGCTTCACCCAGAACCCCTGGTAGATACTAGCTGATGACAACGGTAATAGCTTATCCACACGCTTTCTGCTGAGTCAGGTCAAACCATTTTAAACCCATGTCACCTGCAGCTTCCTTTCAACTTTCTCTGAGTTCAGCTCAAGCTTCCAAACCTTTCCCTCCATCTAACGAGACCTGACCAAAAAAAAAAAACAACGTGGTTTTAAAGAGAACACTATTGACTGAAGCCTCTCCAGACTTTAAAAAAAAACACTTCGACATCATCATCAATCGTCTTCAAACAGATAAAAACACAACTTCACAACAACAACAAAAAAAGGGCCAAGATCTACTTGTTTTCACATCTAAATCTCACATTGTTCAGGTTTTTACCAGTAGGGAGTCAGTAAATAAGTTAGCAGGAGATGTTTGCTAGCATGTTTAAGTTAAGTGTCCATTTACTTTGATAATTTGATTGGGTCCAGGCAGAGTTGATGACGACAATCATTCATGCAACTGTTTGTGTTTCTGTTGTTTTTTTTTTTAAAAAAAAAAAAAAAAAGATGGAAACTGGCCCAGAATGATTGCAAGAAGTAAAAAATGAATCTTCACTAATCATATCAATGCTCCTTAGATAATTGCTCGACTATTAAATAGAATAAAAACACCTTTTCACTATAAGAGAGAACATTTTGTGACCACATAAAAATACTATTCCCAAACACACACACACACACAAATCATTCTTAACATAACAATACATTCAACATTAAAAATGGTTTTTGTATGTACGGATAAAAAAAAAAATCAAAAAAAAAAATCAGTATATTGGTTAGTAGGAACGAGTTAAGTTGCTGCCGGACTCCTGCAGGCTGACCAGCAGGTCGTCTATCTTCTCCATGTTCTGGGAGGCAGACATGCTGCTCTGCACAGGTCCAGGCTGGGAGAGCGTTTGGCTGAGCAGTGACTGGATGTGAGCATCACTTTCTCTTTGGTTCTGACCAGACTGGCTGATCGCTATGATCTGATCTGACAATGTGTTTCCAGGAGTGTTCATCAACTGGCCACACTCTGCAAGGAAGAGGATGAAGATCAGGAGTTACAAAATACAATTAAATATACACTTGCAATTAGCTCACAGGGGTAATACTAAGAACGTTTATTCAATAATTTAAATTAAAATAGCAGAATTAGAAAATGATGCATCAACATGAAAAACTCTTGTTTCAAATGAAAAGTAAGTGCTGGTTTTAACCACTTGGGGGCAGCAGCCACAATAAAAGTCAACCACTTGGTGTTAAAATGCTGTCTATTTTTTTTTTGCTATTGCAATTAACATTTTAATAATTTTTCTTATCTTGATGAAATGATTACAGTTAGCTGGCTTGAACCACAACCTCCCTGTGCTAAGCAATAGTGGGACAGAATGAAAGAAGTGTTGAATATGGAAAATGTAACCGTAAGTTTACAGAACAACCTCAGAACTAACCTCAATGCTAGAGACAAAGGAAATCTAACCACCCCACAAATTTCATGCATTTTTGTTCTAATTCTGTGTGCGTTTTGAGACTTTCTGTTGCATATTGCATTTTGGAAGTCTTTTTGTCTATAGTCGTTTTGTATATATTTCAATCATTTTGTGCAATTTTGTGTTTTTGGAGTCAATTTGTATATTTCTGTTCTAATTTTTTGTGTTTGCAAACAAGTTTGTGCATTTTAATGTATTTATTAATTATGCAGGTAGATTTGTGTCTTTATTATTCAATAAAAAAACATTTTCAATCAAAACAAAAATAACTTCTATTAAAAAAACACTTTTCAATCAAAAAAAAGTTTAAACGCAAAATAATATTTGAGACCCAAATAATTGCATTTGGATTGAAAAGTTGTTTTTTCTTTAATTAAAATTAGTTTTTTCCTTTGATTGAAATGTTTTATTTTTTGACTGAATAATAAAGACAAAAATGTAATACCCATAATATGGTCCAAATACAAAAAAAAAAATGACTCCAATAAAAAAACCTTTTCAATCAAACAAAAGTTTACTTTAAAGAAAAAAGAAATGATCAAATGCAATTATTTGGGTCTCAAATATTATTTTGCATTTGAACACTTTTTCTTTCTTTAATTGAAAATATTTATTTTTTGATTGAGTAATAAAGACACACATCTATCTCCATAGTTATTAAACTACCCCTTTACAAAAGTAACTCAAGTTTAAAATCCTCTATTTTCTATTGAACTTGTCACTCTTTCCTGAGTCTCTGGCATGTACAGTAAGTTGCAAAATGCTGTAACATGTTTGACAGTAGGTTATAAAATACATGGCGCTTTAGTTTTTCCTAAGTGTGAAAATTCTTGCAAAGGCAAAACAAACAAATTATTTGAATCAACTCAAGGAATGGTCCCTATTGGAAGACAACTGAAGGTTAATCATCCATCCAGTCAGGGCCGGCATTGCTGCTAGGCAACCCAGGTGGCCGCCAAGGACGTCATCTGCTGGAGGGGAGTCATATTTAAAAATGTAAAATAAAAGTGAAAGAGACCCTTAACACTGTATAAATCATTTAATGAAACCATAGATGCCTTCGGATTGGATTTAGCACCATTGTTGTTGTTGTTGTTCCATTGGGACATTTGAACTATACCTGTAGGTGTTATATTGTAATATAGTGTATTATTCTAATTTATTAAAAAAAATTTTTTCAATGGTTTGTTATGTCGCAGAATTGCATTGTTTTGTCTTGATATTTGAAATAAATAATAATGTGTACACTGTGTACAGGGAAGTCGACTCCTGCCTAGGGCACTGAATGAGCTAAAGCCGGCCCTGCATCCACTTTCCAAAGATGGTGTGAGAGGCAAAATAAGCACTAACCATTCTGCATGCCGTACATGAACAGGCCGGGTTGTTGGGGCTGGCTGGGGGCGTTGATGCTCCCACTCACAGCTGTTTGAAACAGAGACTGTGGCTGTTGATCAGGTGAGGAAGAGGTGGTCTGAAGGTTGGCCACCCCATTCTGAGAGGCAAACATGGGGGTCTGAGACAGCTCCCGAGCTGCGAGGCCCCCCTGCAGAGAAGCCATGTTGGACTGAGGCATGAAGAGACCCACTGGCTGCTCCTGCCTGTTACTGGTTCCACTGCCAAGCTGCATAGGCTGCTGTTCTTGAAACAGATCTTGCTGCATGGGCTCAGTGGGGTTCCCCAAGGCCATGGGCTCAGAGCGATCCTGCTGGTTTACTGTTACCATGTTGGCTTGGGAAAAAAGCATGGGAGGGTTTTGGGGCTCTTGAGAAACGAGACTGTTGCTGGTCAGAGGAGGCATCTGTCCCTGTGTGCCAAACAGGAGGCTGGAGGCCTGATCGGGTGTGGGCAGGGCGTTGTTGCAGAATAACAGGCCACCTTGTTGCTGTTGCTGCTGCTGCTGGCCTGGAGACAGTGTGTTTGCTGAGGAGTGTGAGGAGAGGCTCTGAAACATGGCAGCCTGTTGGGGCGGCTGTGCTGGTGGCTGCTGCTGCTGCTCCATGGGATTCCTCTGTTGGATCGGAGAGATCTGGGCCTGAGCCTGGAAAACAGACTGGGGTTCAGGAGAAGCGGACTGGAGAGCATTAAGGAATGCCAATTGCTGCTGCTGCTGCCCTTCTTGCTGCTGCTGCTGCTGCTGTTGTTGTTGTTGAGGGCTGCTGGTTGAGAGCTGAGTAGAGAGAAAAAGTCCAGCATTTGAGGGTTGTTGCTCTGGAGACTGTAGCACTGTCATTGTGTTCTGAAAGAGAGAGGCCTGCACCTGGTCCTGGGAAGCTTTCTGAAACAGGGACCCCTGTGGATTTTGTGTTTCGGCCAAAGAGCTGGGGTTGTGAAAAAGCGGAGGAGAGGGGTGAGAGGGTGTTTGTTGGAGGAAGTTGGTCTGTATGGACAAAAGGTCATTTGTCTGCTGAAATAAAGCTGCTTGCTGCTGTTGTTGCTGCTGCTGTTGTTGCTGGGTTGCTTGGAATAGCGAGGCCTGGTTGGGTACGACCTGCTGAGGGGAGCCCTGATGCTCAGTGTTCTTGCTCTGAGGGGCCTCCTGAAACATGCCACACTGTATCTGAATCTGAGACTGAAACAACTGATGCTGCAAAGTCTCCAAAGCTCGCTGCTGCTGCTGCTGCTGCTGCTGATGTTGATGTTGAAGCTGCTGCTGCTGAATCTGCTGTTTTTGGATGTGTTGTTGGTGCTGGATGCGCTGCTGCTGCTGCTGCTGCTGTTTGCTAATGGCGTTGTCAGACTGGAGTGACAGACTGCAGTACCCTCTTGCTTTAAGCTGCCTCACTGCCTCCTCCAGCTGGGCCACTTCATCAGGTGGAAACATTGGCAGCTGTTGCTGTTGTGTTGCAGGCTCACTGCACAGTCGGCCTACACTTCCAGAAGCGCTACCCGGCCCCGGCCTCTCCTGTCTGAGACAATCTCTGCTGGACTCCACAAGGAACGACTGCTGGTTTTGCTGCAGCAGAGGTTCGTCTGGCACAGAGAAGGAGCTGCTGACTGCAATGTCTTGCTTCTGAATGGTGCTTAAAGGCTCATTGTCAGTAAAACCTGGAGCAATGTCTTGGTCAGGATCGCCTGCAGGCTGAGACATGCTGTTGGGAAACGCTCTGCTTTTATTTTGGTGTCCTGTCATGTTGGAGTGTTGCTGCTGGGTGGGACATAAGTCATCAGTCTGCCAGAAACACACATATAGAAGACAGTCATATGTGGATCATTATTGTATGTCAGGGTTCCTACAGCTTCAGTCAAATTAAATTCAAGACTTCTGACTTATTGCCATTAGAAATTCCAATTAAGACCAACTTCACAGTGAACACAATTGGGGGGGAAAAACACCACATTCATTACATAGTGATAGGGTACATTTTACCCAGTGTCTAGTGCAGACGTGCCACTGGCAGCCCCCCAATGTAAACACACAAAAATACAGAAAAAGGCAGTAAAATACACAAATACAACTGGCTAAAATGATCAAAATCACTCTAAAAACACACAAAATGACTACAAAAAGCCAGAAATCTATAAAACAACATAAAAAATGCAAAAAATAAAAACCATGAAGAAAAATCATTATTGGACAGGCAATTAATGCTAAATTTACATTTCCCCAATCCCCATGTTGTTGACCTGCAACCACGTCACTGTTTTGTAATTGGTTCAGCTGTCATGATTGCACAATGTTACAGTAAATTATTTTTTAAAAATTAAAAAAGAATGCTACCATTTATTTCGAAAATTGAGACCAGTCACAATCATAAAATTTTACTTATTTGTTTAAATGTAAGACATTTGAAACATTGATTTAAGACATTTTAAAGATGCAGTCCGCAACTCTTTGACTTTTTGTCATATTTGCTAAAGCTGTCACTATGTAAGAACAGCTTTACATCAAACTAGTAGTTTGTGTGAAAAAACAGGCTTATTGAGCCCCTCATCCTGCTGCTCCTGCAGCCTTTGGCAGATTGCCAGAATGCACCGCGACCGAGCAAAAAGAAACAATCAGAGCCAAGATTGTGTTTGATGGACTGTCTGACAGCTGTTGCTCACAGGTCCCGCCCCTTTCCCGGGCTGGAGCGCCATCTTTTTTAACAGTGTATGTATGGTCTGGAGGAGTAGAAGATGGAATTGGTGACTTTTCTGCTTGAATGGTAATTACTGCTGCTTGATTTACATTATGTTTGTTTTGTAATTGTTACACTAGAAATCTGTAGTGCATGTGTTGTTCATGTGCGCGCAGCAGCCTCCGTGTGAGCTGCTGTAAGTGACACGTGTTGTTGTTGTTGCTGCTGCTAAGCTGTGTGCACATTGAGAGAGAGAAGCGCTGCAGTAAAATGCTTTTAACAGAGCATGTTATAATACTGTGATGTTGCTGTCTGGCGAACGTTAGCTTGTTAGCTCCTCTGAGGAAGGGACTTTGGAAAGTTTGGAGGCAGGGCAAGAGAGCAGCGTGGAAGGAGGGGGAGAGAGAGGGATCTGAGAGTTCCAGACTGCACCTTTAATGACAATTAAGGCCTTATTTTTAGATTCATGAATTTAATTCTTTTTAAGACTTCTTAAGGATCCGCAGGAATCCTGGTATGTGCATTTATTCACCTCAAATATGATAGAACAATTTAACTGCAACAAAACCACAGCAATTAAAACAATTCGATGTTACCTTAAACACCCCGGAAGATTGTATGTTGCTCGTCACATCCATGGGGGTGACATCTTCTCTTTTTATTGAAGGCAGCACTGAAGGCATCAAAGCACTATCTAAAGCTAGAAAGGTATTAAAATAAAAAAAAATAAAAAAATGTTATTGTATTCTTTGTTTTATTGTTAAAAAATCATGTAAAAACTATAAAAACCTTTAAATTGCTCATCAAAAGAACAAGCCTTCACAGGAGAAGGCATCTCTTCCTTTATGGAAACATCAGTTTTTGCTATAAGAAATAAGGAAAAGTCAATAAAAGTGTAACTTTCAAGTTAGGAGTCATGCTCTGAGAGTAAAACCCTTGTCTCGTGAGTAGGTGGAAATGACTGATTGTAATTCAGTATACTAAAAACATTAGAAGAATTACAAAAGTAAAAACAACAACTGTGATAAAGGAAGGACAGCTTGTAATGAATACCCTGAGCGTACCAGCTTTCCTTTAGTAGAGCTGTAAGAGATGTTATACCAACTAAATTTGAATGAAAAACACATTTTCTCATCTACTTCAGCAAAGCTGTGGTGCAAATGTGCAAGTGTTGCTCATTAAAATTATTTAACACATGTGCAACATCTTTGCACTCTGTCAAAGATGTAAGTAGTAGGAGTGTTCAACTAGCAATAACACATGATCTTTGGCACATCCTGTCTTTTAGCAACAGTGAGGCCCCACCCCCTTATTGGCAGTGAGTCATGATGTTAAGTAAAGGTGCGAGAACCTCCATAAAGTTATTTACACAGTTATTCTCAAGTAATTCTGACATACACTGCAGTTAGTATCGCTATTGAACACGAGTAAAACCCATGATGAGTGCCTACAGTGATATTTAAATTCTACTGGTGCATCATTTTTAACTCTGCACAGAGCCAATTATCATCTCTTCTTTAATACAAAATAATATTAGATTAAGTTGAACACATCAGAAATAATTTCTTAACTAAATATACTATTAAAGATGAAAGTTTGATGTAAATATGATGACACGTGGAGGCTGTAGCTATCTGTTCAGAAATGTAATAGGCAGACATCTGAAAAACAATTAAAAAAAAAAAAAAAAAGACTCCTTTTATGATATCTTTAATTGCTTTTATAAGGCAATCTATCTCACTGGTAACTGTAACACGATTGACTGTAACACACCTGTATCTGGAGTGTAGGTAAAAGGTTGAATGTCATGTGATCTCCCAGCATTGGTAACCACATAGATTCCCACACTCACTGCAGATGTGATGGTTTGGTTCTGGTATGGAGGAACCTTTACAATCAAGTGATTCTTGGGAATGATTACACAGAAGACAAGTCAGCAAGCAAGAATATAAACAGCATTCAACGTAAATAAGACAACAGATACGTTGCGGAATGATCTTGATGAAACGGTTTAATTTATCTTGATTCCAGTATTTATTTGTATTGTCACTTTAGTTTATTTCATTGGATTTTGCAGTTGTTAGTGGTAAAGAACAATGTGGAAGACTTGGCAAGCATAGGCTTCTTCCTCTCCCTTGTCAAACTAATCGAATGTATTATATTGAAATGGACTTTTGAAAACTTTTATAGAGATTTCTGTTGAGATTTATTTTATTTGTTTGTTCGAAATAAATAAATAAACAAAAAATAAATAATAAATAAAAAAACTGGTAAAATATTACATACAATCAAAGCCGCTTAGTGTCTCTGTCTAAAACAGGGGTGTCAAACATGCGGCCCACGGGCTAGAACCGGCCCATCAGAGGATTAATGACGAGAAGAAAATGCAATTGCAATGTTTTATTTGACCACATGGATGCACTGTTTCTGTGAGAGCAGTGCATCCATCAACACAATGTTTTTGTTGTAAATGAGATTCTGTCATTATTTGGTTAATTCGAAAACACGTGTAAATAAACTACAGCATAACATTGTTGAAATTCCAGTTATTCAATTAAAGTTTTAGTTGGTACAGTAGTTTTTTTTAAAATAACGTAATGTAATATAATAGTTTAATGTCATGTCAAAATCTTAACATACTTATTTGCACTTGAAAAAAAGACATATTTATAGTTCCATTGATTCATAGATCAATATTTTACGTGTCCAGCTTGCTTAAGATGAAATTGCACTGTTTGTGGCCCCCTGAGGATAAAAATAAGTTTGACATCCCCTGGTCTAAAATATGTCACCGTACCAGCAGGTTTGCAATGTTGGAACTAAAATTGATGAGTTATGGGGGGGGAGATTATTTTGCTAATGCTAATTTAATATTATACTGCACGGTTTCAAACTTTTTCCTCTCTGTGTTCAAACAGGCAACATGGTTTAACAATGTAGAAATGATCAACTTTAGCAGAGTGTGTCCCAATGACTCACAGGTAAACAGAAACACTTCATTCTCTGATAAAAGTAAAGGTCAAAACTCTTTTCTGCAAAATCATGGGTTGCTGTCTATTCAGGGGTTAAAGGTTTAACAGGAAGGTTGAGACACACTCAGCCCAGCCTCAGAGACGGCTTGTAATTAGGTCAGCACACAATGAAACTACTTAAATCTTTGAACCAGCAGCTGTTTACCGTGATTACATCTCGAGCCTCAAGCAAATCTGAAATGACTGTGACCATCTACTAAGCTTGTTAGCAGGCAATTCTAACAAATATATATAAATATGCAAATATTTCATCAAAACTTCAAAGGAGGAATTCTGACCTGGTGGAATAGCTCTATGTCAATTTCAGCCTCAGCTTTCCATGAATTCTCATCTGCAAAAGACACAATTTTCTTTTTTAAAAACCGCATTACCTTTAAAAGTCAATGCTTGAGGTAGCTCATTTCTTACCAGAGGTATTCTCGTCAAATATGACTTTGGCATCCTTGAGAAAGTTTTTACCAATGATGAAAAGCTCTTCTCCACCTCTCGCTGAACAGCTGTGCAATGATTTCTTTAGTATTTCAGGCACTCCAGCAGGCTGGGCTGCAAACAGAGCAGACAAAAACAGCACATTTTCAAAAGTTAAACACCTAAATCATCATTGGATCAAATGAGAAAACATTCAAACGAAAGGTAGACATTAATCATTAAACATTTCTTTTACCATGCTGACAAGTATTTTCGTTTTCTTAATTTTTCATTTGGCACAATTCGCTTTGTTTACATCTTTAGAATATAAAAATATCAACAAACTACTCTTGGGTGGAAAAAAAAACACAGAAAGCAACCAGTTGTAGTTTCTAATATACATGTTTTTGGATTGTTGAAAGAAACTGAAGATGGAAACCGTCTTTCTGTCAGGCCAATGTTTGCTAGTCACGACATCAACAATGGTTAGCGGTGGAGCCCCATCAATCTTCAAAATCAGGACTGTCCAAACTCATCCTGGAGGGTCGTAGTCCTGCATTTTTAAGATGTTTCCCTCTAATACACCTGATTTTAAAGAGTCCTTCATTATCAGGCCTTTGGACTAAGCTACAGGATGACAATCACAGAACCGCAGCCCTCTTGGATCGAGTTTTGACACATTTTGAATCCTCAGTTATGCTAAATAGAGCAATTCAAATGAGGCAGAACTTTTGTGTAGTAGTTCACACCCAGGAAGTGCACTCGGAAACCATTTTGCTTTTGTGGTAAATGAGATTGTAAGGATACTAGGGTGTAGACTGAATGTGACATGGTTTGCCCTAGCATGTGGTTGATGTGAATTATTACAGACAAAAACAGACTGCCATCATCCAAAACATGACAAAGAACATAAAGTAGACTCAAGTATTTAATATTTAAAAAACATTTTCACATTTTCTAATTATTGATCTTTTAGGTATTCTTTGGCTTAAATCTAAAACTCCATTTACCACATTATTTATTACACAAAATAAAATATAGGTTGACTGTTTGCTTCTCATTAATGTTAAGCAACAACAAGTTTAAGTACAGTAGTTCACACTGTAGAAACAAAAGCCATTGTCTTGAGGAAACTCAAGAAACAGTACCGGTAGTTCTTTGGAACTACTGCCAGCTCTGTGTGAATTCTTATTATCATTATTATTATTATTATTATCATTATTATTATTATTATTACTCTTTCATGCTTGTCTACCTTGTGCCCCTCAAATAATTTTTCCTGACAGTACAGAAACCTTCACAGCAATAATGAATAACTGAACCTGAGGGGATCATAACAAATATAGAACATTGACCCATAGAAGTGAGACCTCTCTCACAGGAGAAAAGCTTAGTTTACAACCTAATTATTAACTATGTACATTAGGCTTCAGTTCTCTGTATAACCCCGGGTTGTATTATAGTTTTCCAGGTATACAACAATTAAAAAATATCCTGTGAAGCAACAAAGATTAGAGTAAGATTCATCTAATTAATTATGACAATAATTACATTTTAATATCACTAACTTTAACACCCTTGTGACATAATGGCTTTAATGCAGAAGGAGAGAAACTTACTGCACAGAATTGCTGACGAGGGTGTCTGCAGTGTCAGCACTGATCCATCTGAGCGGGGGATGTTGACTCGAAACACCAGTCGAGCTCGAGTGCTCTTCCTTTTGGACCCAGCAACACCAATACGGGCTTCAACATCAGCGTTACGAAGCTTCAAAATCCCAACGCAGTCCACTCTGTAAACACCAAAATGTACAGAAAAAAAGCTTTCTTTTACAAAGCTATCAACCTCAAAAAACAATTAAGTATTGTCTCTCAAGGGTTTATAAAGTACATGTAATTACTTATTTACAGAAGTCTTGAAATATCCAAAATTGAAAAATGAACACACAAAAGGAAGTTTGTGGTTCTCTGTTTAATTTATTTGATATATGTATTGCGAATAACTACGTACGCTAGCATCATGTTGGTGCTGGGATCGAGGGGCACCTCAATGACAGTTGTACCATCAATGTCGACCTCCTTGCAGACTGTGGTGTTGCGCCCCGTCACTCTGCAGGCTTGGTAAAATCCGTGAGGCTTTACACGTCCAGCGTCGTTGCCCACAAACACTTGCAGAACCACTGGCTCATTCACGCCCTCCAACTGCGAGGAGGAAACCCAATGAGAAATTATATTTTTGTCACTCGTTTTTGATCCATCTTGCCTGAAATTTAACCACATTTTATGCAAAACCACAACTTTCAAGTTACATTTCACTATCTGACCAGATGACTTTATGAGTTCGCTTCAACATATTTGCATTAGGCCACTCCCAAACCTTCACCCAGAGATGGGCAACTTTTATCAAAGTGGGGGGCCACAAAAATGTGAGAGTATCAGATCTGAGGGTCACATTATCAACATTCATGACAGCATTTAGAATGATGACCAATCTGAGCATTTATACAGGAAATAATAGACGCTTTGTGTATTTTTGTTGTCATTTTATATATTTGTCATTTTGGTTTATTTTTGATGTGTTGAGTTTTTGGAGTCATTTTGTACATTTTTTCTCCCATTTTGTGTGTTTTTGTACGAGTCGTTCATTGTATTTCCCTCATTTTGTATTTATTCTGAGTCAGTTTTGTTGTGGTTTTATTGATTTTTTTCTGTTTGTGTATATTTGCTGTTGTCTCATGTTTTGTGTTTTTGGAGTAATTTTTTACTTTGGGGCGGCCAGTTGCCCATGCCTGTCTACACCCTTCCATCAAATTGGTCCATTGGTAAAATGCTCATAAAAGACCTTTGACATGTAAAACTTTTTTTTTTTAAATTATCTAAAACTCTGTTGCTCCAGATTTGACATCCAACTCTTGCACATCATGGAGAAAACACCATCAGAGCTGCAGTTACCTTCACGGTAGGAAACCCTTGCTGGGTGCGGTCCTTCACTGATCCTCTGCTGCCTTCAGTCAGATAGCGAGCTCGATGCTGAGTTTCAGGCTGGACGAGAATCTTCAGCTCCTTTCCTTCACTTTTTTGTGGGAATTGCATGGAAAGAGCTCCTCCTTTTTGACGAGTTGTCTGAGAGTCATCTGAGCTGCAAAATGACACCAATATCTCCAATGAACTAATTGTTGGCAATTTGATCATTGCAGGTTGGACCTCACTATCTTACAAATCATGCTCTTTATTTTATTCAAATAATATGAACACCAATACCTCACGTGAAACAAAAGTATTTGTAAAACTAAAGGTAAGTGCAAGACGAAGCTAAATTGTTCATCAATACTAAATATCCAGCAAAAGGTTGCATTAGTAATTGCGTGCTCCAGCCACAAAAGTAAAAGTGCTCAGGAGTTTCCATAGTAGTCTAAGAAATGCAGAGTTAAGAGGCCATCCCTCACCCAAGAATACTTTATCTTAGGTGCTCTTAAAGTGTTCAGAGTTATCAGTTTGTTTAATCTTCAGTGCTTATCCTTGATCTAAGAGTAGCTCAGTGAATCATTGTGACCAACCATTGTTTGCATTTCA
Source organism: Gouania willdenowi (assembly GCF_900634775.1). Taxonomy (NCBI): domain Eukaryota; kingdom Metazoa; phylum Chordata; class Actinopteri; order Blenniiformes; family Gobiesocidae; genus Gouania; species Gouania willdenowi. The sequence goes on along the minus strand of NC_041046.1, from coordinate 28,809,245 downwards.
GTATCCAGACCCAGCCTTTCTATGGACATGACTGCTCGCTTTTAAAGCACGGCAAAAAAAAAAAAAAAAAATGAAAACAAAACAAAAAACCCTTGAGAACAGCAAAATAGGTCCAATTCACCACAACATAAATATTTTTTTTTTATCAATTCACCCTTCATAAACCTACTATGCATACATTTTCCTGATATTTTTTGAAGGCACTGCTTGTGAACATAGTAAGTAAAAAGCCTAAATATATATATATGCAAGGACTATAAAGGCTCCCTTTTATGTGTCTATATATGGCTATGCAAAAAACAAAAGAAAAATCAGTTGTTTGACTGAGGCTGGTGCCTTTTTGTTCTCTGTTTAGATACAAACCTTCCTTTGGACCCAGTCTTGTTGTCAGAGCCGAGCTGGAACAGCACAAAGTGTGGCCCTTTTGCACTGTCTGCATCAAACATGTCCATGCTGGATTCTGTGGCGCGGGCGGCCTTTGGACCAGGTCTCTGGCGAGGGGTGCGTTTACGAGATTTTCGAGGCACCTCTGTGTTGTCATTGTATGAGACGCTGCTGGTGAGACTGAAGTTGGAGAGAGATTCATCAATCCAGATGCTGTTGCTGTGCTCTGAGTCGAGGGAGACCTCGTCCTGGCACGACATGCGACTGTCGTCGAGCAGGTCTTGTGGAGGTGGTGAGATGTTTAATATGGTGCGACGCTTAGACGGGGTCATCTGGTGATGCGATGGTACCTCTTGGGGCGTCACAACTCGGCCTCCTCCGACCTCAGCGCCCACACCGTTCCCTCCACCGCTGCTGGGGGCGTTTCCACCTTCTGCTGCGACAGCCTCCGATGCTCCTTTGACACATCTGGTGTCCCCTGGTTCAGCATTGCTGCAGAGAACTGGTTTCTGGTCCCCCGTTGATGGACTGGAATGAACGGTGGAGCTGGAAGAGGTGGAAAAAGCACTGCGGGGGCCTTCCATGGTGAGAGAAGTGGGCATGGCATCTACAGTGCAAATAGATAAACAGTTAATAGAGCATTCCCAACCAGGGTTGGCTAGCAGTCCCTTTAAAGCCACGGGTATTTCCTTCTTTCCTCCATTTTAATACATTTTACATGTAAATCTGTATTGCAGATATCTGCAAATGTGTGGCTCAGAAGAGACTAAATAGGTAAATAATTGGTGACTCAATACATGAGTCATAATGGCTAATCATTTGTTCATGTTCAATATTATTCAAACTAAGAAATTGGAAGGGAAAATGGAACAATTAAATGTACAATATAAGGCATGCCAATTACTGGAGCTTCTTTTTCTTTTCTTTTTTCCCCCTTTTTTTAGTTCTTGAAAAGGTCATTTTTGGGACTGAGCGTAGCCACAGAGACAAAATAAACAAGCTTCTGACCTATGAAGCAGAGAACTGCAGACCATTTTATATGCAGACACTCCCTGCTTCAGAGGGAACTTCCTGGAATATAAAAATGAGACAGCAAATGAACAATAAAAAGCTAAACAGCAAAAATGTATTCAAATTCAAAAAATGAAAAAAAATCTTGTTGCTCCAGCATGCTGAAAAACAATTTGTTGCCATTTAATAGTTACAATGAACTACTGTAGATATTAAACAAAAAAAGTGGAGAAAAGGTTGGTTAAGATTGTCAGGAAGAGTTCGACTGCTTTGGATGTTGTGAATTGTTTGGTGACTGAAAACAGAGTTAGAAAGAAGAAGAAGCATAAAACTCATGCGCGCAGTATAAAAAACATAATACACAAAATTGTATTGAACCCTAATAAAGGTCTATTCTCTTTTGAAGATTCTGTCAAATCAGTCTTCAGCAACTTCCTGTCGGATATTTTATCTAAATTAAAAAAAAAAAAAAAAAAATGTAGCTAATATTATTATCATTATTATTATTAACATAATTGTCATAATATTGTTATGTCGTTTAAACATCTTTGTGTTTGATTATTATGTGGTGCACTGGTTTCAAAAACGGATATAAAAGTTTGTTAAAAGGATCCTCCACTGTTTTTACAAATGTGGCCAAAAACCTTTGAAATGTCCCTATTAGAATATCCATGCCTAACAAAACACATTATTTTACACCACATTTGTTTTATTAACTTTTAAAAAATGGGACTAGTTTACCGTTTGAGAGCCTGTGCGCCGCCATGTTGAAATGACATCATTGATGATGCAAATTGCCCCTTTTAGTCCAATGAGTTCTATAAGTGGTGAAGCATTCAGGATCATTTAGCAGCTTTTTCAGTCAAAATGACAACTTGTGCTGCTTTGGTTTGCTCTAAAAATCAGTAAAAGTAAAAAAAAAAAAAAAAAAAGTAGTTGATAAACAAAATCCTTGACCGGAAAAAAACTGACAGCGGGGGGCGACAGTTCCAACTCTGCTGTTTCGTAGACGGCATGAAGAAGTTGTAATTTTGACTGAAAAAGCTGAGTTGAATGATCCTGAATGTTTCACTCCTGTAGAACTCGCGTCATCAATGACGTCATTTCAACATCAAACAGTAAACTTGTCCCATTTTTTTTTAAAAAAAAATAATGTGTTTTGTTAGGCATGGATCTTCTAATAAGGACATGTCAAAGGTTTTAGGTCACATTTGTAAAAACTAGGGGCGTGACGAGATCTTGTGCCACGAGATTTCTCGTCACGCTAAAAATCTGTCTCATGGGATATTATTATTATTATTTTTTTTGTGTGAGCTATCCAAACTTCTATTTGTGACCTGTGGGGGCAGTCATGCGCCTTTGCTACGTCTAGCCTGCCAGAACCTATAGCAGGAGAAGGAAAAGAAGAGGAGGAGGAGTCAATTTTAGTTCAATTTGTGGAGGAAGAAGTTTATTAACAGTAAAAAGAACATGGCTGTGTAGCATGTTGTTAATGACATACTGTACTTGGTCAGGCTCTGTTTGCACTATTTGCACTGTGTATTGACAGAGTGGAACTTGTTTGCACTTGAAAAAAAGAAAGAAATATATAATTGTATTTATTTCATTTTAACTTTTGTAAATTTTAGTTTCAATATGTGGAAGCAAAGCCCATGCTTACATCATAAATGTAGAGTTCTAATAAAACATTTCAAAATGCATGTGCAACTCGGTTAAATAAATGTCTGTTGGGCCAGTCACATATTTTGTCATAGTAGTTTTCTTAAAATATCATGTCTCGTCTCGTGAGCTGAGGGTATCGTCACATCCCGAGTAAAAACAGTGGAGGAACCCTTTAATATGACCCTGAATTGATCATTAGACCAACTATGTTCTCCTGTGACTGATACAAGTTGTATCCCAAGCCTTTAATTTACTAGCTTTTATTACTAACACTCCAAAAACAAACATTAATGTGTGTTGCAGTTTGTATATACAGTATATAAAAAAAAAGTACATTTTTGATAAACATCTGTTTTTGATATTGTGGATGCAAAGTACACACAAAAACAATTACAAAGCAACAACAACAACACATTTTCATCATCTTGTTTTGGTTAGTGGATCATGTTCAGTGAAAGCAATAAACCAGACAGCTGCCTGTGTGAGTTAAAACACATGGGCAATAATAATAGCCTGTTGTAATGAATTGTAATTCTGTGGCTGATTAAAAGAACAAACTATTTTTTGTTATTATGTAGTCGGATAATTCCTGGTTTATTACACAGAAAATATATACTGTATATACTGTATATATATATTTTTTTTATCAACCTTCCAATTTGATAACATGATTTTCAAAATTGTAAAGTGCACACTCAAAACGTTAAAGGGCACCTGTAGTGTAAGTAGCATATCAAATGTTACAAGTTTTGTTTCCCTGCTTTTTTTTGATCATTATGTAAACACGTTACAGGTGGAGTTTCTAATATTCATTCATTCATGTGTATGCATCGCTCTATTAAGGCTCAATGATTAATTGCATTTGCGATATTATCACGATATCATAAAACGCGATTTTCTAATCGCAACGGCTGGATTTTTTTTTTTTTTCTTGTCCCGTCTTGTGCTGTCCTGTTAAGGAGTGCAGACCACATGTTTACATGTTTTATGAAACGTGAAGTTAATTAGATATGTTGAAGAGGAAAAGCCATAGATTTGTTATTATTGTTATTAGATATGTTATTGTTGTAATCTGTGCTTTAAAATGTATATTTTATATTTATTTAAAGTTTAAATCAATCTGAAATTGTTTATTATGAAACAGATTGATTCATTGCTTGTGTTTGTTGAAAAATACATGACAAGAGGCCCTTGAAAAAATAATTGCATATTAAAACGCAATCGCAATATTAAGGGAAAATGATCGCAAATTAGATTATTTTCCAAAATTGTTCAGCCCTACTGTCTATCTATCCAGTATTTAATATTCATTATATATTATTATAATTATATATAATTATATATACATATATACAGTGCCTATCATAAGTATTCACCCCCTTTTATTGCTTTAATAAATAAATCAAGGTTATTTTTTCTTTAAATGTTGTTGTTTAATTGACATTACTTTGTAGAAGCCTGTTTTGGTTTTGACATTAAACAGATATTTCCAATACATTTTTGTGTGAAAAAAGCTATTTTTAAAACAATCAGCAGACACCTCTGAGGAAGACTGGCAGTTGACAGTCGAAACATGTAAGTAAGTAAATTTCCCATTAAAAGTTGCCTGAATAAATGAAACCTTCGAATGTAAAGAACCGATAGTAGATCACTATAAGCAGCAGACCAGTTTAGCCGATTTGATCCATATCAGTTTATGTATTTCTCGAGTTTTATCTCTTAAGTCAGCTGCTTCGTAGTCTGAATGTATTTTCCTTAGGTTTCCAAATATTTTAGTCTACAGATTTACTCTGTTACATTATCTGTATTAGCTTCATTAGGGGACAATCAGTTACGTTGGGAAAGGGACGACAAGAGAAGCAGGATCCTACCTGATGCTAGAGAAGCTGAAAGGAGAGTCCCCGCCTCTCCACCGCTCTTTTGACTCATGGCTTTTAGGTTGTGCTGCGTGGCCGAAGGTAACTGCAGCTCTCTGGGAAGAAGGTCATACACCGACTCTGTTGTAGATTCAGAGGAGGGGGGGCAATAAAAACAGAAATTAGGTGATAGATTAACAGAAACTAAACTGCTTTTGTTGATCAAATACGAGTAATGATTCATGGTCCAGGTTGATCATAACCAACTTGCGAACAAAATCTGGTAGAGCTGCATTTATTGCAGTGTGTGTACATTTTAAATTAGACACACGACAAACCTTCAAAGAAATATAACCTTGGTTGGCAATGATTGCGGACACAAAGACATGAATAAACTCAAATGTGTGGAGCTCTGTCAACATAAACAGAGCATGAGCATTCTTGTGATGCTTGACATACCAAACATATTATGTGTTTAAGTAGCCAAACCGCTGTCAAAGAATGCCTTGAAATCATCACATTTCATTTGTCGTCTCCTGTACAGCAATGAAAAAGAAGGAATAGTTCATCTGACAAGATTTAAATGGATTATGGGCAAATCATTAGGTCAAGTCTAAACAAATGTTCATTTCATTATCAGAGAGCAGTTTCTCAAACTTTTAAAGGCCAAGGTTTACATTGAAGCATGAAAAATTTATCCAGGACTCCTCATAATAAACAGACAAAAAACAAGAATTAACTTTTGTTTATAACTGGAATACAACAATACCTAAAACAGTTAATACAACTATAAATACTAAAGGTATTTATCACTCAACTTATCGATCATGGAACCCCACAAGTGCTTAGACCTCAGGTTGATAAATAGGTTTGAGAGCCAAAAATATGGAGTTTATTTACTGGATTCTAAAAATTTCTTCTAGTTTCCTGTTTAGCACAATTCTTAGGTGGAATTTATTCATCACCGTCACGCTTTGTGTAGTTATCAGTGTTTCTCTTTGTTAATTATATGTAAACCACAACACAAACATACTCTGGACTATACTGGTCAAGTGTCTCTTTAAAGTAGGAACATTATATTCTCCACTGTAAATTAATCAGAAAAAGGAAATATAAACTTCTGGGTGGCTATTAATACCAGACACAGCTACGAGCCATTACATTAATTAATTCATTTCTATATTTATCTTAATACATAAATACGCTTTTGCATAATAGCTGCAAATTACACAAACACACAAATGCAATCAATTAGTACTATAAATTATATTTATTCTTAGGATTACTATCAAAAAACTAATTATCTGTTGGGTAACGGTAACATTTCTCAGCAAAGCTTACGTGCCCCTTAGTCCGTGAACTAAATAACTCTTGGTGAATTCTACTTCAATGATAGGAAAAGCCGACATCCATGGATCAAAAAGCAGGTCCACTATGAAGTCTTGCAGACCTCAACAAGCCAGTTAACCCAGTTAGTTATAAAAGTTGCAAATTCTATAGTCGCTAATTTATAACATGGGTATTTTTCAGAGGTGCGAAAAAGGAAAATTAAACCGTTTTAATTCAGGGGTGGGAAAAACCAGAAACAATGACATTTTAAACAGGGAGATTACTCACTTTTCTTTGCCACAAAAAGTGCTCATGCATCCTGTTATTATAAGATGTTAACAGTCACTTTTTCAACCTCTCAACCATTTTTTTTGCAATACTGAAACTGTGCCCAACAACATAGTCGAGCATGCATGTATTTAACTTTGAAATAAAGTCCAGATTAACTTACTGTCCAATTTTATGACTTTTAAGGAGGTATAGACACACAGACTTAAAAGTGTGGTTGCACTCAGTCATCAAACATGCTACAGGTAAGGAATGAGGTTATTTGCAAACTTTTAACAGTTTCAGCACATGCCTGGGCTGGAACATTAAAAGTGTTGTAGGAGAGTGTGGGTGTACTGTCACTATTGGTGATCTGCCAACCATTGTACCATCTTCAACTCCGTTATTAGTCATCATGGGTAAGGCATCCAAAAACACAGAGCAAGCTGATTGGCTGTCTGTAGCTGGTGTCCTCTTGCGTTCTGCTGAGCCATGCTTTCAATTATGACCGCGTTGCTGGTAAGGAACGATGCAGGTGACTCGACAAGCGTACATCAAAAACAGTCTGTGCCCAACTCTTTGTTCAAATAACATCTGCCTGCCAGCGTTATTGCGGTTATTTGGCGGAATCTCAGGATAATAACATGCATAATGAAATGTGGAAAAACCGGAGTTTCCCATTTATTTTTTTTATCTATTAAATATAAAAAACCAGTGGGTGTTACAAGTGGCCAAGAATGGTTTTCTCTGCTTAGAGATTGGATGAGAACATCCCTACTTACTGTATATTAGAGATGTCCTGATATGATACCGATATTGCAGCCTTGCGTATCGACCGATACCGATATTGATCCAATACAATATCAGCACAAATCATACATACTTTTATTACTTATTTTGTAGTGTGAAACGTTAGAAAAGAATTGATCAAGTTATGTTACTCAAACAGTGAACAATAGTCAGCAACTAAGGATGTTAAGATTATTCGTGAGGCAGTTAAAAATCGATTCAAAGGTGTCACGGTTCACATCGATACTCTGAAATTGAATCGCAGTACTTTATTTATTTTTTTACAGCAAAGGGCACTATCTATTTAGAACTTGAAATTCAGGACGCACCACCGTGTTTTAAATCAGAAGCGTGGAAGCATTTTGGCTTCTCCAAGACAAAATGAAAGAGGCGAGAAAGAAAGAAACATGTGAAATCCAAGGTCAGAGGGACACAGAGAGGAAAGGGAGAAACAAGAGAGAGAATGAAAGCCATAGTTTGTTTATTCATATATATACATTTTCAGTTCACTTTTAAAAAGAAAAGTAACTATTATGCAGTTTTGCATAGTTTACCGTAGAGACAGAATTTAAATGAATAGGCTTCTTCTGCATTTGTACTATTTCTTTATTTATTTGATTCAGGATATATTTTTCAATTAAATTGCAATGTTTTGCATAGTTTATCAAGGGATTCTTTTGACAATGAAAGATAAAAAAACAGTACAAAAAATAAATATATATATATATTTCAGTCATCATTTTTCTACAGTCTAACTGTGAGAGAATCGTATCGTGAACCCAGTATCGTGAATCGAATCGTATCAGGAGTTGAGTGAATCGTTACATCCCTATCCGTAACGCTAGGTTACTTTGCTGGAGTGTGAACCATAGTCACCTATGGATAGAAGTGCTGGAGTGGAAAATTTTATCGGAGAGTTTATATCGGTGATTTTAGATGCAGTCCGATAAAATCCAATATTCGTTTTCTGGCTGATATCGAACCGATATCTGATATTAATATCGGATTCGGGACACCTCTACTGTATGTCATTGCTCAGCTCCTCCATGTCAGATGCTTCAAACATCTGATGCAAGTTCTTCCAAGATGCCACAGAGGAGTGATGAGGCCTGTTGTTTCAGGAAGTTGCCTCGGGGCCGGCTCAGGACATAATGGAGGGATTACATTTATTGGCTGCTTTAGAGACACTTTATGCCAAGACTTTCAACTCCTCTGACAAAGACTGGCCGTTTGCAGTCAAAACATGTCAGGAGATAAACATTTCCAGAAAAACCTTGTCTGAATAAACAAAACCTCAACTTAACACACGATGAGTACAGGAGCAAAGAAAGAGTAGGCTGTGCTTTATATAATCTGTGTTTCCCCTGTAGGTTTACATAAGCAGTTCTAAAATATCTATAATGAACTACCGGTGTCATGGTCTGAGTTCACATTGTACTGAAATTGTATATGCGCATGCACGCACATGCGCACTACCGAAAAAATTACTAATTTTTACTAAAAAAAATAAATTAATTTTTGTTTTCAAAGTGAACAGATTATTTGTTTATTGGTTAGGGTTAGGGTTATAATTTCAGCACGGAGATAAACTCTGACCGTGACACCGGTATATCAAATTTGATTTTGTAGAACTGAAATGAAACAAAAGAAAACCTATTGGGGAAACAATTAACTTTTTCTTTTAGGACACAATAATGATGTTGAACATTTATCAGAATGCAATTAAAGGATAAATTAACTGAAAATGATAGAAATGTAACCCAGAAGCATCAATAATAAACAGGTGATTATTTCAAAAAAATATCAACCAAACCAGATGAAAACAAATACAAATTGAGACAGTTACGGTAGAGTCAAGGCCGTGGCCTACCAAAAAAAAACACCAACGTAAAACAGACCACAGGGAGGCGAAAAGGTATTTCTCCGTCTGAGCTAACAGGACATTAGGAGTACAGAAATGTGATGGTACAACAACAACACTTTATTGATATGGCATGATGAACTTGTGCCCATCACAACACATCCCTGACTTTCTACTCTGCCAGCTGCCAGCTTTAATTACTTGCAGCTGAGTCCCGGGGGCTGGTGTGTATATCAGATACTTAACCCTCCCATTGTTACTACTCACTGTGTACAATAGAAAAACCTGGGACATGGTGAAACCTACCCATGCCTCATCATTTCCAAAGCCCTGCAGTCTCTTACGGCTCTCTTTAGAATAGCAGGGTTAGATGGTTCCCAGAAAGGGAGCTTAAAACTGGACTCAGCAAAATCATAACTCTCACATCCAAACAGGACTCTAGTGTGGCTTTGCTGCTTATTTGCTAAGTTCTCCAAACAAAATTATTCACACACACGCACACACATACACACATGCCAGGGTCACAAAAACACGTTTTCTAGCCCTGCGTTTACCCTCAAACCTTGCAGTCATCTTGGGGCTCATTGGCTGGCTGCACATGCAGCAACATGTGCCCCAGGAAATGAGCAGTCCTTCCAGTAAACAGTCAACCACACAGACAGAAAATAAGTACTCTTCTCATGGAGCAGGGGTACTGAATCACTAACTGGCCTGTTTCAAGTGTTTCCACAGTACTTTTGACACTTCTTGATGAAATAATGTTATTTTGCCACATAATCCTGTTTCAATGTGAGCATATGGAGAGCGGCTCTTGATAAAAATGTGACAAACACTTTCTTTTTCACAAAGAAAGAGATTTATTAATTGAAAACGGTCAGACTTTTCTGACTGGAAAATACACCATAGTGACTCATGCAGCACGTGATGTTTTGGTTTTACCTCCAGGCAAGAGCCGCGTCACACAGATCACTGACCACACAGTAAAAACTTTCATTATTTGCCAATTTGTAGTGACGAGCACAGATTATTCTTGACTAACCTATTCATCATGGCACCATGTGGTTAGCGTTGAGAAGGTCTGCTTGTGTTAATGTTACACATTGACCGATATGCACTAAGCTGAAGGAGGACATGAGAAGCATTACCGATTTTTTTTCCACTTATTGACGGGTACCCAATAAACAGCACAGAGTTCACTTATCCCTTTGATCATATAGAAATGTATAATATTGTTTAAGAGCTAGAGACAAATACCATAGATATCTTTTCCCTCATAATGCTTGAATGTGGGGGGTAAAAAAGACAGCACTCACCATGTGAATTGCAGGACTTACACTCCCATTCATTTCTCCCACATTCCTGCTGCTTGCTCTTACTAGCCCTGGCACCTGGGGCGTGGCACTGTGGTTTTTTTTTGGCTGAATGACTGATTTAACTCCCCTCTGTCCCTTGCTCCCCTCCACCTACCCCTCTCCCTGTCTTGTTTACTGGACTCCAGACCCATTTCTGCACTACATCCTGCCCAACTGGTTGGTCGTATAGTCACATGGAATCCTGTCAAGCAGAAACAGAGGTGCAGTAAAGCTTGCAACCTAAAAACGGTACCAATGTGCAATAACTGAAATGAGGGGGCTATGGTTTAGGATCCCACAGAAAAACGATATGCTAGGCTCACCTTGTCAGTGCATTTTTGGGTTATTCCAAGCAATGAATAAAAAAAAACTGGAGGGGCTGGCACCTGTAGCAAAGCATGTACAACAACCCTGAAATGTTTACAGCCAAGCCTACACGAAGGCTGCCGGGGACTCCATAGCAACACAGAGCAGAGGAAAAGTCTTTAGAGCGTTTGATTCTCTTTGGGGGCCAACAAATTGCAAGTAAGAAAATATCATGCAAACTCTAAAGGAGAACTTTAGTTTGCATCAACACTTACAATGTTATAACAACAAGTTTCTGCAAACATCTCCCAGAACTAACCATAAATAATCTGTGGGCAAAGCTTAATGACATCCACAGTGTGATCGAGGTAGTCGTCTTACTTTTGATGGCGGAGTGTTGGGTCATTTAAAAATCAATCCACACGATCTACTACCCACCAGATTGTCATGGTTAATTCTTTTTTTATATATTACTATTGAGTTGAGAGTAAATAATTCAGACGTAACGTTAAATAAAAGCATGGTTATTTTTCCAACTACAAATTTTTGGGGTCTTTTTTTCCCTTGCAAAAATAATATTGTATCGTTAACGCATGACAGCCTGTATTGTATCAGTAACTCAGTGTATTGTCCCGCCGTTGGTAGTTATCTACTGGTAGTATTAAAGACTTTGGGCACTAATAATCCTGATATGGTAATTACAGTACTCTCTCTCCTGCTCGGCTCTGGTCAGACTGCCCTAAGCAAGCCAGATACCATAGCACACTGATAGCACACACCAATGTATTGCCTGAGGAGCCATGTTTTGACTAACATTAACAGCAACATACATAAATAGAATAGTGGCAGATTCGCAGAGACACATTTGTCCAGGTGGTTGGCCTCCGAATCCCAGACCGGTCTTTCTGTGCCAAAACTCTTTGACATAATACACCCTGTGTCCGCATCTGACCAGCAACCCTAAAGCTGGACTCTGTCTCATTCATTAACTATGCAAGTAATCATATACACAGACATACTGTACCAACTTCTAGCTTTGAGAAAAATAATACCATCTGTGGTAGTTTTAAAAATGCACCCATAAGTTTCCCTGGCCAACCTATTATACTGAACACTGTTTTTTTTGTTTTTGTTTTATGAGCCCAATCAATTTTTAGGTATTTGTCTAAGAGAGACATTGCTGATACAGTAGAACCACCTTGTGTCTTGTTGCCGTCTTACAATGAATTACTTTGACATACAGTGCTTCTTATTGTATCCCTGACTAAAAAATAAAAACGGTCTGGAAAACACTGCACTAACAGTAAATGTAACATTGTTAGTGCACTACAACATGATTGACTAACGTAACTTTGACATCTGAATAACCATGTAAGTCATGGAATGTTATGTAAAGGTCAGCTAAGTGCTTAAGTTTCAGTCAGTGGCGTTTCCAGGTCAAGTTGACTGGGGTGGCCCAGGCAGCCCAGCGAGTGAGTGTGGGGTGGCCACTGACCACCTTTGTGGGGGGACTTGGTAAATGGTAATGGAAAAAGGGCAAAACACAAAAACTTGTCTACATAAACATCAGCAGTTCTTTTTCTGTAAAAACAAAAAATGTAATTTTATTCCAGTTGTTTCAACACTGGTTTCATGCAAGTTCTCATGACTGTTTATGATGTAACACTAGCACACAGAAAATCATATTCCTTTCTTGTAGGTTTGTATTATATATAATCAAAAAACTAGCACTGTATTAGTCATCATTAAGTTAGTCAATGCAAGACTCCACCCAACTGTCATCATTTCCTTAAGTATGTGGAAGCGTCATTCCAAGATGTATTGGCAACTGCATGAATTTAGTATTGCCTAACAATACGATAGCAGTTGTTCCCATATAACAAGGTCATCATCACAAAGTCTGAGATAACCTAAATTAATGTGTTAAAACATTTCATTGGGTAGTTACTTTACAGCAGGTAGCACATTGATATGGAAATATTAGTTTAGATCCTTGCCCTAATTCAACCACACAGTAAATACTGAATGTGCTTGTGTTTCTGTGATTGCTTATATTAGGAAACTAAAGAGATTCCCCACAAAACTGTAAAAACAATGAGTGAAAGCTCCTGCAACATTGTAGACAATTTTTTCAAACAGCAGATTTGAGATGCTGTGTAACAGCCAGCAATAACCACCAATAATGTTAGGCTTTCAACGAGTATCCACAACGTTACAGGGCCTGATGTGAGGACCAAACCATTCAGTTATGAGTCTCTACTAAATATTAAGTGAGCCTAACTGATATTCTTACAGCAGCGGAAAGGACTCGCTATCTGTGAGGGGTATTTTACAAGTTGATCACATGGGTTAAAACAACGAGAAGGAGAAATCAACACCACCTAAAGTAAAAGGCAAGCCTGTAGACCAAAAAAATAAAGAGACATTGAATTCTACATGAAAGCAAGGCTTCAAAAAGCAGGGGAATCCAAAGTTTTTACAGAGGAAAACACACGTGCAGTAGCAAATTCTCACCAGCAAAAGAAAAAAAGGCCAAGAATGACAAACGATTTTTACACAACACTGAGGATGACAAAAAACCTCTGAAGTAACCTTTTTGTGTTTTCCAGTACGGTATCATAACATAGATGCGCACACACACATTGAACAAGTGAGTGAGAGAAATAGAGGTGAAACAGGAACTTGAGCAATTCTACAAAAACTTTGCAAGGCTGTGACCTCATCTAGCTAGCTACAAGCTTCATTTCTAGGGTCTTTAATTTAGTTTGTTTATAGGCCTTGTAACTGACTGGCATCCTGTCCAGGATGTACTCCACACCTTGATGTGAGCTAGGGTGGACAGTATTAGATCCCCATCCCCAAGATCACATACAAGATAAAACTGGTACAGAAGAATGTCCGAATCAAATAATGTTCTAATAACTGCTCATGTTTCTAATGTGGGAGATTAGAAATCTATAGGTTATTTACACAACCCCAGTTCTCTAAATAAAATGAGTGAGATGCCTCGCTATTAAGACTGAACGATTAATTGCATTTGCGATATTATCGCAATATCATAAAACACGATTTTCTAATCGCAAAGGCTGCAATTTTTTTTTTTTTTTTTTTTTTTACATCCTTATCAGTCTTGTTACGGTATTTTTAAAGTTTTGAAGCACCGTAATACTGAGCGTGGAGAGAAGGGAAAACACCAGAAAAGGCATCAAACAGCAGCGTCCGGAGATGGAATTCAAAACACAGTCCACCTGTGGACGGTTAAGCTGCTGCAACGCAAGATAGCTCTGAGTGAGAAGAGGTTTTTGAATGGCGTGATATTCTCCGCCCCCGCTACTTATAGTAGGGGGGACTACCTGCAACGGATGAATACATTTCACCAGCCAATCAAGATTGGCGTAATGAGTTTGGGCTTCTGAGATATGACCTTGCATATTCATAATAAATGCAATCAGAACATAAAATATATAGATGCAGCTGTGATGGGTCTTAGTAAACCAAGAATAAGTCCCTGGTCTTCCTAGGAACCTCCTTTGATAGCAGGAAAACTAGTTTTGGATACCATTGAAACAACCTTTTGAAGGAAAAGTGTGGACCTGGTCAAATGAAAAGTGAGAATTTGTATCTTTAAAACATCAAACAATGAGACAGGTTTCAGTGCATGCTGGAACAATATAATTGTCTATTTAAGTTTTCAGGCACTCAGAAATTTTCAGGAGACAAATAGGTTGAGAAATCTAATGCCAAAACTTTGCAAACTGAGAAGCTATTGCGAAACAATCACTGCTTCAGGCTGTGCACACCTTCAATTGCCCCCATAAAGCTTATCCGCACTATAAAGTCTTTCAGCACTCCATTGCTACGGGTATTTCTTTTTAAGATTTAAATATGTTCCCAAACAGAAACATAACCAGCAAAACAGCAAAAAATGAGAAATTGTATGTTTTGTATTGTTTTGTATGCTAAAAACAATACTAGGAAAAAAATAAAAGCCTACTTTAAACAGAGACAGTATTTAGCACCACATAGGAAAAAATACCAGTACAAATTTGTCCTGGTGTAAGTCATATTCCTCGTATAAAAAAAAATATCTTTCCAGGTTATCTTTCACTTTCTATAACACACGATCATTTTATTGACGCTAAAGTAAATTATGGTCATTTCTAAGGGATACACAACCACGAGCAATTATTGAGACATCTTCACAATAATGCCTCACATGCTGAAACAGGAAAACCAAACATTCTACTTGAATTTCTGTTGTTAATTTTATGAGCAAGTTGGTGCTTGTTGAGATGGTGGACAGTCTCATTCCCACACGTAAAGTCTTATTTTACATGACCTTGGTAAATATTTGGTGGATATACTAACAGCAAACAATTTCAGTATGTTTAAAACATTAAACATTCATTTAGATTTTCTAAGACTTTAAGTTGACCACAAATGACATGAGGTGTAAACTAACTTAGGCCCTAATTCACCTTATCTCGACTTACCCAGAGGAAAATGGTTCCACTTCGTGGGGGTGAAAGCAAATGTTATGTGACCTTTGGCTTTAAATTAAAACTAAGGTTAGCTGTTTGTATATTTCTTGTTGCTTAATATATCTGTTTATATTCCTGTATTAAGAAATGCAGAATCATAAGTCGAGTTTTGTTTAACAATTCTGTAGAAAACTCAACTGATTGAATAGCTAGGGTAGTAGGTCATTCAATGCTGAGGTCAGTTATGGTAAAACGAACAACATACTGTACATAAGAATTTAAAGCAGGGATCATAACATAAAACAGACAGCTTTCTGATGACAGTAAGTTACCATGTAGGAATTAGTTTTATTTCTTTAAATCAAGAAGCAGCAGATACGGTTTCAATATCATGAGAGGCTTTTTCAGTGTGCACTGCAGCAAACATTTTTTCTTAAATATCTTCTTCTTGTTAATATTTTACAGAATCATACAATGCCCTTCATAGGATTTTTTTCTCACCTGACCAAAATACTGGTAGTTTTAATTTAATTTAATGAGTGAAAACAATACCTTGTAAAAATGAGGCAAGGAAACCAAAGTCATAATAAATAGACAAGGGTAATTTTTATATTTCCAAGAGTATTTAAAAAAAGCAGTACAAACAATGACAGGATGCGCGAGACTTCAAACAGACTAGTAGTAACATTTATTAAAACCCTGTCAGTCTGCTAAGGAAGCCACTGTCACAGATGACTCAGACAGGAGAAATGAAAACAATGGGATAGCAGAGATAACTGAGGCTGCAGTATGTGGTCATTGATTACATTATAGAAATGATACACCTCAAACATTCATTTCAGGAGGGGGTCATGAATTCTGAGAGAGTAGGGTCCGTCACATATGCATTAACAATATTACCGAAAAATCACTGATGCAAAAAAATGTGTCGGCAAAGTACAACCGAAATCCAGAGAATGTAACATCAATGTTTCTCAAAGTTTTTTGGCTCAAGTACTCCCCTTTTTCTTATTTCTAAATCCAAGTACCCCCTTTGTCCGACTACAACATTTTGCTTCAAAAACTATTTAAAAACACCTATAGAGCATAATGATGGAATGAATAAGTGACAACACACAATTAAAGAATCTCATTTTGTAAATAAGTGTAAAGAAACAGTATTTAGTGCAGTGGTTCCCAACCTTTCTCGGATTGTGACCCTATTTTGATAACAAGAATTTCTGGCGACCTCAAAGACATATTTTTCTAGAATTAGTTTTTGATCATGTTTGAGCTCAGATATAAGTGTATATATATATATATATATTTTTTTTTTTTTTTTTACTGCATTTTAGTTGAACTAGATTCACAAATTGAAAATATAGTATGTTTAAGATTGTGTGTTGTTTTAATAAAATATATATATATTTTTTTTTTAATTTTTCAGAAATTTCAAACTGATTTAGTGGCTCCTGAATAGATTTACTATTTCTATAGTTTTTATCATTTCCTGTCATCTCGCGCCTGGGATGGGATTAAGACTGACACGGTATTTGTTAATTTTCCTCTCTCTCTCTCTTAAGTACCCCCTGTAGTGCCATCACATACCCCCAATTGAGAAGCACTGATCTAGTAGAATCTTATCTAAAGGTTCCAACAAGAATATAAAAATCACTATTATCACCAAACCCTCTTGTTCTGTATTTGTTCTGTATTAATAATATATTGATGATATCTTCAATGCACTACTTCACTAAATCCATCAGTGCCAATTGAAATAGCAACAGGAAAAACCACTCCAAGTTTACTATTAGCTGCTGTGCTGGAAAGGTCATAATGAGAAAGCAGAGTGAAAATACTGGCGTTAAAGGCCACAGCACTTACAGTTCAAAGAGACCAAACCACCTGTGAAAGCTGCTGATGCAAAAAAAAAAAAAAAAAAACAGCTCATTGGCCAGAGTCTACAAACACTAGATACACTAGTTGCATAGGAAATCTAATATCTCTGTAAATCAGGAATAAATAAATGTTGGATCAAGCCTGTAATAATCAATTTTGTCCTTAATATTGCATACTCTCAGATTTCTGTTTATAAATGTACATGTATTTTAGTCTTAGTCAAATTTACTTGACAGAATTAGACTGTTAGAAGTTATGTATAAAGACGATTAAAGTTTTCATCAGGTTAACCTGCCTATAAACCTTTTACACTTTATGAGGCCTGATTATGACCTACTGACACCTTAATGGCTGCATCTCACCCTGCCAATGGAAAGGTGCAGGGCAGCCAAGATTCAGCACACTTAATAGTTAATGTCTTAGTTCAGAATCACCTTGCACTGTAGAGAAACACAGGGGCTGTTTGTGAGATCTCACAGGCGCTTTGGGTTTTTCACAAAACAGTGTAAGAAATACTCCACAGGACACGTGTGGCCGAAAGGAACTGGCAGAGAAAGCAGCCTCGGAAGCTTTAGAAGAGGCCAATTAGTCAAGAATAAATGGAATACAATCAATGTATTTCCTACTTGGAGACACGGCAACAAATAGAAACTTCACACTGAATCAGTACCCTTCAGCTTAGAGAAAACTGTGAACAACACAACGCACAAATATCACAACTATCTGATAAGGCAAAACCTGCTTTTCCTGTATGTACTAGTCGACTAGCATGCTAACCCAGATCACAGGAGTATTTGGAAATGAGAAAATACTTAAAAAAAAACATTTATTCATAAATTATAGAAAGAGACATAGAATTTACCATTCACCATTAACAGAAAATATAAACATAAGCAAAAAAAGTGACGAGTGCAGTAAATACCACAGTAGGTGATTTTATGACCTGATGTTCATTAGATATCTCAGTGGGGTTGATCGAAGAGATTATAATGCATAAGAAAAATGATTTCCTCTCAAGTAAAGGAGTGGTTCACACAGTCTAGCATTAAGTCCTGTACCTGTTCCTTACATTTAGCAAATTTTTCTTTCATTTTAGACAAATTCATGTAAAACAGCATGTTCTATATCATTGTTAAAATGCGTAAACATGAAAAATGTCAAAATTAAATCTAAATGTTAAATCAGTCATTTCTAAACATTTAGCTTTACACTTGTCGACCGAATCAGTAATTTCTAAACATTTAGCTTTACATTGGTCGACTAAATCAGTCATTTCTGAACTTTTAGCTTTACATTGGTCGACCGAATCAGCAATTTCTGAACTTTTAGCTTTACATTGGTCGACCGAATCAGCAATTTCTAGACATTTAGCTTTACATTGGTCGACCGAATCAGCAATTTCTAGACATTTAGCTTTACATTGGTCGACCGAGTCATAGTTTCTAAATTTATCTTTCATGTTAACAAATTTTTAACAATGATATAGAACAGGCTGTTTTACACAAATTTCTGTCTCAAATAAAAGAAAAATGAGCTAAATGTTCAAAATATGTTGGCTATAAAAAAGTGTTTTTACAGTCGGCACCCTATAGGTCACAAGTGTTGTTAAAAATGTGGTACACCTTTACTGTCAGTTGTTGATCAACAGTATTTTTTTCGTCATCTGCAAGCTTTTAAGGCAGTCAAGTATTTTTAAGCGCATGCCGCGAAGTTTACTTAACAGGGCAGAGTCAATATTAATAGAGTGTTATTTAAGCCTTGGTTTATACACAGAGCAGCCAGAGAGTTAATGATCGACCAGCCTTTGGTGGGAGACAATAAAATAACAGAAAGCACAAAACTGTTTGAGGATCAGACATCTTATAATTGTTAACCAAGCCTGAAAGAAGTTATGAGAGAGCCATGACATTCTTCACCTTTAATGTGAAACTGGCAGTAAGACTTTTATCACATCTATTACCGACCAAAGAGAGAGCGTAATGGATAGCATACCTATCTTGAGTGCTATCATCACAGGGATTGTGTTTTGTATGATTTCTCACATCAGGTAAAAATTACCTTATTAAAATGTTTAAAAGACATTTTCCACAAAAAAAAAAAAAAAAAAAAACTCCAAAAAAACTTTTTCCGATATGAATGTAATAAAACATGTTCTCACTGAGGACTTTGTTCAAATAAAAGAGTAAATCTATACACAAACAAGGAGAGTTGGCCTCGGCGGTGAGATGAAAAATGAACTCCTCCTTTCGCACACGTCCAACTGAACTGTGTTGACATAGATACACAATAGTATGATTAGTAATCAAACAAGGCAGTCAAGATTTGTGCAGATCACAGAGCAGCTGACGTCAAAACAGAAACTTAAAGTCTGCGGCAAAATAGGACTGTCAGAAAAGGCAAATACAAAGAGTGACAGCATTAGCAAATACTGCAAGGAATAAAAATGACAACTGAGCTGAGAAGTGTAAATAGTTCTTAGCCTTTTGGTTTCATTTTCCCACAAAAACACCAGAAACAGGCAGCATCTCGTCAATAATCATGAAAGGGAGCCGGCATGCTTTCTTTCATTTTTGTTTGGATATTTGGTTGATTGGAAACGGGGGGAAAAACCATGATGTAAATGCTGCACTAAACTCAGTGATTAGTATTATTTTTCACCATTGTTTGTTAGGATATTTGTTAGCAGGAAAAAGTTCTGAAAGGATTCAAAGAGGAGGTATGATGAAAAAATCACTTTCTAATGGTTTTGCTACAGTGATATACTGTACATCCCTTTAGCCTCATTCAGAGGGCCAAAGTCGGAAAAAGTTGCATTTCCTCCCTTACTTGTTATTCCACATTTTGTAAAAAGACAGCTCAAAACGGGCGAGTTCGATTTTGCCCGGCAGTTCACGTCACACGCTAAAACTCCTCCTACTGACAATCCTCTCTCCTCCTTACATGGACATAATACACACCTTCTAGAATGTGAGCTCCACCCTCTCCAACTACCTAACAGCTAAAACAAACACTGCGGTTTAATATAGAATATATATTATACTTTATTGCCATATACTCTATGTAAATGCAAACTGCACTACTTTTTCTGCTGCCGATCGTCTTGGGAGTCACTGCTTGGAGCCACGGCCATTGTTCACACACATCAGCTGTTAGCACTCTATGCTAATGCTACACCAGCCTATGGAGCGAGACCCGACATCGCTTGTGAACTGAGGAGGAAACGATGGGGATTTGTGGCTCACAGCGGTAACAGACTCGGTTGTGGAATTGCTTCCAACTTTTAAGTGGTGACGGACGACGGAGAGCGATAAGTGTAAAGGAGAGAGTCTCCTGCTGCTATGGTTCTGCAGCAATGCGCGCACACTTTTCTGACTCAAAAATCACAATAGCTGCTTACATAGAAGGGATGTAATGATTCACTCAACTCCCCATACGATACACAATACAATTCTCTTACGATTTATTTTACAAAATGAGGCTGCAGACAAATGACTGAAAAATATTTTTTTTTTCTTACTATACTATTTTCTTTTATCTTTTATTGCCAAAAGAATTCCTTGATAAACTATGCAAAACAATGGAATTTAATTTAAAAATAAATCCTGAATGGAAAAAATAAAGAAGAAGCCTATTCATTTAAATTCTGTCTCTACGGTAAACTATGAAAAACTGCATAATAGTTCCTTTTCTTTGTAAAAGTGCAACTGAAAATGTATTTTGTGCCTTAACAATTGGACTTTAAAACAAATCCCATATCAAAGAAATAATATAAATAAACAAACTATGACTTTCATTCTCTCTCCTGTTTCTCCCTTTCCTCTCTGTGAAAATAATATATATATATATATATTATTTTTATTTTTATTATTTTATTTTATTTTTTTAGTACTGCGCTTTAATTTCAGAGTATCGATGTGAACCGTGACACCTTTGAATCCATGTTTAACTGCCTCATGATTCATCTTTACATCCCTAGTAAATAGCCATGTGTTTTACTGTAATGTGCAGTTTTTTTTAGCTAAAAACAATAACAAGAGTGTGTGCATGGTAAAAAACAATCACTGGTGATCGCTGTTGTGTGTGTGTTCAGAGTCTCCAGACACGCCTATTCATGAATATGGATAAGTAGGCTACGAATCAGCCCCTTTTGAGAATTGCCCTGAAAGTGACTTTTCAGAGGGCTAAAACTCCAAAAAAATGGGAAAACAAGCCTCAAATACTATGTTGTTGGGGTTCTTAGAACAAATGGAAATGGGTGGGAAAAAAGCATCGTACTGGACCTTTAAATGAAATTTGGTGAGCTTATAGACAACGTAAAAAGGAAGAACGAGGTTGATTTTGGAGATGATCCGGAACGTGCTGTAGATATAGTACCTCTAAACTTGACAGAGGTTTGCGCTCTCTGAGTGCTATTGTTTTTACCGTTTTTTATAATCTCTTTGAAACTATAGGTGTTATTATATAGCACAACACCAACCTTACAGTTCTAAGTGCAAATTAAACAGAGGTCTAAGGTCATAAGAATATGCTAGTTCCACTTGCAAACCATTCAGTGAAAACAGTTTCTATTTCTGAGGAGCATTGACGTAATTTTTAAGTTCTAATAAATTGGTAATATATCAGTATATTAAAGATAAATAGTTGCGACATCTGACTGTTCAGGTTTAAAGCTGCTTAACTCACATTTACAAAAAGTCTAACTGTATACCATCAAAATTTATTTGCATAAATTATATGAGTCATCATTAGCCCCTTGCATGGCAGCTCTGTCCCATTGGTGTGTGAATGGATGAAAGAGCCGATATTGTAAAGCGCTTTGAGAATATATCGGTGGTCATAAAGCGTTACATAAATCAAGTCCATCTACTGTTTATGGCCGACTGTTTGAGTGTTAAAATGTAATTTTTTTTAAATGTAAAGCATAACTCACATATTTAAAACTGTACCTGTATGTCATCCAAAAGTTGTTCTCATAAACCCTCTGAAAGGGATTCACTCACAAACAAAGGCAGAAAGGTAGAAATTGCCGCTCGAAAGTTTGCTTTTGACTCCACCCACAGACAAACCGGTTGTTGACAAATGGTCATGTGACTTGAACTTCGAAAAGGTTTCGTGATTGCATTGTGGGATTTGGAATTCTGTAGAACAGGGGTATCAAACTCAGGGCCACATACGACTCCACAAGTCCACAAAATCCATGTTTTTGGGAGGAAAAAAGCACCAATTCGATATTATGGTTCAGAATCAGCAGTTTGCACTTTTCGCATGTAGGAAATATTCTGTCACAATGTATGAATGTTAAGGAATTGATCAAAATTCCTTAATTTTCCAACTAAATTTAGCAATTCTGTGGGAGAATTAGAGAGAATTTTCCAGGTTTTAAGACAGAAAAATGTGATTCAATAATACTGCAAGCCCCATTGTATTTGGATTGAGTTTATTGAATTTGTGAATTTGGAGTAAGTGTGATACCTATAACATATATGAGGATTTACAAAGTCATGTTTTATTGTAATTTTTACTGCCAGAGCCGTTTTTGTCCTGCTTTGTTTATCATGTTCCCTGTCCAATTTTGGACATTATCTTGCGATTCACTGACCATTTTTCTAGAGCCAGACCAATATTGAATATTTAGAGTCAGTACCAATAGTGGGGTTTTAAAAAGACGATATGCAATATAATGCATCCGTCGATATATGAGAACAAGATATATACTGTACAATGTACATAACATACTTACTTATAATACCCAAAATGCAATTCAAGACAAGGAAGCAAAACACTACTAAATTAAAATAAGAAACTCTAAGTTGTAACACTGCCACTGACAAATAAGAGACGACAAACTTGTGCAAACTGTATTTCTGGAATTCATTGTAAAAAAAATAATTTATTTCATTTAATTAATATTACATATGTGTGTATATATATATATATATTACCATTTTGTATTTTTAGAGCAAAATTAGGAAAGGCATGTGTTTTGTAAAAAAAAGTGATACTAAGTTATGTAAACACAAGTCTTTGTTAAAATAAATAATAAATTGCAAGAAAATATAATAAGAAAAGGACTATAACAATGTCTGATTACTATGTTTGTATAAATATAATACCACAAAAATCAATCATGAAAGTATTATACATTCTAAAATTGTATTATGCCTATAGTGATATATAATGAAAACAACAATAAGCAAATCATTATGCATATATTTTTGTGATAACATTTAGTGAAAATGTAAAATCCCTAATCATTTTGTGTCAAAGAAGTACGTTTATGTCGTGCAAACAAATAAATAATATAGTATTAGAAAGAAGTGACTGTAATAGGTCACTTTACAAACCAACAGTGAAACCTTGAAATATCTAAAGCAGCGATTCTCAACTGGTGGGTCGGGAACCAAAAGTGGGTCACGGACCTGTACTTGGTGGGTCGCGGACAGCTGGTCAAAAATTAATAAATACTTAATGTTTCCAATGTTGGACATGTCTTTTATTTTGAAAGACATTTTTTTTTGACAGGCATGCTGTGCAATGTATGTTGGACAAGAAAATATATAGAATTATGTTTAGAAAAAAATTATATATGCATGTTTTCAACAGCTATTTTTGAAAAACTAAATTTGGTTGGTTGAATTCTAAAAAAAAAAAAAAAAGTGGGTCACGTTTAGGACTGCACGATTATGGCAAATATGATCATCACAATTGTTTTGATCAGTATTGTATTCACGAATGTAATCACAGTCATTTACCACATTAGGGAAAAATTTGTGTTTTTATTGCACTACGTTTAAACAAACAATGTGTACAGTGTACAGAGCAAAATTAAGCTTTACAATTGAATTATAATAAAACAAAATTAACCCAAAATTGTAAAATGTACCAAAGGCAATCTGAATAAATACAATATTACAGAGTGCAGAGCCCGTATTTTAAATGTAAATATTGCCAACGATCAGGTTGTTTTTTTAATCGTGGCAACCAAAATCGCGATCAAGATTAAAATTCGATTAATTGTGCATCCCATATGCAGAGTTTGCGGGGGGCATTGACCCCTCCCCCAGTGGTCAAAGGTTTTCATTACAGTTTTCCCATTTTTTTTATATAACTTACACAATATACACATATTTTAAGTGCCAAAAAACAGTGACTAGGAAATAATAAAAATGGCGATAAAAAATTCAAAGGTTCACAAAATAAAACCAAGTAAAAAAGTTTAAAAGGACCAGCAGCCGATGACATTTGACCCTCCTGCTTCCCGTAGCAGCTGAGTACATGGAGGACACCCCGGGTGCTCCATAGACTCACTAGTCTGTTGTTTGTAGTGATCCACTGAGCAAACAAGCGGGCTGGAACAGAGAACGAGCAATCCCTACGCTCAGTGTCTAGATATAAAGCGGTGGATTGAGCGAAGTTGTGATAATCTACTCGCCCGCCTTACCCCGCGACAAAATCGGCGTCCACCGGCCGTGGAAACACATAGACAATCAGCGAATGCGAACTGCGGAGTAACGTTGTTAGAGACTTTTAATGCCATAAATTATGTTGGATGTTTAAATGCTTTTAATCTATATTAATCATTTTATTCTCTCCTACCTGTGTTTAACTTAGTGATTTACAACTGCCAGCAAGTCTCTCCCTTCATGTAAAAGTGTACCTGCATCAAGTGTTGTATGATATATCATGTAGAACATAATAAATAATAACACTGCTTATTTTGAGCAACTTTACTCTCTCCTTCTTTGAAACTGATATCCGGAGTTTCTGAGAGAAACGTCTCAATGTCCGGCCCTCAACAGCTCCACTTTCTCCCCCTGCCTCTACCAATCTACCAGAAGCCACGCCTCTACTTTTGTGCAAACGTATCACGGAACATAACAAGGTCACATCAGGTTGCATTGATATAGGTCTATGGGTCAGGTAAGATCCACAATCATATTTACCCGTTTGCTGTTGTGACGCGCAGCCTTGTTTCAGTGCACAGTTCCGCATTCACTTTGATTGACAGGCTCAAAAACAGGAAGTCAAAGCCTATTGGCTGGGTGGACTCGGCGATCATTTCCATTTGTATAGGGGTCTATATAAAAATAAATCTTGAATAAAATAAATAAAGGAATAATACAAATGAAGAAGAAGTTTATTAATTTAAATTCTGGTTCTATAGTAAACAATGCAAAACTGCATAATAGTTCTTTTTCTTTTTAAAAGTGCAACTGAAAATGTATTTTATGCCTGAACAATTGGACTTTAAAAAAAAAAAAAAACGTCATTGCACTGATTTACGTCAGATATTTGTTTGGACTAGCAGAGGGCGCTGGTAACCCAGTGGTCAGTTGGCATGCAGCTAATCTAGCAGTGAAGAAGAGATGCTACGCTAGCAGACACAGCGAATAGAAAAACTTGACTTTTACAGATATTCACGTAATATTAGAAATATTCTTTCGGTGCTAAAGCGGTAAGGAATCATTTATTAACATGTAACATTAACATGTGAAAGTAGAAGGCGGCCAGAATGAAAATAGTAGCAGATTCCGCCCGCCGGTACACTGCTGGACAAGAGAAGGGATAAATATATAGCGCCCTCTGCTGTTTAAAAAAAGTACTGCGATTAAATTTTCAAAGTATCGATGTCAATCGTGATACCTATTGTAACGCGTGGTGATGTATCTTGCCGTGGACGTGTGCTGCTGGATAGCAAAATGAGCAAGACTTCTTGATTTCCACACGGTCTTGTTTATTCTAAAGAAATATGAGGGCTTCACCACTCGTCACATTGCACATCGGTCTGAGTACACGCGGCCGATGTCCACGACATTAAAAGTAAAAAGAGGAAGTAAACGAAGAAGATTGACCTAATAAACATACCAAAATAAAAGAGGCGCCACCTTGGGGCGTTATACATTCAAAAGTGACTGTTACACTATGAATCAATTTTTAACTGCCTTACGATTAATCGCGATTAATCGTTACATCCCCAATAAACATAGATTTCTCAGAAACTCTGGATATCAGCTTTAAGTTACAGTGGGGGCTGAACATTTCAAGCTGCATTTCGGATTTATTTTGGCAGGTCCATAATACAGCTTTGAAAACTTATGTTGCAGAAATGATAATAATAAAACTGTTAGATTGGTACATCTGTTTTCATTCCATTATTGTGAAGTTTTCTCTATATATATATATGTGTGTGTGTGTGTGTGTATAATGGTCTAAAGTTGCTCCTGACATCAAAGACTGAGTAAGAGATAATAAATAAATGAATGTCACTACATCAAAGGAGAATTTGGGGAAACTGTTTTACCCTTTTTATCTAAGACACAAAGTGAACTTCTGATCTTCAGGGTCCCTGAATAATGGCACGTCTTGATGGTCCCACATGTTGATTATCAGGGGACGCTGTATTACACGTGAGGAGCCTAAAGGGGGCGGGGTGAGATGTGTGTGTGTGTGTGGGGGGGGGAATTCCATAGACACACACTGAGTGCTGTCAGTCAACATTGAGGTACATATAGGATAAAAAAACTGGTCTGACCGCTTTGCTGCTGTGACCTACACACAGTAAAACAACGCAGTGCTTCACTTTGGACCAGGACACAGCTAAAGGCTTCTATAGAGGACTAGTTCATCAAAATAAACGTATCATTAGCAGATAAAAAAAACAGGAGTTTGTCTACAAGTGGAAAACACTAACTAAGCCACCAACCAAACTGAAATCAAGACAGAATAAGTCTTACCTTTGGAGTACAAGGATCTAGGAGAGTTCAGGTCGAGGTCCCCGCTGAAAAGGGAGATAAAATCTGAGGGCATTGCAATCCCTCAAGCTGAGGAAACGGGACACCGTCAGTCACACACGCCGCCACGTCGCTAAGAAACGGTTCTTTGACTTGTGTGTGTCCCACTGGAACTCCTCTAGTCCCTGGTTCCAGCTCCGCTGTGACTGTCAGCTGCCTGCTGGGATCCCACGGTGAGCTGAACTACGACTGCTGTGATGTGTTCACTGACTCAGTGATAGAGCCCTACGGCGAGTAGCACGCGGCTGACACGCCCACACACCGGTGACGCAACACGTACAAGACACGACACGGTCATAATCATAGAGTACAATAAATAAATAAATAATAATCAATGAGTACAGCATATATATTGGGGTGCCGATAGTAAAGCTGAGCATGCTAAAATAAACAACAACTTTTTGCAACAAACCACATTTAAAAAACATTTTGTGATTTTTTTTTTCCTCGTAAAATATAAAGTAAATGTTAAATGTTATGTTTAAATATAAATGTTAAATCTGAATGTTAAATGTTAAATCTAAATGTTATATGGCAAATCTGAATGTTATATCTAAATTTCAAATGTTAAATCTTAATGTCACGGGTGAAACAAAGCATTTAGCTAATATGCAAATTCACCTGAAGTACCAAAATAAAAGCTAATTTAGATTTAACGTTTATACTTCAATGTACCATTTAGATATAACATTTAGATTTAGAATTAACATTTAGATTTAACAATGACATTATGTTTTTAAGAGAAAAGTAAATTTCACAATAATTGCTGTAAATCTGGTCAAAAGTAACATAAAGTCACATATTTTTAAAACGTGGATTGTTGCTAAATGTTGGTAAGGGTGTTTCAATTTCACTGCTACTTTCAATTTCACAAGTTCTTTTTTTTTTCCTACTTCCTGTTTTAGGTGGCATCGCTCAACTTGCATCACAAATGCTAATCAGCTGTGTGCCATCAAGTGGGATTCAACATTCAGCACATCTGGGTAGCAATAGATTTAATAGTGAATCCTAAAATCCTTTTCAGGGTCGCAGAGGTTTGTTGGTGCCTATCTCCATCTTTCTTCAGGCGCTTGGCTGCGGTCCAGTCCATCGCAGGGCAACAACCACATAGACAGACCATCACTCACACTCTCATTCACTCCAACAGTCAATCTAGAAAATCCACTCAACCTAACAGTCCTGTTTTTGGATTGTGGGAGGAAGTCGGAGTGCCTGGAGAAAACCCACGCAAGCACATTGAGAACCTGCAAACTCCACACAGAAAGGACCCAAGTGTCCACCTCAGGGCTTCAACTCAGGTCCTCTTGCTATGAGGTGGACCTGCAAAGCTAACCGCTACACCGCAGTGAAAATATAAGATACATTGAAGAGAATATTGCTGTATGAGACCCAATATGTTTCTCACATTTATTGTTTTAACATATTACATAGCTTCCTAAATTAAATTGCACAATAAATAACATTTGCATTATCTTCAGTTGGTTTTACAAGCCCTTGCACATTAGACATAGCCAAGCAGCAGTGGAGCGACTGAAACTAACACATTAATTTTGGAGGATTAGTATTCATTGACAAAGTTACAACATGGCTACAAAGTCGAGCTGGTTAAGGCGAGTAACTATAACATCTGAAGCAAAGTACGCTGTGAAGCTTATTATGATTAACTCCAATTTGCCTGCAGACCAACAGATCATCCCTCCTAAATATTCTTCAGACTAATTGTGGACAGACTGGTTCCTGGATCAGATGGAGGAGTAAGTCCCTCAGTGAGGTCTTCACTTAATTTCTTATACTTGAGTCCAAACAAGCTGCAGAGTTTCATGAGCATCAGGTCAACGATCTCATCTTCGTCTGAAGGCTGAATGAACAAAAACAGATATATATGAAACTCAAGAATGATTATATATCTCCTCCTAGATATATTCATACAGAAGTCAGAGCTGGAAGGAATGACAAATGTCACGATCTACCACAACGTTGAGAGTCTTTAGACCATGTTTTGGGTGAGTTACCTTGTGATGTATTTGCTCTTGACTGAATGCCACCAGAATGACTGAGATAAAGAGATTCAGCACCATGAAGGTCATAAAAATGATGCAGGAACCAACAAGGAAAGCTCCAATCACAGGATTGTAGTTCAGAACCTGAAAAAAGAGAGGGAATAACTATTGTCCACTCTAGAAGAGTCTCATCTTATTCTGTTGCTCTACATAAGTAGTAACACCAACCTCATCGTAGTTAAAAATGCCAAGCTGTAAGCTCACAATTGTTTGAACAGCGTTGAATAGAGTATGGTAAGAGTACAGCTTCCATCCATACATCAAGTTAGACTGAAAAGGTCAAGTTTGTATTATTGAATCTGAAGAAATGCATGTGATTGATAGTGTGGGTAAACTTCTTACAGCTATGGAATAAGCCAGGAACATGATTGCCATGACCAATAGGAAGCCTGAAATATCAGTCCAGGCTCTCTGCAGTGTTGCTGTGATCATGTGCAGTTTGGGATTCAACCTCAGCAGGTGCCACAGTTTGACGGTAGCCAACAGTACCAGGAAAGCAATCAGATACCCGAGCACTGCATCGGCCTTAGCAGTCTCATGAAAACTGGCGTATCTGCACACAGAGAATAACAAATTAAAATATTTAGACAGCAGCCAGAAAACAGACTATTGATGTATTGACCCTCCACTATATACTGCTTATTATGAAATATATTTAGGTTATATTATACATGATAAACAAAGTCTTTTTGCAGATAAAATTGCATACTGAAAACTTTTTTTAGGGTTTTATCTTGGGTTTTTATTCCTATTGCTCACTGGTGTTTGTTGTTCTGGTAGAAGGTCATGTCCCGCTCTCCTAGTAAAGTCCTCTTGATGAATACAGACAGTGCACTCCAGCTGAGAATGATGATAGCCAGCTCCAGTAAATTCCACTTACTCCTGAAATAAGCCCACTTCTGTTTCCTCATCAGCTTGCCCTATCAATTTTCAAGCAGAGATCACATCACTATGGTTTATACGACTTTTGATGATATTCTAGTAAGGTTTGTGTTTATGCACCTGAACAGTCATGTAATAAATGATAAAGAGGAAGTAGATGGCTTCAGAGGCCATCACAAAGATGTGAAGGCCACCAGTGGACTGATACAGACGCACATTCTGAAGCTCACTGCGGAACTGGAAAGCTCCTGAAAAAACACAGTCATAGCATGAGTTACATTCACTTATAATCAAAAACTTAAATTAATTTCCTGTTGCAGTAGCTTTACTTGGACCACTTACCTATGGCTGAGGTCTCGAGCATGAAAGTGACAATGCAAAACAAGTTGACGTTGGCATTGTAAACGGTGAACTCTACAAAAATAGCTCGGGTGTACGTGTCAACCCAGATGTTGTCATAAAGGTCTTGAAGGGCTCTGCAGAGAAATTAATATTTAATAGGATTTAAAAAAAAAAAAAAAAGATGACAGGGCAAAATCCCTGTCCAAGGATGATTTATTTGAAAAAGTGCCAAACTGAAAATTGACAATCTTTGACAAGGATAGTATTTTGTATTCAATATGAGAAAAATCTGCAACAGATTATCCCTTTATTCATTGAACATTTACCTGCTGGAGTTTTGTAAATCTGGACCCAGATCCACCACAAAGCCTCCTCCTCTGTAGAGCATCAGGCTCCCCCAGACAGGAGAGGACCTTAGTTTACCCTGTGATTTGTACGACCAGGGACTGTGAGGGTCTACCACAGTGTTATTGTCCACCGATCGACTCCAGCCCGGGCCGTAGGAGCCCCTTTCCTCCACATCCCATGAGTATGGAGCGTGGCAGTCCTTCACAGAGTGGTGCATGGAGCGAGCAAGGCGGCAGGAGTTTTTCTGCACCCTCACCTGACGGATGCGTGCATTTCCAACAAGCTTCGAGTTGCCATCGGTGACAAACCCTGTGGAATAATTACAATAAAACCAATAAAAATCATTTGTATATAATATCACAAACTGCAGGGTCTTTTGTTTTTTTGGGTTTTGTTGAGACTCAATGAAAAATACATGTAAAAACAGCCACTTAAATGCAAAACATATTTCAAATGATGAATGAAGCACAATCCTGTTCAGCAAAATATTAATATAATAGAAGTCACTGTTGAACCTCATCTTGAACAAAAAAAAGTCCAAAACCTTCCCAAAAACAAAATGGAATTACTAAAAATAAGTTTTTGTTTGCGATTTCAAAGTCTGCAACAATGAGCAATATTAAGATTACATTAATTAACATTAAAAACAACTGCCTGGGATTTCACAAACTCATTGCCAAAAGAGTGTCATGAACACAAAAAACAATGATGGTATTTCATTGCAGAGCACTAATGCGGATTGGTGGATTGTTCATGGGGTTTCCATTGCCACAAACTGTTCTCAAGGTAATGTGATCACCATAACTAAGTTAATGTGTTCTATGCCAAAAATTAATAGTTGGACTGTTTCAATTTGCACTAAATTCATTATAAAGTGTAATGATAGTTGTAAATGCTGATCAGCTGCTGTGCAGGCAGCTGAAATGTAGATGTTTGAAGAAATTATTGTGTGTACTTAAACCTGCGATACGCCATCCATAAATTGATTTGTGATTGTGTTAGTAGGATGATACTAAAACTAACCAATCACTGACCTGGATACTCTCCAAACAAATTGCTCAGCAGGGTTGTGTTTGTCCAAGTGAACACGTCTTGAATACTCATGGTGTCTGAGATCCCTTTGCTGAAGCTCTGACGAATGTGTTGGGTTAGGAAGTAAGCGTTTGGATCTCTTTGACCGTATGCCACCAGGAGCAGCATCCACATAAATCCCATGTATGCTGGAACACAGTAATAAATATTATGTATTACCATTGGGGTGTTGAACTGCATTGCATTTCCTTAATTTTTAGGGATTTCTACCAAGAATCTCTCTGATGAGAGCAAAGACTTTCTGCTCTTTAATCATGTTGCTGCGAATTTTTTCAAGGTCAGTTGGAGGTGGTGGTTGATAGAAACTGCAGGTACTGTCTCTTCTTGCTGCCCGCATTGCATTTGGATCATCTGCAGGAAAAGATTGTATTGGTTTAGGGTTTTGTTTCCTTTTCAAAAGCGGAAAATGCAAAGAAGTAAGATGAGACAAGAAAGTGCCTGGGCTTCTGAGACTGTCATCTATCTGAGGCTCTCCGTACTCTTCCTGGTCCACTTTCTTCAGAACCAGAGCAAAAAAAGCAGCAAACCCAAGCACCTGTCATGGAAGATTGCACAACAGAAATCACTGTGAGGCATCAACTAAATAAAATTACCAACATATGATCCAGACAAATCTAGCAAGATCAGTAATCAGCATTTTTCAAAGACAAAAAAGGACAGAAATATCAGCAGATTCAAGTGCAGTAATAAAAAGTAGGATTTCCCCGAACAAACTTTTTGACTTCAAATATGATACCGATATTGCGCTCATTAGTTATAGCCGATAATGATATCAGTTTGATTCGATATCAGCACAAATCATAAATACTTCTTTTACTTGTTTTGTAGTGTGGATCGGTAGATAAGGCTTGATCAAGTAATATTACTCAAACAGAGAACAATAGTCATCAACAATGAGAAAAACTGATCAAATTGAGTAAAATAAGTAAAGAATAAATTAGAAGACCCTAAAAAATAATCTAAACAATAAATCCAAATTATCTTTTTGAAGTGCAAAATAACAATTCAAGTTCCAAACAATAATTTTTTTAATATCAGTATTTAGTTCTGTCAGCTGCCAGATAGAAATGCTGGAGCAGAGTCTGGAATGGACTGCTTGTATTGAAGATTTTAGATGCAGGCCGATATTATGTGATCCAATTCTTTCTGCTGATATCTGACCGATTTCCGATATCAATATCGGATTGGGACACCCCTCATGAAAAGCTCTTCATGGATTCAAGATTAATTATATATGGATTTAACTAGATTACAACAACTAGTCTTATTGAACAAATGTCTTACCTTTAGCGGTTGGGTGATGAAGAGACTCTCAAAGAAAGAGACCACCATGGAGATTAGCCAACTTATAGAGCGGTCTTTGCCATACGTCAACCCATACATCATGGTAAAGTATCCTGATACCCCGCTGGTGACTATCACTAGTATCCAGCCAACAAACACAAACCACCATGGCAGCCCTCCTTGAGTAGACTTTTTATTGGGTTTTTCATCCAAGCCCTCCTCTGGGCTGGGACTGCGAGCTACTTGTTCTCCATCCAGGTTGGATGAAGGCACATGATACTCCAGGAGACCCTTCATCCCCTGAACCTGCTGTACAGCTCGGTTGTAACTGTCTGATTTTAAGAAACGAGAAGGTCCTAAAAAACCAAGCTCCTTCTCAACCAGAAGCAGCTGCCGGTACAGGCACCGGCTGTTATTGGTCTTCTTTTGAGCTTCATCTGAGGTCTTCTCACTGCCCCCCCAAACATTGTTTTCTATTGATGAAAATAACCAAATTAATAAGAACAACATTCCAAAAAGAAATATGAAGGAATTGGTGAAGTGTAATGAGAAACTTTACCTTGTAGGTTGACTGACCCTAAACTTAGAATCACAGAGCGGTCTTTTTTGGAGGTTTCAGTGTAGAAGTTTCCAGCTGCTCTATTCTGTTGTCTGATGATGTCCTCCACCAGGGACAACAGGGTGTTGATATCTGCCTGCTGGCCAGGACGAAGATCTAAATGTGGCAGAGGACTCTTCATGGCCTTTGAGAATGACTGAGCAATTCTCTTTATATCCTGATTTAAAAACACCAACATAATCAGCCTGGGAGAGTAAAGTCAACGAAGCTATAGTAGAATTGTCTATGATTTTACCTTGATCACCGTGTCAGGTGTGATGTCCTTCAGCTCCTTCTGAGGAGATGAGGTCTGTGAGGGAGAAACTCGAACCGTCTTGCCCTGTCTTGACGATTCTCTCTTGGAGGATTTCTCTCGAGGTCGGGTGTTTCTGAAGATACTCACGATGAGGAGATTAATGGGGAACATGATGATTGAACTTTGAACTCCGATCATGACCTGCTGCCAGGTGAACTCAATGTGACCTGTAGATGGAAGTCTCTCTGTAAGTGAAGCTTGAATTATTCTTCATGAGTGATATAACTATTGAGTTTTGTGCACAGGTGAGGGCCTAAAACTGGGTGAAGGAGTGATGAAAACTCAACTAACGGTAATACTTCAAGATACTACAAGTACTACCAGTGTTCATTTTGACAAGGAATTTTTAATTTAATTTTAGTTTAAGTCACTTACCAATTTAGTTAAAGTCACATTTTAGTCTTTTAATTCAGTTTTGGGTTACAAATATAGTCTGTGGAAATTATTTTTATTTTTAGTCTGATTTTAGTGTTTTTTTAGGTAATTTGACGGTTTTGTTATAGTGTAATAGATGGTAGCAAAATATCATCACAACATTTTTTTTTTACTTAAGCTTAAGATAACAAAATTAACACAGAAAGTACATCTTTTTTGCCTTAATTTCACTTAAGAAAGAAAGAAAACTTAAGACATGGTTGCATTAGCAAAACAGATTTTAGCATTCTAACAATATAATCAAAATTGTAATGTGGTAACTTCAGATTATTAATTTTATCAACTGACCCAGATCCATGGTCTGTTCCGAAGGATCTGTGGGGATGCCCCAAAACATAATGCTGGTGAGCATGGTGCAGAGCAGCAGGGAAAAACAGCAGGAAATTCGCTGCACTCGAGTGAAAGTACTACTGGGAGGTCGGCTGATGACGGAAAACCAAATGTGGCCATCGCGGAAATCTTTGGCCGTCTTCATGAAGAACAGATTACTAAAAAAACAATAGAGATTGGTGCCAGTTAGTAACGGAACAATAACACTACCATATTATTATTATTATTTATTTATTTATTTTTTTTAAAGGATTTTTTTGGCTCTAGTGGCCTTTATATGACAGTTGCTTGACAGGAAGGGGGTAAGGGAGAGCAGGGAATGACATGCAGGAAGGGGTCCCAGGCCTGCATGTCTGGGACCCCATATGGTAATATGAACACTACCATATTAAACAGTCTCACCTAAATCTTTTTAAATCCATCTCTGTTGCTACAGGGAAGACTTTATCCAGCGTGCACTCAGCTACATCCACTGCCAACCAAGAGTTACAGAGAAAGTGCCACTTCTGACCAGTCTCCAAATCCTGCACCATTACCTTGTTGACATACCTACACAATGCAGATATAGTTATGCACAGTTCTCATAAAAAGAGAAATATTAAAGATGACACCCTTGTCCTTTGCCTTCTAGCTCACACCATGAAGGATGGTCTCCTGAGTTGTCGTGCCACAGTCTGATGCTCAGCAGATCTCCTAGTGAGAAGTGTGTGGTCAGCAAAAACATGTCCACCCCACCCGTCTCAAACACAGGCTTCTCAGAGTCCGTCAGGTGGTGGGGCTCACTTTCCCCCTCAGTGCCCTGTAGTGTTATGGTCACCTAAAACCAAAATGATCACATAATAAATAAAGACACATCAACAACATTGCTTTATTACAGTTTTATACATAAGGCTGACCTTACACTGTCATTATGTGGTGTCATGAAGGCTGTCATTAAGTGCTGTTCGCTAAATTATGACACCTTTTGCTAAATTATGACATCTCTGGAGCTATGTTGCCATTTTTTGTGTTAGGTGGAGGGATCTAGTGTGGTTATGTAGGGTTAGGGGTTAGGGTAATGAAGGATTACTGTTAGGGTAATGAACAATGCTTAATGACAGCCTTCATGACTCCTTATTCATGCTAATAACAGGGGTCATGTCATAATAATGACAGCGTAATGTCAGCCTTATGTATAAATCTTCAAGTCAAGTGTCACCAAATCACCTGAGCAGAGGTTGACGCCCCATGTCGATGCCCTGTGCTTATATTGAGCATGTAGCGATATTCAGCCAAAGCATCATTGTCCTCAAGGAAGGTTATTTTAACCTGTAAAAGATTTGAATCAACTGTGGTATTTTTGGTTAATAATTCAACTGACAAAAATTCAGTTTGAGACGTCTAGTACAAGGACACACTTGAGCTAGTACAAGACATATTAGATAAGGTATCTAATAATTAATCTGCTGAGGTATGAACAGGTTTTACATTTAAATGTTCTTATAGATTACAACACTCAAACCCAACACTGTAGAAAGTCTTTACTGACAATGACCTTGGCTGTGTCCTGAATGTCCTTCCTACGTGCCCACACGACCACCAGCAAGTAGGCAACAAAAATTGCTCCCACAAAACAAACTACCACAGGATTATTGGTAAATGTAGCAAAAAGCTCAGCGGTGCGTGACACATCCACCAAGTTGGGCATGACAAAGAAAGAGCTGCCAAAGAAAGTCAAATGATTGCAGAGGCACTGGGTGACCAAAGGCGTGGTGAGCGGTCCCACCTGTAAGAAGAATAAAGAAAGAGAGAAAACCATTACACAGCCCTTCAACCAAAAGCTAAGGATGTATGTTTTTAACTCACTCTGCAGCCTTTCTCACTCCAAGATGATTCTTCCTCACTCCAGTATTTGCACTGAGCAGCAATGGTAACAACAGACACGGAGGCATTGACGGATTTGATACCGGGCTCCACAATAGGTTTCATAACAAGATAATGAACTCCGACATCTCCTGTTCTGTCTCGGGGACTCAACAGCCAGGTGAACATTTCCTCTGTTGTAAAGTAATACATAGAATCAAAAACCACAATAAAGACTGTCAATGTAATTCAGGCTCTTACTATCATAATTGTTCATACTCACCATTATTTATAGTTACACAATATTTAAACAGATTCCTAACATTGTTGTGATAATGATGATGATTATCAAGGTGTAGGCATGCCTGTATAAAGTCTAATACCTACTTCTATTTAAAATTCCAATTAAATTACTTATTTCTGCTTATCCAAATCTGTTGGAGGTTGTTGATGAGATTTAGAATTTTTTTGGAAATAATGTTTCTAATGCTAATGTATTCTGCTGGTTCAACACAATGTTCCTTTTTTCCTTTCAGAAATTTAGCTGAATTTCAGTCACATTCATAAATCATTTTGTCATTGATTCTCACTGAGATTAGGGAAAGGTAAATAAAAAAGTGTTGACCTTCTTTTGCATTCTCTTGAGGGATCCGTGTCTTGGCTACATAAGTGTTATCGTTAGGATAGTCTTTATATCCCAAGTACAGCATGAAGGAAATATTCTCAGATGGCTCCATTTTCACCACAAGTGTAACGTCTGGAGAGATAATGTCGATAATTATTGTGCTAAAATTGGCGAGATCCAGAACTGTGCTGCTCTGCTCTTTATCGTCCAGCCTTGGTAAGAGAATCTGAAAACCATACAAAGCATGATGTCATCCAAAATGTCATCCAAAGCAACTACGATGTAAGTGCATGAAATGTTACCTCGATCTCCTCTGGTAGGTTCTCCACAGGGATGACGGTGCCATTTGATCTGGTCAGGGAAACGGAGCCTACAGCTCCTGTGATGTTGTCCTCCTTCCAAGAATATGGATTCTTCTCAAAGCTCATCATCTATTTCAGGGACATGCATGTTTTTAGTAAGCTATCAAGTAATTACAAATATATACTGTATATGCTTAACATCCAAGGCTAATCATAATCTGAGTGGGTTTTTTGTGTTGCTTTCTGCACATGCTTAAATATTTACTGCTGACATTACTTACAATCAAACATACTTTAACTACAATAACTCCCAAATAGCAAAGTCCTAAATTTCTGGCTAGCATTCTCAGCTAGAAGCTCATAGTTTCAAGTTGCAGTCTTTTTCATGTGGGATTTGTACAGTATATCTCACAAACTGCAATAGATGGATGGATGAATGGAGAGACTATTGGGTACAAGCTCACTCTGACGTCCACTGGCTCGTCTGCAGAAACAATATTATCAGGCAGTGTGGGGAAGGAGAACCTCGGGGAGCTGCTTTTCTGGACATTTATGTCCTGCATTCCTCCTGAAGATACTCTGAAAGAAGAGGAGCCAAAATTATTTCACTAAGCCAAAATGTGTACAACAGAAAGCTTGAATGTCTCCAGTCTTCTCCTACCTGTTGACATACACACTGATCTGACCAGAGTCAATGATGGCAGGTTCACCATTTGGTATTTTATTATTCAGCAGGGCACTCTGAACATTGTTCATCCCAGTCAGAAGAAAATCTGACACTTTTTTCTGGAGGAAAAACACAACCGGACTGGTTTAGTAAGCATTAAGACAACAACATGGTAAACATCAACATCTTGAAAGTTTGGTCCTTACATTTAATGAAACATTGAGAATATTACTGGCTGCTTCAACCAGTGGAGTCGCTGCTTCTGCAATCAGGTGTGGAAAGGCTTCTTCTTCATCACTGCTCTGCTGAGTGACACTGATGGTATTTAGCGTCGAGCTGAGGTCAACCAACAATGATCCAGCTTCTTCCTAGAAAGGCAATGGAACAAACTGATGAAAACTGATATTACAGAATGATTAAATGTTTAGGTGTCAGAACAACTCAGTCCTCGAAAAGTTAAAGATCAACACTAGATATTGATTTTGTCTTAAAGCTGCAGTATGTAGAATCGTGAGACTGGAATGGCAACAACCATGCCCAATCCAGCGGCATCCTCGTGAACACGCACGACTTTGTTGTTAAATCTGGTGACTTTCCAACTCCTCTTAGCTAATTTTTTCTCAAAAGCAACTATGAACAAATCGCAGTGGTGGACATCCACTTTGAGGGCTTTCGTGGAGTCTGTTCCGCCTGAGTATGTTTTGGACTTTAGACTGTCACTTTTATTGATTTGCTTTGCAATGTGAGCCATTGTGCCTAATGCCATGGTGAGGACTTTTCCTGCCAAAACGCCTGTCATTACACTTTCACTACCAAAAGCCTGTGAACGTGTATCAACTTGTCGAGCAGTTCATTAGTAACGGCCAAAACAGCTCATGGAGAACTTTGTTTGTTAAAAGAACTCTAATTTGGCTGTAAAAAAGCGTCACTCATTGTTTTCTAAAGCATGAATACAGAGCCAAGAGAAGAATTTTTGACCAAATGATGCCAAAACAATTACATACCGCAGCTTTAACCCAAATTCAAGTTATAAAGCATTTTGGGTCAATCTGTTGATGAGGCAATGCAGCTAAACTGGCGATGTGTGTTGAATGAGTGAGTAAAAACATTTTGGTTTGTATTTTCTGACATGCTGTTTGTTCATTTTGTTGTCTGATTCTTTTGAAACAAATGTTGAGTTCCGGATGCTTAGCATTCCTATACAGAAAGTACTCTCATGAACTATGTATTTACATTTGTCTAATACCATTTTTATTTATTAATAATATTAAGTATTTTAAATAAATATTGTAAAACTTTTTTAGCAGATTTTAGTTTGTGGTGTTGAACTGATGTAAGACGCTGTACTTGTGCTGCAGGGCTGAGCTCATCTGAGCGCTGAGTGAGTCCAGCGACAGCTCTCGCTGTCAGTTGCACCTCATGAGTCGAGTTACTGGGAGTGTCGAGCAGCACAGAATTCATTTTGGACAACATTTGCTCTCTTAGCTGAAAGACAAGAACATCCTCATTGTTATTTCTTTCACTGAGTAACAGGACTAACTATTACTAAAGCATCATGTAAGTTTCTGCTGTTACAAGATCCTCTGTGTTCTTCTACCTTTGACCTTTCATGCTTGTGCTCTTGGTTTTCATCTGTATTCAGTATATCAGAAACTGAAGTAAATATTTGTCCAAGTGCCTCACTGGAGAGCAACCCCTGTTGCTCTAACTGGCTCACGGTGTTCAGCACTTCAGACTGGAGAGTATCTATGGAGCCACTGGATTCAGTTTTCCACACCTCAGAAGAACAAACACGTCATTTATTTATACATCATGTTTGTCTTTCTTTTATAGAAAACTAAAAAAACTAACCTGTGTGGAGATGGTTGTGGAAGCATTGTTGTTTTCATTTTTTACAGTCACCAAAACAGACAAGGTGTAATTATTGTTTTCATCTCCGAGTGGCAAAAAGACAGATTTTGCTTCATTACTATCGGTGCATCTCAGATGATCACCTGTAAGACACAGGAACCATGTGATGGTTTAATCTCTACATACTTTCATTAAATGATTTATTATCTAAAACTTCATATTGTCACATTCTTAAAACAATGCCAACTTTTCTTTATTTTCATAATGACAGAGTAAAAAAGAATTAAAAAAAAAGCCTGAAACTGTTTTAGGCAGAAGTAATACATTTAGTTGAAAACTTAAAATTGTCACCTGTGTTGGTCTTAAAGCAATAAAGACAGTTTGAGATGCAAAAGGAAATCTCATCACAGGTAATGTTAAAGGCATCAAGCACAGTCCCAGATGGTGGTGAGATGCTGCAGGAGAATGCTGATGGGTCTGAGTTTACTGGAGGCTCAGGAAGATCAGGACCTGGTATAGGAAGTGTGTACTTGACAAAACCAGGTTCATGCTTGGCTGCAATGGGGAGAAAAAGATCATAACTGAAGAGAGAAAGTCTAAAACCAGCCTGAATAAAAAGAACGAGACATACTATATGCAAAGACGCTGATGTTGTGCTGCGTGTCTCTTGAATCTTTCAGATGTTTGCTGTCGACAACATATTCAGTGCTTCCATCCTGCTTCTCAACTGGAGGCTTTCTTCCAGCTTTGGAATAACAGCCTGTGAAGTTATCCTGTGCAGAGAGAGACACTATGCATTAAACTCAAACTATAATATTGTCTTTTGTGTAAAATTCTGGCTTACAGGTAACGTCTTGGGGTCTTCAATAAACCAAACTACATCTGGGCAGGTAGCATCACAGCTTAGTCTCAGCTTTACAGGACTGCTTGCATTTATTGAAGTGCAGTTGTCACACCTGCAGAAATAAAAACTCACAGAGTTGGTCTCACTGGGAAAGTTTAGGGCCCTTTTACAGCACCTGGAAACAAAAACTTTACCTCTTTCTTGTTTTAGCTGATTTATTTGTAACTGTTTGGTGGCTTTTATAGTCTTTCATAAGCTCTTATGCTCTGTGACTGTACTTTTTTAATTTGTTTTTAATGCACTTGTCTTCTGTGCTATTTATTTAAACATTTCAGTTTTATTTTGACACTGTAAACTTGTTTTGTGTACTGCTGCCAGGACACACTTGTGAAATAGATTAATAATCTGTTCTCCTTATGTAGTTTTCCTGACTAAATAAAGGTTCATTAAAGAGTAAACTGTCACTCTTTGAGATATCAACAATGTAGGATGAATTCAGATTTTTAGGTACCACACCACCTAAGCAAAGAAGAAACATTATTTTTACAATTTTTTTCTCCACAATTCAATTTTCATACCTGATGTTGACATTTGTGATCTGGTTTGATGGAGTAACACTGATGCATTTAGAGATTGAGGCAACTTCAGCCCATTTCCTGAACCAGGTCTTTCTCCTCAAGGTCAACGTGTACCTGATCATCTCAAAAGGACTGGGAAGGCAGGTTTTCTCTACTACATGAGCTTCTTTCACTGTTTTATGTTTGCATTTGCAATCTCCCTCTGTAAGGACCCAGGCAGAGGATTATTAGTTAAACAGCACCACGGAAGAAAACATTACTAAATTGTCATTGTGTAGACTCAGAAAGAATTATTGGAGATAAAATGAACGTTATTGATGCTGTGGAAAGAAAACAATAATGTCAGAAAAGGAGACAACAAATTGACAACAATAAGAGTTTCAAGGACTTTTCTGCGTTTCTTGTGTAGTAGGTTTCAGAGGGCATATACTTACCACATTTCCACTCAAATGCAAGTCCTTTGCTAAATGATCCTTCTGATCCATTTAGTGTTAGTGTTACATGCTGAGCGTTATCCAACAAAGAGTCAGGATTTGCTATGATAACCAAGTCAGAGGAGTTGACAATGTTGTTGTTGCCTGTCTGTGGGTAGAAACAGTGTAAATCATGAAAACTGTGAATACATTTATAAACTAGGTAAACACATCTCTAAGTGAAACTAACTATCTCACTGCACTATAATCGGAAACATGCAACAAGTTTGTATGATGTATCATTTTACATGTTATTGTGTAATGTTTATGGATAATCTATAAATAGTTATTCATTATTTTCTATTAAAACCACAGGACGGTTATGTATCTATCTCTTTACATATATTACAAGTTCATAATTCAGGTTTATCTATTGTCGCACTGACTCTGTCCTGATATTATTTTGTGACACTAAAACAGTGGCCATACCAACCTGTTTGAACTTTGTTCTATTATAACCTCTGCCAAGGAGGTTATGTTTTAAATCGATGAATCCCAATCCCTGTGTTCAGCCTGTTGAGCTGCTTCTACAACACATCCTGCTGGTGACTTTGCACATTACATGCTCTAGTTATAACTGCCAATATATTGGTGGATAATTGGTTCTTGGCGGAGGTTTGCGCCTCTCTGAGTGCTTTCTAGTTATTGATAAACCTAAACTCAAAGATAAGCACATTTTATTTGTGTATAATTTGACCTTTATTCATCACCATAGTGAAATTCTTCTCTGGGACTTGCTCAACATCCCGCAGTGATGGCCCAGGTGAGATTTAAACTGATGACCCTCCAATTACAAGCCCGCTTCCTTAACCACTTGGCCCACCACTCCCTATAAAGACTACTTTTGTAGCATGTTAGAGAATATGTTGGACTTACTTTGTTTCCAAAGTCTGAGCGTTTTTGACAAGCTTCAAGTATCTTCTGCATGTCAACACCAACATCAGCAGAAGAAAACGCATTGACAACTTGTACTTCTGCCTGGAAAGATCCTTCACCAAAGAAGAGAATTAAAAAAAAATGATTAAGTACTTCTTTTAATCTCATTATCAGTACAGATTGAACCTTAAGTACCTTGAATCGGGTTGGAAAAGGTGTATGGCTGTAGACTGTTGTTTAAAATGTCTCTGCTCTCAGACCATGTGTCAGTGGTTCCAGTGAAAGTGAAGCGAAGCTTTGCAGGTGCTCCATGCTCTAACGATACATTAATGATGAGATCAGAGGAGTCTGGGCACACGCCGTCCTCCGACACCGCTGTAGCCTGCAGTCCTTCAACCGCCTCAAGTAAGCAAAGCTGCATCACAATGGACACTGTGTGAACTGTGACAGCGTTTGTTGCAGCCAGAGTTACGTTGTGGCAGCCTTGACCAAGGATCTCTGCAGTGCTTGCATTCAGGGTCACGTTAACGGGTGTTATACCAGAGACGACGGAAGAGTTTGCAAGCAACTGTTCGTTGTGATGTACAGTGTAGGAAACATCTGTCCCTGTTTAAAGAGAATGAGAATGATTTATTTGGTCTAAACTGAGAAATACATCTGTATTGGAACTTTGACTTACCCGCAACAGCCACAAGCTCAATTTGAACAGGCCCACCATAAAGTGCGCTGCAATTACTGATTTCTGTGGAGATATTTGTGCTGTAGCACTTGATGGCACCAAACTCTCCAACAGGCTCCTGAATTGTTACTGTTTTCTGAGCTGTGACATGCCATTCACTGGTAGTACACTCTACTGTGACAGTGAAAACACCAGACTGGTTGAATTTGTGCATAACGGTGCTCTCGTTCCTGTGAATGACCACAGATAAAACTTTGTTACCTCATTACATCTCTACGCATTATAAAAGCAACTATTGAAGAAGGGCGTGTGGCTCACTCTTTGGGGATGTAGGGATCAATAATGTGTCCGTCTCCAGTATTCAGTATACAAGTTAAATTCCCCAGATATGGATGAAGGAGCCA
This sequence comes from Gouania willdenowi, assembly GCF_900634775.1. Lineage (NCBI taxonomy): Eukaryota > Metazoa > Chordata > Actinopteri > Blenniiformes > Gobiesocidae > Gouania > Gouania willdenowi. The sequence goes on along the minus strand of NC_041046.1, from coordinate 28,765,450 downwards.
CTTTATAGTGATGTTGACATTATCAAAGACGGTTGCCAGTTTATTCAGCAACAAGTGAAGACCTGGGAGATAATAAATGCTCATAATTTCCTAAAATCACAAAAAATGTTAATCCTACTTATTAAGTCTGAATCCACCACTAGAGTACATGTTGGGAAAAATAGGTGTGTGATAATGACTGAAAAAAGAGGAGGGACCCAACAACAGATTGGCCATATTCTGGTATTGAAGAATTCCCCTTCTAATTTCAGTCATGATTGTCACCCTAAATTATTTATTTTCTTTAAACTGTCAAAAACAAATTTTCATATATCGCCCGCTAAGATTTATGATACTGGATATCCAGTTAATTCAGAATGCTGCAGCTAGAATATCTTGTATGTGTTGTAAAATATGAAAACTAACCTTCTTTGCAGCGGTAGTCCACAGACAGGTAACTTCCCCGGACAGGACATGGTTCACTTATGGAGCTCAGGTTTACTGCAGCCTGGCAAGCCTGTAGCCCATGGCATTGTTCTGCAATAACATCCAATTCCAGAGTAGAACAGTACAATTTCTGAGAAATATTCTAAAAATAAATCTTTGGAAAGGTTTCCTTCTTCTTCCTGGGACTGTCACTTTCTGTTTATGATTGTACAGTTTTACATACCATACATTTATACACAAATATCAAACATCCTTTTTTAGTATAACAAGTGGCTCATTTTTTTAAAAAATTGCATATTAACACAAGTTACATTGCCTTCAATATTCATTTGCCACATACTGCAAGCTCTTCTGCTTCTGTGAAGGCTTTGCCTCAACTATATCTACAGCAGTACCCTCAAGAATAAGGTTGTTAAACTAATAGTTATAATTAAAATATCAAACAACTTGTATATGCAAATGAGGATGATAAAGTGCTAGCTGTTTTGCTCAGTAAGAATATAAAATATCTTAGCATAATGGTCCGTGATTGGTAAAGAATAGAGTGTTTATTTATTCAGCTCTGATTATGGGGGTTTACTGATGTCTTTTCTGGACATTGCAATTGTTTGTCTGTAAGTACAGAGCGTGAAGTGTGGCTGATATGATTGACACAAAGCAGGAAACAATTACGTTGATTGAGACGTTGATTGAAAATCACGGTAAGTGGCCTCTTGGCTTTTGGTTAACGCTGAGATCACTACGTTCACCCATTACAAGCAAAATCTCGTCTGTAATGGTCACATACTCAGAGATTGGTGGATGGCCGCTAGACGTTTAATATTAATATTAATATTAACCTAACCACTAGGAACGAGTGTATCATGTTTTTCCTGCTATCTGTGCCTTCTCCTCGCCCTCCGCTCTTTGGTCTGTTTCAGGTGTCTTGATGCTGGAGCTGATGGTTCGTGATCAATGGTTCATGGCTCTACTAGTCTGGGACCTTTGAATGCCCTTCTGTTCACTAGCCCAATCAGTCGAAGCGCATGGCTGCCACCCCTGAACCTGGTTCCACTGGAGATTTCTTCCCATAAAAAGAGGGAGTTTTGTCGCTAAATGCTTTTTCATGTGGGTCTCGTTGGGTTCTTTCTTTCTTTCTTACTATGGACCATATATTTTGTTAGGCGCGCTGAGATGACTTTGTTGTAATTTGCGTTATATAAATAAAGTTGAGTTGAGTTGAGTTATGAACAAACCTGCACATGTATTGGAACACAATAGACTGCATATATAAACACCGATATATTTCAACCGAGATCATGAAAAAAATACTAAACTTCATCTGATGGTTTGAAAAATTATTGAAAAATAACAACAAATTTAACTATTTAAAACCGCTGAAATCATGAATGGTAGTATGTGAATTTTTTCAAGACCTCAAATACGCATGTAACAAATAGGCGATAGATGACACAAACTCAATATGTTATATATATATATATATATATATATATATATATATATATATATATATATAGGGAGAGAGAGAGAGAGAGAGAGAGAGAGAGAGTTTTCCAAAAAAAAAAACCAATACTGGGCCATAGTCACTGGAGAAAAATGGCACAAAGGTCCTTTGTAATCAATGTCTATACAATTAATGGTTTCCTGCCATTTCTGTTGTATTTTTTTAACCTTATTTCACAAAAATAATTTTTACTTGAAATTACAGCTTTATAGTAATTTTAAAAGAAATCTATATCAACATTTGATGTCACAAGCAGAGAAGAAACAGGAATCTGTCTTCCAAATCATTGCATTTTGCCATATGCCTATACCTTTTTTGTCTTTGTGTCTGTGTGTGGCATAAGTATTGGTATTGGGACTTGAAATCGACAAGTACGCATATACATTGGTACATAAATGTATCCGTGCACACCTAGTTGTACTATCACACTATCTTGTTGCACAATATATCCCCTTTAGTGTTTACCTTAACAAATTTAGTTAAAAAAAAAAGAAATGCAAGAAAGCTCCACCCATGAGGCTGCCTGATCAAGTTTTATAAATACTTTACTTGTAGCTAATTAAAAAAAGGCGTGAAGACTTTAATTTTTAGCTATTATTATATGGCAAAACTTGTTTCTTGTAAACTAGTGTACCTCTGACTGATGGTGCCACTCCTATCCAGCTGCACTCCTCCTGGGTGGGTGTTGGAGGGGTGGTAAATGTAGACTGGCAGAAGTGGATGGATTTTCTACCATAGAAGCTTTCGTTGATCTCTATAACCTGCCCTGAACCACACTGCAGCGTAGCATTGTGCCCTTCACATGCTAAAGACTTTCCAAACTCTATGACAAAAAGAAAAAAAACAAATAGTGCTTATAAGACACCAGAAACCAAACATCAGATTATTATTGACAGTGTTACATGGAGGGGTGTGTACCAAACTGGCAAATGAAGTCAAACTCCTGGGTACAGTTTAAAGTGGCTTTCCACTGAAATTCTGTGTTTCTCTGAATATGTCCACAGGCTGCTTGTATATCAAATGTTCTCTCCCAGTTACTGTAGCTGACATCTGAGCCATCCAACCAGGCAAGGGAACCTGGGGGGAAAAATCCACAAAAGAAGATTGTATTTTGAAATTGGCTCCAATTTCTGCTAGATATTACAGAAATTATAATATACAGAAAAAATAAATAAAAAATGAGTAGAAGTACTGGTACTTGATTGAAATTGTACTCAAGTACAGGTACAAGTACAAGTAAGTCATAGATAAATACTCAAGTACAAGTAAAAAGTAGCTCAATTAAATAGTACTCAAAGTAAAGTAAAAGTTACAAGTTACTTTCACCCCCCATATTTAATTTTGGTCATAAATCTTACTCCAGTTCCCTTGTATACAGTAAACATCTCATGTATAAACTTAAAATTGAAGAGAGATTGCACAATTGGAATTTATTTTTTTTCCAAAAACGCATCTGTATAAAATAAAAGGTCTGTCAAAATGTACAATTATTTTTTAAATCAAATAACACCAATGAATTCAATTGAAAATACAAACATTTTAGACTCTGAGTATAGCTACATTTATGAACTCTAAAAATGAGAAAATAATCATTGCTGTTTAGCGCGGTGCATTACGTTTAATCTGGTTGGCCGGCTATGATGTGATGCATTTGATTATTGTCTGGTCATTTCATTTTTTGTCGTTTCACAATGTCTGTCGATCATTTCAAAACAAAAACTACTCAGTATTGGTTGGGTGTAGAAATGTAACAAATGACTTTACTTCTTTTAAAACGTACTTAAGTACAAGTAAAATTACTGATTTAGAAATAAACTCAAAAAAGTACAAGTACCCGTAAAAGCAACTCATTTACAGTAATGTGAGTACTTGTAATCCATTACTTTCACCCCTGCATGTGTGTCTATAAATCTCAGTAATCAAACACATTACAGTCCTTTCTTTGCACAAACAAGCTGTCTAAATAGATAACATCCATCCATCCATCTTCTCCCGCTTAGCCGTTTCCGGGTCGCTGAGGCAGCATCCTCAGTAGGGAGGCCCAGACTTCCCTCTCCCCGGCCACTTCCTCCAGCTCTTCCGGGGGGCCCCCGAGACGTTCCCAGGCCAGCCGAGAGACATAGTCTCTCCAGCGTGTCCTGGGTCTTCCCCGGGGCCTCCTTCCGGAGGGACGTGCCCTGAACGCCTCACTAGGGAGGCGTTCAGGTATAGGTGATTGTGTTTTCATTCATCAATGGGGCTATTTCTTAAGATCAGGAAAAAGCTTCTATCCAAGGCTTTTATTGCACTTTCCTGCCTTTTTTTTTTTTACTGTTTGACTTTTAAAGCAATGAAACACATGTATACTAAAAGGTAAATGTGACACAAAAGTTGGAAGTCATGCAGTGCCCACATGGGCTCTTACTCTCTTTGCCTGCAATGTCCAGGGTAAGGTTTGGAGCTGCAGGGGCCAGACCAAGCCACCAATCCTTTCCCACCTCCAAGTGCTTCTGAAGAAACTGCTGTGTCTCTTCATTCAGGATGAAAGCCAGATGCCCTCCACCACGTTCACACCATGCCTGTGCATTGAGAAAGGATCGCTGCAGGCCTACAAACTGGTAGCAAGAGTCGTCAAATGCTTTTTGGTTTTCCGGACAGAACAAAGCTTCTGCTTCCTCCTCAGCCTTACAACTCCAGCCGAGGAGGATGACCATCAAGGCGAGAGCAGAGAAAGTGGGTCCGTCCATACCTGAACCACACTGTCTAGTCTCTGCTGTAGCATCATGTCTTTAAAGAGTATTGACGTCAGAGAGTCATCTGTCAGGGATATCTTCTCTGATGGCTGGCCAGCTTTGTGATGAGCCCATAACTCTAGAGCACAAACAAAGCTCCAGTTTGTGCTGAAAAGAGTCAGGAGCCCATTGTCAAGAGCCCATGATTACTACTCTGCCTCCATGAGAGGACAACCTGCAGAAAGAGATAAGTTTATCATTCAGAGCCAGTCCTTCAACACAATGTGCATGTCCGCTTTAAAGTGAAGCAGCAAACTGTCCTTAAGGAAAAAACCTACAACATTACACTTTACAAACCTGAAAAATAGCAATATTACACAAAAAACTAAACATATCAACAAAAACACAGAGTTCGTTAGTCATGATTCGTTATGAATTCAGTCTACGTTAACTGTTTAGACAAAGTCAAATATTCATATTTCAGAATATTATTGCAGATCAATGCCATGGGCTACAGCAGAGGTTCCCAACCTTTTTTGGGCTGCGACCCAGATATATATATATTTTTTTTCTAGAATTCGTTTTTGATGATGGTTATTCATTTATTGACAAGTTGTGCGCCACCTGAGATAGTTTTATCCTGCATTTTATTTGAACTAGATTTATATTTTAAAACATTTAAGTATAGGAAACAGTTATTTGATATTCATTGTGTATGATGTGTGTTTGAAAAATTCTAATAATTAAAATAAGTTTTATTTTTATTTTTACCAATTAGTAGAAATTTCAGGCGACCCCATTTCATTTCCAGGCAACGCCACATGAGGTCACGACCCCAAGGTTGAAAAACGCTGGGCTAGACCTGTCAGTCAAATATCTGTTTAATGTTAACACTAACTGAATAATTCCTGTAATTTGAAACCCAAAGCTACTTTAAAACTAAATGAAAGACCTTCTGCTTAGACAGTGTTAGACACTTCAAGAATCCCTTTGAGTCTAACTCTCCTTAATCATGTATCCAGGGCAACATGTAATCTGACAAAGTATGAAGCTTTAATTTGAAAAAAAAATAACATTAATTTACCCAAGGAGTCAGTGACAAAAAAACCACTCGTGAATTTCACATTTCACAGTGTGTGTGATTTGTCCCCATACTGTGGAGTCTTCCCACATTCCAAATCAATCAATTTGTTTGTAATAATAAACATGTCGAATTAAATATGACTTTAATAAAACTGGTTTCCCTTTCATGGTGTAGCTGGAGGAAGAAAACACATCGATATCTATTATGTACAAAATATTTATTTGAGAAAATTGCTTTGTTGTGCTTTCAAAAAAGGGATTTCGGTGACAAAAGAGCAGTCAAGTATTATTTTTAATTATAGAATATGAATTTTTTTTTTATTACAGTTGCCTATTTAAAAAATGAACAATAATGTGATACAAAGTAGCAATTTAAGAGCCTTTCTATTCCTAACACCATATATTTTGCAAGGGATGTCAGTTTGCTCAAGGTGCAAGGCAGGGCACCAAATAGCTAGGTCTCTTATTACCAGGCAATTTTTTATTTTATTTTTTTAAACACACCACAATCTTTGCTAAGAAGCAGCATTGCAATATTTAACCAACAATGAGACAACAGTAGTTCTATGTGTTAGCAAATAGAAATGATATATATTTTTAAAATTCTTCATTTAATATATATATATATATTTTGTCAAATACATACTCATTTCTAAATTTCCGCAAAAAGCATGGACAGAAAAATTAAACAAAAATTGGCCAAAGCTACAGTGAATTTGTATTGTAGATTTCCAAAACATAAATTAACATAATTAATAAAGAAGCATTACAATATAGAGTAGACTTTATGTATATATCTGTAGTTATTTTAACAATCACAAACATGTAGTTTTGTTTTGTTTTGTTTTTTTGAGCCCTAAACGCAGCTTCACTCAGTCCCCGGATGTTTGACGTCATCTTAAGTCGCCGGTGCTGAACGGTGTTGTCCTGAAGTTATAAAAGCACTATGTTGGGATATACACGCACCTTTGGTACCGGAATAATCTCGGCTATCCGGTCACTTCGCAGTAATCCTGTAAATATCGTTTTAAAGAGCTCTTACGCTGCTGTGTGAAAGATGCAAACATCGTTTAGTGAAGTTTGACTGTGTTTGCAGGCTGCTGCTGCTGCTAGTGCTACGGGTGTTTGTGGACGGGGTCACAGATACATGTCCACCCAATCAGACGGAGAGGTGCGCATCACAAAGATCCTACAGGAGAAGTTCCCTTTAGCCTCTTCACTTAAAGTTGTGGACATATCAGGTAAAGACGTACAACACACCTCTCATAGGGCTACTGGACACAACGGTACAGGATGTTATCAGAGGTCAAATCTACAACCACAAACCGACCCAGTAACAATTTCAACATTATTTATACAGCGCTGATTACAACAATAAGTCATCTCGATTGTGCGTTAAAAGTAAAAACTAAGTTTGATAGCATTAAAAAAAAATACTTTAACTATACTGTTGTAGTTAAACATGCAAACAACTTTGCAAATAGACAAAAAAATAGGCCCTTTCACACTCTGGAACTGGGCATGCGCGACTATGGGGGTCATAGGTCGAGAGGGTTATAAACGTAAACAAGCTCGGTTGGTCTGTTAATGTTTCGAACTTCACTGCGGTTGTAATGTTGTTCCAGAGATCAGGGCCTGGTTTAGGTCATTCCGTGCCCTAGGCAAGAGTGGACTTTGACTCCCTCCATAGATATTTGTTTTTTTGTTCCAAGTTTATACACATTGTGTGCACTTTATTTTTTAATTTTAAATATCAAGACAAAACAATGCAATTCTGCAACACAACAAACCATTTGACAAAAAAATACAACCCATTTTAGAATTTAGAATAATGCACCATAATACAATACAACACCTACAGGTTTAGTGCAAATGTCGCAAGGGAACAATAACAAAAAGGAAATGTCTACTTTCCTGTTTGGTTTTATGTCACATGGCAAGAAAAATCCAGCTGAATTTTTACAAAATGTGGAATAACAAGGGAGGAAACTGAACTTTTTCCACTTTGGTCCTCTGAATGAGGCTAAAGGGATGTATATCACTTTAGCAAAACCAATATAAGGTTATTTTTTCACATAACTGCCCCTTTAAGTCGTCAATGGAGTACTTGTGACTTCATGTTTACAGTTACAATAGAATATCTCATTACACACAGCAAGAAATTTTTTTTATACAATTTTCCAAAACATACACGTAGCTTTAAACTCTGTGTAATGTTTTCTAGTTGTTGCACTTTATAATCATGGAAAGCACATTGAATTGCCCTGTGTATGAAATGCACTATATAAATACATTTGCCTTGCTTTAACATCCAGGGTAAGGGTTCGTAGGCACAGCACTGAGATGGCGGCTGCGTCTGAATATTCCCTCTCAGCTCCTTTCCTATCCACTTTTCCTTAATCCCTGGGAGGGTTTAGGGGGTGGCCATGATAAAGAGCGTTCGAGTTCACTTAATGCTGAGGAAAGGAGGCTCAATGCTTTTTTTTTTAAACTTCCTTTAGCCTAGGAAATACTGGTGCATCCTTTACCAAAGGAGACCACATAATGATGACCCACAATTCATTGCGGCGACAACATTTAAAGGGAAACGCACCCCCGAGCACTTATGGAAACTCACGATGACCGACCAGGGATGAGATCATGTAAATTACCTATGCAATAATATTCCTTGAACAAGTTTATGATATGTAAACCAGATTATGACTGACATAAAACAGACACTGTCGTTCAAGAAAGAGGGACATTTTTAGCCACATTTTATTCAACATATTTCATATTAATGAGTGGAAGGCAGGTGTGAGCAACCATTCTTTTAGTTTCACTTTTGTTCCGCGTAGCCTCTTTTACTTTGATTTACATTTAAACCTTGTGATTTTAAAGATTATATCAGCGTAAAGTGTTATAAATGTGCTTTTTGTCCATTTTTGGAAATAAATTTGTAGTTTTTTCACCATGGCAGACGTCACTAACCTTCGCGGCCGTCGGATTATTATGTTAGCTAGTGGAGGTGTGTCTGATTGTCTGAACAAACATGATCGCCTTTCTCTAACTCCTCTCCTAACACCTTTCCTTAACCCCGTGATGTCACCCACGGGGTTAAGGAAAAGTGGTTTGGAAAGGAGATAGGAGGGACTATTTGGACGCAGCCGTTGTGTGTCCCTCCTTCCACTTCCTGGGGAGATATAACACACCTGTGATGAATCAGCTAGAGTCCCTCCCTGACCCACATTCTTTACTCTCTACCCTGCTAACCATTCACCACATCTACCAAATGATAGTTGATAGGTGATAGGAGTTACTCATATTAAAGTTTTTCTTAAGATGCCATATCTGATTTATCGGCAGATATCCAATATATTAGCCGATATACTGTATGAAATAGGAACATTGATATATAAGGAATAAGGAACTTTAATTAGTAACACTGTCAACATAAGGATTGTAAAGCTATACTTGTGCAAATGTATTTCCAGAATACAATGTAAAAAAAATATTCAAAAATAAAGATTATCAATTAGTTAAAAGTGGCAGCTTTACATGCGGAAACCTCAGCACAGAGCCACAGAATTTCTACGCAGCAAAAAAGTAAATAAATCAGTTAAATATTGTAGCCCAATTATTGCCTGACTAATTAGTGATCTTTCTTGCTGATTAATCAGTCTGACACTATTTTATTGTATTTATGTAACAGTGGACAGCAGCACATTCTGCGTGGATTTGTTTTTAATAAAATCACTCACATCTTTGGAGAAACATCTTATTTATTCTCCATTCTCCTTTCCTCTCCCTCCTCTTTCACAGAGATCATAGAAAAGGGCATTCAATAAAATAAAATAACATAGAATGCATATTTTAACAACAATAAAACTACATCATGAGAAACAATGCCTACCTCTCCCAGAGAGAACAGAGAAGCGGACGGACACGTTTTTGGAGGATGCATCCCATAGTGAGACATCTCACCAAATATTATGAAATAGAACAAACTTTTATAGGGAGGTATTGGAACCCATAAACTAAGGTAGGGGTACAGTGGTTAAATACACAAAAAAATTGCATATCAAATTTAGATAAATAAATATAAGCAGACATGAAACCTGGCATGAAAACGAGTTCAAATTTGAGTGCACATTTTTATCTGTCCAATCCCAGCGTACAAATGATCGGGTGTTGATAAACACGTCGACTGAATTCGATCGTCATTAACATGTTACATCCTCCTGTTTCGAAGGCCCCGCCCACTGAGGTCAAAAAAGAAAACAAACTCTTCCAAGATGAAAATTGGCATCCTCACAGCTGAGGTGGAGCAAAACAAAGATGTTCTTTTTGACAGTGTGAAAACTGGACTTAAAGTAGTGCATTAAACGAAGAGGATTAGTTACCGAGCAGGTGACGTCTGCCCCCCTGTGTGCGCTGTGAACAACTCCTGGAGAGACACATAAATATGACGGTTATATCAGCCTCAGTCCGCACGCTTGAGGCAATAAATATCACAAGAAATTAAGAATCAAAACGCTTTAAAAAATCCTTAAAAATGACTAAATGTTGTCCCTTTTTTGTGTTTATTATGCCGAATTCAGCCATTTTCCGCTATAATTAATCACATTACCATTTACTGCAGTGCATTTGTAAAAGTTTAAGGTATACTTTACAATTAAAAGCATGAATGAGGTCCTGTACGCTCAAATCTGAACATACGAATGGTTGATAAATGAGGTCCAATATGTCTACCAGTATTTATATTCCATAGTCAATGAATAATAACCCTGTTGCATTTATACATGAAAATCTTTGTGTGAAGATATGATGAAAGTATGCAGAAACCAGATGAGTTGTAACATACCTTTAGAAGCAGAAAGTGTTTTTCACTGAGTGTCTTTTCTGTGTTCAGGAGGCTGTGGGGCAATGTATGAGATCCACATAGAGTCCAGTGAGTTCATAGGCAAAAGGACCATCCAGCAACATCAGCTAGTTAATCAGGTAAATCACCAACTTACTATGACATGTGTGGATAAGCAGTATGGCTGATTGAGGAGGATGAATTTAGAATTTAAAATGATTGCACTATATTGTTCCTCAAACATTTCTAAACGGGTTGTTCCATGTGTTGATCCACAGGCACTGAAGGACGAGATTCAAGCAATGCATGGACTGCGAATATTCACCGATGTGCCCAAACAGTAGAAGGCTTCCTTCTGGTGTTACTGAAAACCTCACCCCGTCATTGCTGGTCTATTTTAAATGTACAGTGTTGAAATGTATTATATTTTGTGATAAATGAACTTATTTAAGTTGTTAATGGGTCGGTGACGATAAGAGTGGGACAGTATCTCAGAACATGTGACAACTTCATGCTGTTTCAAGCATGTGAGATATTTACCATTCAGATCTAGCTCATAAGACCGGTAACCGCTTTTATACGCACAATATGACTGTTAATGTAGGTCAGTTTTTGGTTGGTTTCTTCCAGTCAGGCAGACATTTGGTGTTGATAACAATGCAAGTGTAATGAGAGGCTCTACAAAGACATAAGGTATAACGACGACCATCACACAGCTGCTTTAAACTCTAGAAATGTTGGATTGAATGGACATTAGTCATCAGTGTAAATGGCATTACTTTCCAAAGACGGTGAAATGACTTTGATAACTGACACAGAAGGCATTGATGATGTTATTTTCATCTGTTTCAGTGATATTATATTTGCTGTGAAGTTCTCAGTGTGCATGTTGCATAAACTAAATGAAACTCTTTGCATACCAAAGTAAAGTTTGAAACATTAAATCTTTGTTTTTCGTTGATTTTTACTATGTTTACATCCGCCAAGGAGGTAATATTTTACAGGCGTTCATTTGTTTGTCTGCTTGCAGAATTACACCAAAAAGTACTGAACAGATTTTGATGAACATTTTAACCAAAGATAGTCCTTACGCAATGGAAGATTCTAAGTTTTGAAAGGGCATCCAGATCAGTTTCATTATTGTGAAAATTTCAAAAATTCATATCTCAGTGCAGAATTAACAGATTTTCATGAAATTTAACTCAGTTAAGTCAGGTTTATATATACCGGTATATACTGTAAGTATATATATGTAGTTGATTAAGAAAATATTCAATCAGTTTCAGGAATTACAAAATTTCTAATTAAAACTTCCAAAATAGAGGTGGCTAATCCGCCCTAATTCCTATCACTGATGCCTCGATTTCATTACGAACCGATTTTCGATTATTTCCAATTATTATTTAGATTTTTTATTGTTGCTGATTATTGATCTTCCATTTAACATCAGTCTGCTGCTGAATTATTTGACTCTTTTGAGTAACATCTCACAGCACCTTCAACATGGTATGGCATAATCAAAATATCCAAATTAGGAGGACTCACCTACTTTGTATTACAATTTGAAAAATAGAAATAATAGATCTTTGGGATTTTAAGAATGGATTAATAATTGTCAATAAAATTGCAATTAATCGTTTGATTTTTTTTTTTTTTCACCACCCCTATGTTTGAAACTCTTTGGTTTAGTGTAAATTTTGATTGAGTTTAAGTCAGTCTTTTGACTAAAATGCAACTTAGTTTCAGTCAAAATGTAGTTTTAGGCAACTACATAATATATTACAGATATACTAAGACTGAAATATAAAGTACGAGTTTATGCATTTTCATAAAGCTTGAATTATTATTGATTAACCTGATATGGGATTGTATTAAAGCCTGTCCCGCCTTCCACGTAACAAAAGTATTTTTCATTGGATACCTTCCAAAACTGACAGTTGTCACAAATTAACACTGGTTGGCACCCATGGAAACGATAAATGCTAACCCTGGGAAAAATTACATACAGCAGTTTTATTTTTTAAAGCAAACCTTGATTTAGTTTTAGTCATAGTCTTTTGATTAAAATACAATTGTAGTTTTTGTTCAAATGTAGTCATCAGGACTATTTCAGTTGTAGTCTAGTTTAAGTCAACTGCATTACAGTAAGATTATTGTTGACAAAATCTGTTACAGGACTAAAATATACAGGATAAGAGCTGATGCATTTTTTAAAGGTTCAGTTCCAAATCATCAACATTCAAGGTTCTTTATTTGTTATTTCAGTATACTTTCATACAAAAAAACAAAATAGTGTTTCTCAGCCATTTGATGCACACCAACGACAGATATGGGATGGTATTAATGTTTGTAAATACACACTAACAGATTTGATGTGATCAATGCGTAAGATCACATGAGTTTAGAAATGAGAGTTTCGGTTTATTAGTTGATGAAAATAAAAATATTTTTTGATAAAGTCTGTTTTAGTCATGTAGTCTAGTTCAGGGGTTCTCAACTGGTCCCACCCTACCCACATTTTGCCACGGTCATTAAATCGCGACCCACTTTTTTTGGGATTCAACCCCACACATTTAGTTCTTCAAAAATAGCTGTTGAAAACACACACATATAGATATACTCTTTTTTTAAAACATAAATTACATATTTTCCTGTGCAACATGCATTTCACAACATGCTTGTCAAAAGAAAAGTTTCTTTCAAAATAAAAGACAAGTCCAACATGAGAGACATTTATTTTTGACCGGCTGTCCACGACCCACTCAGCACAGGTCCACGACCCCCTTTTGGGTCCTGACCCACCCATTGAGAATCACTGGTCTAATTAATTGGTTCTCAACCTTTTCAGCCAGTGACCCCATAAATAAAGGTGCCAGAGACAAGGGAACCCCACTGTACCTGAAAGTTGAACACATACATGAACATTTAAGAACATCTACTGTATAAGGACGACTAAAGAGGAGAGATTTTTGGGGCCCATCCATAAAATCAGCAAAATGATGGTCCATTGTTCTATGAATCTGTGATAAACACATTTATTTATTATCTGAATAATATCCACTGTTATCCAGGATGTTTGTGATTATTTGCGCCATAGTATATAGTCATCTTACAGATCCTAATTTTAATCAGAAATGAAATGGGTTCAAAGTGACCACACAAATTGATTGAAAGTTGCAAACTAGAGTGGCCAAAAACGGACAGAAAAAGTGGTTGAAATGTTCAGTGTCAATATTGGAACAATTAGTTTAAACTGGCAATGAAAAATCATGAATGTGGTTAAATTGGCAAAAAATAAGCATGAAATATGGTCAAAAGCTGGCTAAAAGTTGCCAATATTGGGCCAACATTAAGCAAAAGGGTGAACCTGTGCAACATTAAGTGGAAAAGAAAGTGGTGGAAAGAGTTTGTAAGTGCTGAAAAAGTCTTGAAAGTAGAAAAAAAAAAACGATGGAGAAGTGGCAGAAATGGAAGTAATGTTGCAAAAATGCATTAAAAGGAGCGAGAACAAGTGATGAAAAGTGGTCAAAATATGCAAGTTTGGTGTGTAGTTGACAAGAAAAAGGGTAAACATGAGCAAAAAAATGGGCTCTCAAATTGTAAAAAAAAAAAAAAAAAAATTCTGAAAGGCACGTGGCGGCCACGTCCAGTGTCCCGCTCGGACCCCAAATGGGTCCTGACCCCAGGGTTGAGAACCCCTAGTTGATTTATTGTGACTTTAAAAAAAAAAAAATGATGAAAACAATTAGGAAAATCTTCACTCGACAAAATGAAAGCTGATCTACAGTAAACGTAAAGCCGCAGTAGGTCGTTATGTGAAGTTTCCACCACCAGATGGTGCTCTTTACACTCTGTGGTTAACGCAAAGATGTCACAGAAGGTGGATTTTCTTTTCAACTTGTGGAAGAAATAGTGGACTTTGGCTGCTGTGTGATGTGCAGTGCATCTCCGAGGTTTCAAATGAGAAACGGGGGCTGGGATGGTGTGTAGGATGGATGATGGTGTAGAAGGAGCGGTGATGCAGCGCCTCTCCGCCTCTGCTGCTGCTGCTCCAGCTTCACTACGGAGAAGGAGCGGAGCCGTGCAGGAGCTGGAGCTGGAGCTGGAGCTGGAGGAGTCCGACATGGCTAAAGAAGGGGCGCAGATGACGGAGGAGACCGAGTGTATGATCGACACAAACCCGCGGACAGAGGCGGAGGACGTGCGCTCACCTGGGAGTGCTGTGAAAGAAATGCGAGCGGTGATTCTGAGCGGTTTCGGAGGTCTGAACAAACTCAGGGTGGCCAAAAAGACAATGCCCGAGCCTCAGGATGGAGAAGTGAAGATCCGTGTCAAAACGTGGTAAATATGACAACACCTACCTGTATCCAACCACATTTTAGTGTTTTTACCTAAATATTTCACCTTCCTTACCCTACAGTCATTTAACATCTGGATGAAAAAAATTCCCCCTGTTGAAGCCACAGGTTGGCTTTTTAACAACCTGATTTTTTTTTTTCTAAACCTTTTTACTTCAACTTTTTACCCTCCAAACACTTTATTTCATTTTACCTGATCAATGATCTATATACTATACTACTTCACTTGTTTTACAGAGACAATCTGTTGAATCTGGCTTTATATCCACTGTGGAATATTGTTGATCATAATGAAATAAGCCTGAGGTATAGCCTATAACAGCTCAAACTGAATATTTGATGATCAATAAACCTAAGTGATCAGACAGTTTGGACTTTGGGGGAAAAAAGGGTTCCTGAAGATTTTAATGTCAACTTTAAAATCCCATGGTGGTTATTCTTGTTCTGTGCTGCAGTGGCTTGAATTTCCTGGATCTGGTGGTTCGTCAGGGGACTATTGATAATCCTCCCAAACCGCCCATCGTCCCTGGATTTGAATGCTCAGGAATAGTGGAGTCAGTGGGTGTGAACGCAAAGGGATTTGAGGTTAGTAGAATTAAGGCTGTTTCCCCCCTAATTATCAGATGCCATGACGTGTAACAATGCATCAGAGCCCATTTTACATTAACCATCCTCTAATTAATAATTGCATTGTTGGTAAGTGCATTGTGTGCTCCAGCTGCTTGGTGGGGTTACTTTACATGCTCTCTGTAGGCAAGGCAAGGCAAATGTATTTGTATAGCGCATTTCATACACAAGGCAACTCAATGTGCTTTACATGATCAAAAAGTGCAACAGAAAACATTCAACAGCTTAAAATCTATAAGAACATTATAGCTCAAAGACTAGGGTTGACTCTGTCTCCCAGCCTATGCTAGTATAGCTTTTGCATATTTTTACAATTGCATTTTCTCCAGGTTAATGAAGTTTGGAGGAAACTTCAAGTTCAGACAGGTTGTATGATGAAATGTCTCTCTCAGATAGGTGACAGAGTTATGGCCTTTGTAAATTACAATGCCTGGGCAGAGGTGGTGTGTGCACCAGTGGATTTCGTCTTCAAGATGCCCGATGAGATGACGTTTGCCGAGGCCGCGGCATTTTCCCTCAACTTTGTAGCTGCCTATATGATGCTGTTTGAAGTGGCCAATCTGCGAGATGGAATGTCAGTGTTGGTTCACTCTGCTGGAGGTGGTGTAGTAAGTCTTATTTTATACCTTTTTGTAAGTCACTCTTAAAATATATAGTTGTTCTGACTAAGGGTGTAAAAAATAATAATAATAATAATTTATACGGCGATATATCGCGATATTTCACTGCACGATTATCGTATTGATCCAAAAAAATGTCCAAATTGATTTCTTTAGTCATGTTTTTTCAACAACAACAAAAAAGCTATTTAATTACGCTAACATATGCATAGCACGTAAACCCCCGGTCACTGGGTGTCCGTGAACCACATCAGACCTTGTTAAACTATATCAGTAGCTTGGAAGCTGATTGGTTTTATTTCCATAAAACATACTGGGCACTTTATAGATGTATGTGGTAACTTAAAAAAAAAATAAAAAATTGAGAACTTAACAGAATCAGAATCTGTTGTTAAACTGTTTTGAAAAAAACATTTGATAACATACCACTTGTTTTTGATATTGGTACTTGAATTACAATTAGTTACCATTTACTTGTTCTCGCAAATTAAAAAAAAAAGAAGAAGAAATTAGTTGTATTTCATACCATTTTGTAGTTGTAAAGGTGAATGTTTTAATTATTGTATATATTGAAATGCATATTGTGTTATTTAATATTGGGATATATTGTATCCCGGCTTGCAAATCATGATTGTCATATTCATGGCAATGCACACCCCTAGTTCTGACTAAATTAATTATTTTAATTGTTGTAGTGGATGCCCATTCCTTTTGTGTCAATAATATACATATATATATATATATATATATATTATGTGCTTTCAGTTGATATCTGTGTTGTTATTGTTGCTTTCAGGGTCAAGCCGTGGCTCAGCTGTGCTCCACTGTTCCCAACATCACCGTATTTGGAATCGCCTCAAGTTTCAAGCACGCAGCCATCAGAGACTCTGTGACTCACCTTTTCGACAGAAACATCGACTACGTACAAGAAGTCAGAAAGTAAGAAAGCAACTGTGTCCTATTTTAGCAACAAAAAAAGTTAATATGACTTGTTTTTGTCAGTCCACTTCATTTGTTTGGTAATCTATTGGGAGGGCACCATGGGGTTGCCGATCAATCAAGTCGACTGATGTGATGACGTGGCCTTTGCTGAAGGCGAAGGTCTGTGGGAGGATGCAGATGCTACCACTGCTTACCTCATTTGGTATTGCATGGCAGCTGTCCCCATGGCAACCCTTTAGCTCCTTTGAGTGAGCAGCAGTCATGTGTAGGGTGGTGGAGGTCTGCACCAGCAACGCAGAATGACTGAGCCAATTAGGGTCGGGCAGCAGTAAAGCCTCCATCCGCTGACAACACGGTCACACAGTTCATGCTACCAAACACTGCTTCTATCAGATGATGCTGTGTGTGTGTGTGTGTGTGTGTGTGTGTGTGTGTGTGTGTGTGTGTGTGTGTGTGTGTGTGTGTGTGTGTTTGCGTTTCCTTCACTCAAAAGAACGTGAATACATTTAGTTTCAAAGAGCTGTTTCTAGGAGATGTTTCATGCTTTCCACCATGTGTATCAATAGTGGCAGTGGATTATTTTGTCCTTCATCTCACCGACCCACACATTCTTCCCAGGATCAAGTACAAAGCACAATTAAAGTAGCTTTTTTTTTTTTTTTTTTTTTTAAAAAGAAAAAAAAAATATGGTGGCGTGCCATTCATTCCTTCACATTCTGGACTTCTCATAAGAGCAAACCATTTATGTTGGGGTTTCTCTGTTCAAAATAAACATCATTAATAAGTTAAACCTTATTAAAACCGTGATTAAACAAGATTTATACCACTTAATTTATCTTTCATATTATCAGATTAACACTGCTGAGGTAAAAAAAATCTTATGCTGAATCTTCTTCAGTTCATGAATAACGGTTGGCTGAATGCAAATGTGCCGATATTAAGTTATAGTCAATTTCTGCTGCTTTTTTTTTATTTTATTTTTTTAAATCAAATATCTTTAATATAATAAGGCCTCAAGCACTTGAAAAGATAACCAGAGAACTGACCAGCAGGTATTTCAGGAATTCAGTTTTTGTAGAGTTTCATCAGAGGGGTATTTTAGGTCCATTAGTTTGTACTTCTTCACCAAACTTTCCAAAATACAGCTTTTAACACTCTATTTAAAAACCCTATGTTACGCTAAATTAACTTTTCTGTGCTTTAAACATGATAAAAGTGCTATTAGGGCTTCATACACATGCCCAAAGTGTTTTTTTATTGATTCCCTCAATCATTAGTTAGAGGGTGATTTGCTCCTTTCTTACTACAGGGTGAGCTCAAACACCTCGCTACAATTTGATGACGCGTTCCCACTTTGATGACGAATTTGACAAGGCACTGAGCTGGAGAAGCCGCGCCTCCAGGAAGCTCACTGCCGTGATTGACATGTAAACAGACACGCCCACGAAGGTGAACATTTCAGCGTCCTTCGCGCAGTGCAGAGGAGGAAGTTAGTGTCCCTTTTACAGACACGCCCCCTCATGAATATGCATAAGTGGGACGCAAATCAGCCCGTTTGTGTAGAATTGCTCAGAAAGTGACTTTTCAGGGGCTAAAACTCTGGAAAACAGGTGAGTTTGGGAAAATAAACCTCAAATACTATGTTTTTGGGATTTGATCTTCTTCTCAGTGCCTGCTAGTCACAATGCAGATATATTAAATAGAGCTTATTGGTCTGATATCAACCAGAAAACGAATATTGGATTTTATCGGACTGCATCTAAAATTTCCGATAAAAATGTTCCGCACCAGCACTTCTATCCATAGGTGACTGTGGCTCATACTACAACAAAGTAACCTACTGTTGCTGACTATTGTTCTCTGTTTGAGTAACATCACATGATCAAACCTTTTCTAACATTCCACACTACAAATTAAGTAACGAAAGTATGTATGATTCGTGCTGATGTCGTATCGGATCAATATAATATCGTTATCGGCCGATACGCCAGGCTGCAATATCGGTATCATTACGAAAGTGAAAAAGTTGTATCGGGACATCCCTAATATTAATAATAACTCTAGCTATACATTTTTGAATTCTCCATTGTCATGTACATACTTCTGTAATCCCTCATTAACTAAACTGCAACAAAAAATCCACAGTGATCCCAATTATCCAGCTCTGGTATTAACACAAATGTTAAATCTTGTGATTATTTATGAAACAGTTTAAAACATTGTTTTTCGTGCATTCTCTCAGCCGAATAGTTATTTTTTTAATGCTTTAAGACAACTGATGATTCATTTTTGATCAACTGTTTTTAAAATGCCTATTTGTTCTCAAGTTGTGGTGCCGAAGTATACTACGTTATTTAATTATTGATGACTGTGGCGTTGTGTGACTGACCACTTGTACATGAAGTGAGATTGCTTTCTTACTGTAACACCTGCGTCACGTCAAGAGGTTTTGGTGGGTTTTTATAGTCGCATTATATTTCACTTCCCTGATTCTATGAGGATCTGCTTCTGAGCCACTAGAGAGCTTTTGTCTGTGAAATTGTATGAGTGTCTCTGATTGATTTACAACACATTAAATTCACTTAAAACAATGAACTCATCAGTCTGTGCAACAGGGAAAACATATTGCACTGGGTAGCGGCCATCATTTTCAATGATACACAAATACAAAAAAAACCGGAGCCTGCAAAGGTCAAATATGTACCACAACAAAATGTTTGTATCCGTCCAGTAATTATGAACTAATTGCATTTCTTTGATGTGTTAGGATTTCTCCAGAGGGTGTTGACATAGTACTGGACTGCCTCAGTGGAGAGAACACAGGAAAGGGTCTCAGTCTGCTGAAACCACTGGGAACCTACATCCTTTATGGTGAGGACACACAGAAGCCTTTGTAGTGTGAATATAGAGTTTGTTCGACCAATGGTTCCCAAACCTTTCACAGTTCTGTACCCTCTCAGACATTTAACCTGAAGCCATGTACCCCCTACTTGTGCACACTTAAAAAAACATAATAATGTAATGTCAGATACAATGTAGCTCTACAGTGAAATTTGTCCCTGAATTTTACATATTCTGTTGAGGAATAAATGTTAAAAAAAAAAAAAATAATAATTTATCTGTATAAGCACACAAGAAAACATCTTTAGAATTAGTAACTTGTTAGCTTTAATCATTTTTTTCTTGTAAAATAAATCTACCAAACATTTAGTGATTGAACATTTAGCAGTAATACAACAATATAAATCTCCCTGAAACTGTGAAATACAACTTGCTAAAACTTTAATGAGACGGGTGAGGTTGAGAGGATGCACATAACTCTGCAATGTTTGACTGAATTTCATATTTGGCCTTTTTTGTATGAGATTGTTTCTCTTTCTGAGGCTGCCTGAGGGGGCTCTGCATGTGTAATATGTGGAAATAGTAATACATGACTTCTGGTTGATTTATATTCTAGTTTCCAATGTTGTTGGCACTGTTTTTTTAAATTATATTCACGTACCGTCGATGACAATTCACGTACCCCTGGGGGTACCCGTACCCCACTTTGGGAACCTAGGTGTTAAACAGTGTAGGACTTTTGAGCACAGCATAATCAATACTGACGTTTAATTTTATTCGCTGTATTTATTTTTTTATTTTTTAAATGAAAAATCCATTCTATATCAAAAAAAAATTAAAAAAAAGGTTTTGGTCATCTGGCTTTTTGTGTGGTTTGAAAAAATTAAATAAAATACTGTCAGCCGTTTATCATTTTTTCTACTTTTGAATGTAAAAAAAAATGTTTCCGTTCTCTTTTCAACTTACTTCTTCTTTATTTCTGTACCTAATTCATCTTGTCCAATAGAGGGCTGCTCCGAGGTCTTATGAACTGCGTTTTCCATTCATAGCAGGTTCCTGTTGTTTCCTTCTGTCCTGTCATCATAAATCTAATTCTATCATTAGAACTAATATTAGTTGTACACATACTGAATTAGTGCATGGACATGTTTGCACGATCCAAAGGTCTAAAGGTGCCTGCTGCACTCCTTCCTGCTTACCCAAATCAGCCTTGATTGTTTCGTGGCTTCATGAAACCATTGTATTTCTGCTTTTTCAGGCGCCGTCAACATGGTCACTGGGGAAACAAAGAGCTTCTTCAGCTTTGCAAATCTGTGAGTCAGAGCACCAGCCTGTCAACCATAAGTTTAAATGCAGTGTAATGACCCAGGGAATTCCAATTTATGGCAAATGAAACCAAAATGAGTCACTTGTGTTGTTTTGGTTTTTTTTTTTTTCAGTGGTGGCAAGTGGAGAAAGTGACCCAATAAAACTCTATGAGGAAAACAAAGTCATAGCTGGGTTTTCACTCCTCAGCCTCCTCTTCAAACAAGGAAGATGCAATCTTGTGAAATCAGTGATGGACAAACTCTTGTGTCTCTATGAGCAGAAGAAGATCAAGCCTGTAGTGGACTCCCTGTGGGCCTTGGAGGAGGTAAGAGTCGAAAGGCTGCCTGATGGAGCAGGGTTCTCAACTTGGGGTCGCAAGACACTGGGAAGGGGTCGCCAGATGCCTTTTTTATTTTTTAACAATTTGAGCTCATTTTTGCTTATTTTTCTGCAACTTTACCAAACTAGCCATATTTTAACCAAGTATCACCACTTTTTCCTGCCATATTTTTTCTCCTTTTAATGCATTTTTGCTACATTACTCCCATTTCTGCCACTTCTTTATCATTTTTTTCTACTTTCAAGACTTTTTTCCACCTAATGTCGCATATGTTCGCCCTTTCTCTTATGTTGACCCATATTGTCGCTTTTTAAGCTTCTTTTGACCATACAGACCCTTTCCAAAAAATTACAATATCATGGAAAAGTTGTTTAATTTCCATAATTCCATTCAAAAAGTTGAACTTTTATAGATTAAATTTCAATGCCTTTTCCAAACATTTTTCCACTTTCAAAACATTTTTAGCACTTATAACCCATTTCCACAATTTTTCCCACCTAACGTCAGATATGTTGACCCATTATCTACCTCTTTTGACCATATTCAATGCTTATTTTTGCCAGTTTAACCACATTCACGATTTTTCAAGCCCCTTTTTTTACCAGTTTAAACTAATTGTTCCTACTTTTCCCCTCACTTCTGCCACTTTTAAGCAAATATTGACTCTTTGAACCCTTTGTCCATTATTGGCCACTCTAATTTGCAACCTTTAACCAATTTTTGTGGTTTTATAAAACCCCATTTTTCCGCGTATTTTTTTTTCTGATTAAAACAAGGATTTACATCTTTAAGATGACTATATTATTTACTATGTAATGAAAAAAAATTCCGCACAAACGCCCTTCATTGGACAACTAATCTGATGAAGGGCGTTTAGCCCGAAACGTCCCTTTTTTTTTGGTGTAAATTAAAATTGGGAGCTAACCACGCAGTTGTGCTGACCTTTTTTTCATTGCATATTTGGATGTTTTTTGATCCAGCACACTGCCTCTAAAAGGGATGTGCATGTTTTTTTGATTGTGCTATATTATATACTATGGCACAAATAATAATAAACTTCCTGGATAACAGTAGATATTATTCAGATTAATAAATAAATGTGGTTATCACAGATTCATAGAACAATGGACCATCATTTGCTGACTTTATGGATGGGCCCCAAAAATCTCTCCCCTTTGTAGATGACCCTGTCTCTACATGTCTGTTCTTCAATGTTCATGTCTGTGTTCAACCACCTTCAGGTACGGTGGGGGTCCCCAGTCTCTGGCACCTTTATTTTGGGGGTCGTGGGCCTAAAAGGTTGAGAATTACTGTGGTAGAGAAGTCAATCTATCAATGCAAACAACAAAATATCCAACTAAACAAATTGAAAGTAATGTAGCAGAATTAGAGTGTGGACAATCTGTTATATGTTTCTGCTGTGGACACGATCAGCTGTTCTGGGGCGTCTTCCACAGATGGTGGGTAGGTTGAATGTATATACTCAATAATTATTCATACTCAAAGAAAATACTTATTCAAACATGCACCAGTCACTCTAGTGACTTTCTATAAGTCTGTTATGACATGATGTTGGGGTTTTTGTTTGGTTGTGATGAGGGATTTTTTAAAAATATGTTTTGTGCTCAAAAAGCTCTTCAAAAAACAAATCTTTTTCTGTGATGTTGATTTATTTAAAGGGAAACTTCAGACCAAGAAGTGAAATAAAGAGCCAGAATGGATGTGGAATCTGGGATGGTTTCCACATAATCATTCTCTGTGCCTGTCTCCATCCACTGAATGATTTTCTTTCAATATTTCTTCTCCCTCAAAAAGGCTTTAGACTTTTAATTAAAAAAAAAAAAAAAAAAGACGTAGTTCAGTTTATTAAGCGAACATGAATCTGATACAATTCGTCTCAAGCTACCCCGGGAAAGGGGCTGATGACATGATTTTTGGTCTTACATTTTTAATTCTCATGGGAAACTTCCTGTATTCTGTTGTTGAAAAACCTTGGTAGATTGCACACACTATTCATTGTAATCACTGCCCATGAAAAATCTCATTAGAGGGGAGGATAGCGTGGGATGGTGGTGTCAGGACAAAGCTTGCCTCCCTTGTGTATTTGCTTGAAAAACAAATCATGCCTTAAGTTTACCCTGCAGACCATAACGACATTCTTTCATTTCATGAACTATTTTAGACAAAACTGCCATTAAGAGAAAGAAGTCAGGGTCTTTCCTCTTAACCTTTCATTGTGTTCAGGTAAAGACTTTTTTGGGCTTCCACAAATGCAAGTACATTCAATATCTCCTTGTAGATAATGGGATTGTAAGAAAACGTCAACATTTACCAAATATTCCAAAATATGAGTAATTTATTTCCTCTCCTCGGAAAAGTTTTTACTCCGCAGCAAAGTGCTGGACTATTGTCTATTGTCTAGCTATTGTTTACAAGTTGAGTCCTGGCGACACGTTAGACTTTAGACAAAGAGGTAATTCACTCATGTCTGTGGGCTGTAATGAAAAGCAACTAAATGAAATACTGGGAGTTTGCTACATGTACACGTGTATTTAAAATGACACGTTAGGAGACAAAACCATGTTTAAGTGAATATTATATCATAAAAAGCTACAAGCTTATGAGATGTAAGCTAAAACCCCCTTTTTTTGGCCCAGTAGAGGGCGATGTGGAGCAACCAAAATTGTAACCTCATGGGGTTAGTGAACAATACAAGACTCATTCATAACAACATCAAATGAACTATAACAGAAAATACTTTTTGGGCCTCTATATATAAATGCTAGTAAAAGTACATTCAGTCACGCCCAGTAATTACTGCAGCAGTGCAGTGACTATAAATGTTTTATTGATTTAATAATGAATATTAGTCATGGGTGATGTCGGCTCACCGATATTATCGGTCAATATTAGTGATAAAATGTCACTTTTTCTTTTCTTTTTTCTAGATTTTTCCACCAATATTGAAAAAACGATATTTGATGTTTTTTGAGACAACTGCCTAAAATGAATAATATGGTACTTGTTTCCAAATGACCAAACTTCAACTAGTATTTCTTATTTTGCACCGTAATGTTTATTTGTGGAATACGTCTAGTGGGGCATTACATTAAAAGTTGCCTTAAGAAATATATAATGTGAGCTAAAATTAGGTTGGTGGGGAGGGAATCTGTGTATATACTGTATCTGTGTCTGTAAATATCAGAAACCAAAAATTTAGTGTTGGACAATATTGGATATTGGTGAAAATCTAATATTGAACCTCCCTTGTGGTAATATACATGTTTATTATCCACTGCCACAAAGTGTGAAGGGGGATATAGGTTTGAGCTCCATTTGTCCGTTCGTCCGAGTTAAAGGGGACAGCTTTTCTCAGAAACCATTTAACATACGATAATCAAATTTGGTGTGTGACTTCAGGGTATCAATACCTTGATGGAGTTCGAAAATGAGAAGCGAGCATTTTTTTTTTCTCGATTTATTGTCCCTTTTTCGTTTTTTTTTTTTTTTTTTTTAATCTGTTCGATGCATCTTCAAAGTGGACAGTTTTCTTCAGATACGATAACCAAATTTTGGTGTGTGGCTTCAGGGTGCCAATACTTTGATGGAGTTTGAAATGAGAAATGCCTTATTATTTTGCCCCGAGTTATTGCCCTGTGGCTGTTTTTCTTTACACTGTTTCAAGGTATCCTCAAAAGGGACAGCTTATCTTAGAAACCTTTTAAGATAGTTAGTCATTTTATATTCGGATGTTTTCTTATGTATACATCGAAATTCTTAGATTTAGGAAAGGTTGTTGAGTTATAATGACAACCAATCTGGCGGGGGATGTTGATGACTATGTCTTCTTGTTGCGTATATTATATATACAGTATAGTGTAATATAGAGTGAATTATATTTTCAGCCAAAACAAAACATTAATTGTCAAACAGAGACACTTTGTTGACAGTTTTAAGAACCACTGCTGCAGTGATTTATCCGATATAACGTGCAGTGTAAATTAATAGTTAATGATGAATAAAGAAGGTGATTTTTTTTTTTTTTTGCAGGATATGAAACCATTAAACTAGTTTGAAACTTTGGGTTTATGCATTGTGAACCTGCCAAAAGCTTCACTAATTAATTTATTAAAGCGCATATTGAGGTCTTTCCTGACTCACAACTTGTAGGGAATGGAGCGTTGTGCGAGTCATAATATTGCTGTGTTGGTATCCGCTGGCATTGACGTACTAATTATGATTTCGAACATCTCCCCACTGAGTGGATTAACATAATTGAATTAGCATTAGGGCTGTTTAAGTTTCTCAGACTGACAGAAATTAGAATTGCTCTGGGAAAACATTCTAGCAGCAGTAACTAAAATAACCTGAAAAGATTTTCCTGCATCGTGATTTAAAACATTCTGCTAAAATATTGCATGGGGAATAAAATATGTCCATGTTTTAATCTTAGGTGAAAGAAGCCATGCAGAGGATTCATGACAGAGGCAACATAGGGAAACTCATCCTGGATATTGAAAAATCTCCCACTCCACTGGTAAGTTGACTGATTATTATTATATCATGAATATTTTATTTTAAGGACATTTCATACTTACAACAATACAAAGAGCTGGTATATTCACTATTTCTGAGCATTTATTTTTTTACATACATTTGTTTCATATATGTGGCAGATGAGTTGACAATACTGCAACTTTCTATTTAGTTGTATTTGATGTCATAACTCAACAAACAAGGGATTACAGTTGCTTTATCCTATCAGAAAAGCTTAATCCAAAAATCTAGATATATAAAAACTAGCTAATGAACAAAAAAAAAATCTAAATTTTTTGATGATTTATTGTTATTTTGTATTCTGCTTAATCCTGGGGTGCGTGTGTATGTGATACACCATGACATTTCTAATCAATAATTTAGCATTATGTGAGAAACGTTGTGAAAAAAAAAACCTTATTTACGTTTTAATATGAACTCAGCTAATAAAAGTGGCAGTTTTTAATATAGTAAGTGGTTAGAAGAGGATGATTAACTTTTTTTGTTAATGAAGGAACACAATAACAACTGAATGCCCATCCAGGGATGTTTACACTCCTTCCCCCTCAGCTGGAAATAGCTTCAGCAAACCCAGGGACTCTGTGTGGGATAAGTGAGTACATTCAGGGGTGTAAAAGCAATTTTAAAAGTGAGGGTGTTCTAAGGTTAGGGCAACCGTCGACTCCCAATTTAGTTTATTAAAATGATTTACTAAAACAATGATAAAGCTGTTATTAAGTCAGTGATACTCAACATTTGGCTCTTTATGTCTTCATTTTAAATATTATTCCCCCAGAAAACCTTAAAAGGAGAAACTTTTTAACCCTTTTTTTTTTTTTTTTTACCTTTTTCTTTGGAACTTCCTTTGTCCCATTTTTTCCCCTTTTTCAAAAAAATTAAATGTTTTTTTGTTTTTTCAGATTTTAGCATCCTTTTGCCAATAATAATAATAATAATCAGTTTTTCTCATTTTTGTCTATTTTTGCAAGTTCTTTTTTTGATACTTTTATCTAACTAGTACAGTGCCCATCGGAAGTATGTCTTCATATAGTGGGAGCTTAAGTAGAGTTGTCAATTATGGCCAAATGAGTATGTGTTTGAAGGTTGGATGTACAAAGAGGTGTACATACTCTGTGCTCTGTAGTGTTTTAAAAATATATATTTGCAGGCGCAAAGTAAAATAGCGTGTGCGATTTCCCTGGTTTACTGTAATTCTATGGGACATGCGCATGATAAATGTGTTTATTTTCTGTAATGTATGTTTTTTGGAGTCATTATGTGTATTTTTGTATCTTTCTTTGTGTTTTTGTGCATTTTTTGTATAACTATTGTTTTTTTTTTTGTTGCCATTGTAGTGTGATTCTGTTGTCATTTTGTGTATTATTGTATAAATATTTAGTTTTGTGTATTTTGAGTCACTTTCATATTTTGTTGTCGTTTTGGTGTATTTTCTGTATTAAATGTTTTTTGGAGTCATTTTGTGTGTTTTTGGAGGCCTTTTTTGTACATTTTTGTGCATTTCTGTTGTCGTTTTGTGTACTTTTTGTATAAATGTTTCGTTTTTTGTTTTTTTCTGCCGCTTTTGGACAATTTTTTGCCACCTGTTACAATTTTTTTTTGTCACTATACTTACAATTTACTCAGCGCTGTTAACCCTTTGTTTACCTTCTCGGAACGGCGGCCTCGTCGAATGGCTGGCTGTGATTGGCTTGATCACCATTCAGTCAATCTTACTGAATCAAAATGTTTTCAACAATGAATCCCTCTGTGAAAAGTGAGGGAGATGATTTTTTTGTTTTTAGGAAAGTGCGGGTGTCACATCCACCGCATCCCACCACTTATCCTGTACATCCAGGGTCAAAGCAAAGAGCTATAGTGACCTCTAGAATAGATCTGTTGTAGAAAATATAGATCAAATACATCCTCAATAACCAGCTGTGTCAGCAGCACACTTACATTTGACATATGTAATATTGTAGCAAACATTTTTTACTATGTTGTATAGATTTTAGGCTGTGATGGTTTCTTGAAAATAAACCATCTGATTCATTTTAAAGGATTACCGTTCTGGTAATATTGCATGTATTTGTTTGTGCTACTGACAGTTATTTGTACTGTAATGTTTTAATACGGTGTGCACACCTGCCCGAGGACTGCAGAGGGAAATTAGCATGAGCTAAATCTGGTACAAAGCATCTTTTTGTAAGATCAATGTGTTTTGTTCATTATTGCTGTCAAATAAACTAATAAAATAAAATAAATAATAATAAATGTAGATACAGTCCCTAGATGTGACCGTGCATCAACCGAGAGTGTAATGATTGCATCACTATATGTCAGACCACTTTGTTGTTCACCTCCATTTTCTGAATGACATGCTCTGTAGACGGCTATTGACTGCTGGAACATTCTCTCAACATAGATGGCTGGTGACAGCACGGAAACCAGTGAAGCAGGGGAGGAGGAAGAGGAGCCTGAGGGAGACAATGACAGCAAGGAGCGAATGCCTTTTATCCATTAGACCAGATTGCCAACACCCAAACACACCAGGAAACTGTAGAGGCCACTGCACTTATTCACCACTGCGGAACACAACCACAAGTGTGTATTTATGATCCATGTACAGTATGTGTTATTGCCTCTGCTGTGCTGTTTGTCTATTGACATTCAGGCAATGCACAGTATATGAACACAGTCAGTGTTGCCACAAAGGCAATGGCTGCATGAGCCCTTTTTTTTTTTTTTAACTGATATATATTTTCTCTGTAATACATTGAAAATTTGCAAGTCAATCAGAAATAATACATTAGACACTAAATTGGCAGCATATTTTGTACTTCAAAATGTTTACAGGGAATGGTAAATGGTAAATGGACTTGATTTATATAGCGCTTTATCACCCACACTGAAGCAGTCCCAAAGCGCTTTACATATCAGCTCATTCACCCAATCACTCTCACATTCACACACCACATCTGATCAGCTGTCATATTTGGTCAGTTGGTTAGTTTCATGTTTGGTGGAGCACCAGTTTACAGATGGCATTAGTATAGGGTGGTTGGAGGAGGAGATGGAAACTACAATTTATATAAACGCAAAACTGGGTTACTGTGTTAGAGTTCTATGGCTTACACATACATAGTTAACAATCAATACAATGTGTTTCGTATCAAGTTTCCCCGCTACCTGTGATTATGCTAGCTTATAGTTTCATTTTATTTCTAAAAAAAAGAATAATCGAGGGGTATACTATACTGGCAGAAAAAAGGTGTAAAACGCCCACAACGTAAACAGTAATAGCAATATTATTGTATTTTACAGTTGATTTAAGACATGGGTCAGGGTTATTAGAGATACCAACTGAAAGCTAAAACAAGAGGAGGATCAGTTTTATGGGGTTATTTATTTCAGGTTCAATAATTTTAAGTGATCTTTCGTAATTGAGAATGTAATTGTAATTGACTGTCAGTGGAAAATGATATTTGTAATTTAAATCGTAATTGAAAAAAAAATCTGGTCACTGTAATTGAATTGTAATTGAACATGGATTATTGAAGACATAATTGTAATTTCAAAATGTAATTGACCCCAACCCTGCTGCTAACGTCATTTTTTGTGTCCTGGTATATATGGGACCGCTTCACTTTATGTGAGGGCTTTTTGCGATGTGCTGTCCAAATAGAAAAACATAGGAACAAGACGTCTTAAAATAATATTATGTATTTTCTTCTTCCCTAAAGTAAAATAAACTACTGGTTATAAAATATAACTACTCTGATAACCAGGACTAGTTCCATATTTGTGACCGGAACCAAACAACAAACACCTTAAACTACAGTAATAGTACAAATAAAACATTTAAACAAGGACACATGTATTATATTTATGGTTTGACAAATAATACAGTTTGTTAAATCTAGAAAAAAAAAAATGGAGAACAAAAAATCTTGTAAAATATTTATAAAAATAAGTGATGTGAAATGTAATAAATTCATAAACTGTGGTTACCTTGACACAAAAATGTCACGCAGAAGTGAAAGGTCTGGTCTCCACTTATCGTGGCTGACCAAGGTCGTTTTATCTGTGCCTCTCAACTAAAGTGCCAGAAAATGAAACTTTTTTTTTTTTTGTTTTGTTACACTGAGCTGGTTTTAACAAACAGGGAAAAAGAGCTGCACTGTGTATTAACTGTAACTGCATATCAGCGAGATTCTAATGGGATGCACTCAACTGTTCACAGTCAAGTGTTTTTATTTATATCTGTACATACATACAGATATTGAAATAACTCATTTGAGTCCTTCAAAAAAACTAAAGTTATCTGAATGACTCAGTTGTGCTTATACTGTATTATTTTCAACTTCCCAGAGAGAAGATAAAGAGATATTTTTCCAGCTACAAAAACTAGATTAAAATATTTTTCAATTACCGGTATGTTATTCTAGGAAATTAACGTAGCAGCAGTAAAACAAGGAGTAAACACAGCACACATTAGGGTTATAAACTTAAATATATGTGCGCGCATGCATGTGCAAGAGAGAATGTATATTTAAGAGTGTGTGTATGTTAATGTCTATTGTATTGTAAAAAAAAAAAAAAAAAAAATGAAACAAAAAAGTCACGTGTACTAGAACAATATTAGTGTGTGTTCTTATTAACTAGTTTGCTTGTGTTTTTTTTTTTTTGTCATATTTGTTTTTGTGTACTTTCTCTGATTTCAACTTTACCAGCTTAAATAAAGTTACTGTATGTGCAAAGCATTCATGATTGTTTTTGATGATTTATTCTAAAATGTTTAGATGCAATTTAACAAACAGTATAAATGCCTCAGATATATCAGCATGACAAAAAAAAACCCCATCAACTTCACTAATGCTCTTTGCAGAAACATAAACAACTCAGTTATACCAGATGGTTTTGTATTTCCAGACAATATTCAAATTTTATCTACATAGCCTTAGATATGTGCAACTATTATCCACAGCACAATAACCACCATCAAAATAATGGCAGAAGCATCTTGTTGGGTTTGTGGCAATGCAGCAAATGAATAACAAACTGCAGCACACTTTGTATTTTCTAACCCCTTTTATTGGAATGAGGATGAACTCCTCAGCATTTCTTCACAGTAGCCCATCTGCGGGATCCTGTTCTTGCCATCTGTATCACGGAGCTTTGGCAGCGTCTCCAACCTGCTGCCGGTTTGTCGTCTCTTGCTTCTGTCACTAATTTCCAATTAACGTTGAGGCATGTGCAAAATTTGCAGGGGGGCAGGAGGAGCATAGCCCCCCCCCCACCCCCCTACCCCCACCCCCTTTGCCCCCAGTGGTCAAAAGTTTTTGTTACAGTTTTCCCAAATGCATTCGGAAACATACAATTCTTAATATAATCTACATAATATACAAGTACCATAAAACACAGTGACTGTACAAAATATATATGAATTCATTTGTTGTTCTTTGAAAAAATACAAGTTATTTTTTGGCACTCGATTCATCCGACCATAGTCTTCCTTTCAAGGCTACACAATTTCTTCTTCACAATGTAAATGGTGAAGCGACATTACGGCCAGCAGTTTATGTATGGTACTGCAGCAAAAACTGTACAGATTTAAAAGGCTAACGAAAGTAGCTAGCCAAATCCTGCTAGCTGTTGTTGTGTAGGTTAGCTTAGCGCTGGTGACAAACGCCGTCTTCCTGTGCTAGAGAAACACTGTGTCAGATATTGAATATGGGTAACTTGGACGTGTTAAAGCCAGTGGTAGTATTTTTCTTGTGCAGGTGGAAGTCAAACAATTGAGACAAGGTTGTGGTTTATATAATTTGTGAAATTCTTGCCTTATTGTAATTGTAAATTTTTCGGTTTTGATTAAAGAACGAGAGGCAGAGATTGAGGAGGCGGAGCTTCTGGTCCATAAAACTAAGCAGGAAGTGAAGGCTGAAGAGAAAAAACAAAATGGCTCCTTAGGAAGGCCTCGAACCTCTGCAGCACGTCAGGATGATGGGAGTCATTTGAGCAGCTACTGCCATGTCACAACCCTTTTACCGCGTAACAGCGTCTATTGTTTTAATGCAACTAAATATTTCTCATCATTTGCTCAAATGTGCCATTAAAATAATCTAAAAAACAAAAAAAATAAATCAACTATGTGGTCATGAAGAGTTTTACTCTTGTTGTCAAGTTCAGAATGACTCAATGCTGTGTTCATCTTTCATTCATAAAGTGACTTCATTGATATCGTCATTACACACACTTACTCATCCACAAAAAATATGTTTTGTTGCAAATGATTGTTAAAATCAACAAAAACAGTAAAGCATCTAAGCTCAGTAGAGCAGTGGGAGTTTGGAGTTTGCACCTTGTTACGTGTGATGGGTTAACGTAATTTAAAAGTGTTAGCAGGTTACAGTTGAAATGAAAGGCCAAATGAAATAAAGATTGGAACATATATTAGGATTAGAGGTTAAAAATTGCATTACGAAAATTCAAAGACTGCGGTAATAAGGCTGACATTACGCTGTCATTAACATGAATAAGGTATCATGAAGTCTGTCATTAAGTGTTGTTTGCTAAGTTATGACATCTATGGAGCTATGTTGGCATTTTTTTTTTTGGGTTAAGGTTAGGGTTATGGGTTTGGGTAACGGACGACAGCGAATGACAGCCTTCATGACCCCTTATTCATTTCACACTAATGTAAGCTTTATGTATAAAACTTCAAATAAAGTGTTACCAAGACTTCTTCAAAGAGTGCTTGAACTGCTAGGTAAGGTTATTTTCAGGAAAAATGCTCAAAGTATGTTGTTTTATATTTACCTCCCCCTGCCCTCTGTGTACAACGTTTCATTCTAAAAATATGCCCCAGACTTGGACCTCCTTCTGCGTTTAACAGCAGCTTCTTTTTCAAATGTTACATAACTGGACGAGTGTGAACGCTTAAATAGACTTATAGCTAAAAATGTTTGGATGTCACACGAGAATACAAATGAAACTAATTGCTACTTTTGATTTATTAGAAGGCTTCTTTAATTCAGGCTGATGTGGTTTTTGGAGTGTTTTGATAGTTTGGAAATGAAAGTTTAAACCAAAAAGGACAAGGTTTGTTGTATAATTTGTTCCAGGTCTAAAACTGACGTGTCACAAAGAGAGAACTGGACAGAGACGAAACAATCAAAGATATATTAAGTTAAGTTTGAGGCAACATTGCTGAAGGCACCTTATCCTGAAGATTTTTTTTTAATATAAATAAAACTACAGACAAGGGCTGCATTATTTCCTTTTTTTTACTCCTTCACCTCTTCCTGATGTTTGGACAAGAACAGACCAATGCAAGGAGAGAGAGAGAGCCTGAAAAGGCACACAGAGGGCCTGTATATATATTTTAAGCTGCTGTCAGGTTCTTGGGCGTCTTTCACAAGCAGCACAAGGTGAGCTTCTGTGGTGTCTGCACTGTGAGACACACCAGCCTCAGACATGGCACGCCTGGCCTTCCCCGTCCTCTACGTTTTCTGCTTCTCTTTATTCCACTTCTGCTGCAGCCTTCCATCTCGCACCAGGAAAGCTGTTTCACCACGTCAATCTGGAGGTAATGGTACACATCCCTGTATTTCTTTTACCAGACCTGATGGGTTCTTATGTATTTTATCCTTGTTTGAGGTGCAGCTGCAGGGGAGGAGGATGTGAAGTCACAGCTTGAGAGGTTGTGGCAGGAGGTGAACTCACTGAAGGAGATGCAGGCCTTACAGACAGGTACCATCCTCATTATGTACAGAAAGACCAAAAGAGACATGAATGTTGAGGCAATTATAGACAGAAGCGAAAGTAACGGATTTCAAGTATTCACGTTACTGTAATTAAGTAACTTTTATGGGTACTTGTGCTTTTTTGAGTGTATTTCTAAATCAGTAGTTTGTACTTAAGTATGTTTTAAAAGAAGTAAAGTAATTAATTACATTTCTACACCCAACCAATACTGAGTAAATTATTATTTTTGATCAACGGACATTGTGAAACTACAAAAAATAACCAGACAACAATCACATGCATAACATCATAGGCAACCAATCAGATTAAACGTAATGCACGGCACCAAAACAGCATCGAATGGAGGTTATTTTCTCAGTTTTAGAGCTTACTTTTTTTTTTTTTTTTTTTAATTGAATTCATTGGTGTTATTTATTTAAAAAGGAATTACATTTTAACACACCTTTTTATTTTATACAGATGCCTTTGTGAAAATAAATTAAGTTCCAACTTTACAAGATTTAATTTCTACCTTTTTAAGTTTATGTATGAGATGTTTACTGCAGCAAGGTGGCAAGATTTATTACCAAAATTAAATATGAGGGGAGGGGGGAATTAACTAGTAACTTTTTGCTTTTAGTGCTGTTAAATCAATACTCTTTTCACACCTCTGACAACAGATGATAATGTACTTTTTAGGCTTGTTAAAAAAACAATCAATTTGTTTAGTTGCCAATGGTGTTGATTTATTGACCACTGAAATGTCATTAAAGAAAGATATTGATTATGACTAAGATGATGTTTGGCTGCCAGGAGTGTTGACTCACCAATAGAGGGCAGCAACACTTATTCTGGCTTTTATCAAACTAAGAAATTGTAAAACTGAAATAATTACATTTAGAGGAAAAAATATCTTTATGCAGAAAGCTTGTTTTCATTTTTTTTTTTTTTTTTTTTTGGAAAATGTTTATATGGCTAAGGTATCTTTAGCAGAGATGTAAAGATTACTGATATATCCTACTTAAGCAGAAGTACTGCTACTTGATGATTGAAGTCATACAGAAAATACTCAAGTACAATTAAAAAGTAGCTCAATTAAATAGTACTTAAAGTAAAAGCTACTAGTTACTCTACCCCACATTTACTGTTGGTAATAAATCTATGGTTCCTTTGCATACAGTAACATCTCATGTATACATTTAGAAAGAAAGAGACAAAATGCTGCTCACAATTGGAAGTTCATTTATTTTCCACAAAAACATCAAAATGTACATTTAAAAAAATAATAATAATAATAATACCAATACATTCAATTCAAAATTCAAAATTCAAAAATAAATCTCAGGCTCCAATATACATTTATTAAATTCTAAAACAATGCCATGCCAAATGTGTTATGTGGGTAACAACATGATAGGTAGAATTGAACCCCAACCTGATCTGTTGAAAGTGGCTGCATGGTCATTGATCAGAAATGACATGATGAAGAACATGTGGATTATGTTCAATGTGCCATGAAATGGAAATAAAAAAAATATTTTAAATAAATTAATAATTTACTCAGTAATGGTTGGGTTCAGAAATATAATGAATGGCTTTACTTCTTTTAAAATGTACTTAGGTACAAGTACAATCACTGATTCAGAAAATACTTTAAAAAGTACCCATAAAAGTAAGTCAATTACAGTAATGAGTACATGTCATCAATTACTTTCACCTCAGATCTTCATAATCAGGTATACACCATTGAACTGATATCCGTTCATTTCCAGTCTGTCTCAGAGGCATCAAAGCTCACAGGAAGTGCTATCTTACAATTGAAGAACCCAAACACTACCATGAAGCAAACGAGGACTGCATTGCACAGGGAGGAACGCTTGCAACTCCACGGGACATCATGGAAAACAGTGACTTAAAGGACTACGCAAAGAGGAGTTCTCCAGGATCCAAGGACTTCTGGATCGGTGTGGCGGACATAATCAAAGAAGGCCAGTATGTGGATGTCAACAGCCTGCCTGTCACCTTCTTCAACTGGGATCGCTCTAAGAAGCAGCCCACTGGAACCAAGAGAGAGAGCTGTGTGGCTCTGTCTGTGGCTGCACAGGGAAAGTGGCA
The DNA here is from genome assembly GCF_900634775.1 of Gouania willdenowi. Classification (NCBI taxonomy): domain Eukaryota; kingdom Metazoa; phylum Chordata; class Actinopteri; order Blenniiformes; family Gobiesocidae; genus Gouania; species Gouania willdenowi. Next base: position 28,729,456 of record NC_041046.1, on the reverse strand, counting down.
CGATGAGGTGTGTCGCAGTCTGAAGAAGTACATCTGTGAATACATCATTCCCTGAAGACCATCCAACAAACAAACACAAGTTTAATTCAGTGAATGAGTGCACAAGATTTTTTTTTTTTTTTTTTTTTAATGATGATACAACTACTCATTACTAATTGTGTTCTGAGGCTGCATCTCACTTTTCATGAACTCGGTTCTTTTTTTCTTTTTAAAGCTGGTACATCTTACAAAAAACTCAAATTAGGGCTGGGCGATACAGACCAAAACTTATATCTCAATATTTTTTGTCAAAATGGTGATATGTGATACAAATCTTGATAATTTTAATTCAAATGAAGTCTGACCAAATTCTGGGTTAAATTTGCTGATGCAAAATGCCACACACAGGCACATTTATTAGCAAACATCTGCACAATATATTCCACTTTTGGCTTTTTTTTTTCCTGTAAAGGACAGCACGTGTGAGTGAGTTCTAAACTTGTCTAGGGGAAGGTCTGGGTTAGGACGCATTCAATTCATCTAACTGTGCTTTGTATGCTGTTCTGAGAAGTGGTGAAAGCAGCGACTCCTAAAACAAGTGTTTTAAAACAAAATAAGCTATCAAAAATATACCGTATATATCGATATAGGCGATATTGTAATTTTCCATATCGCCAAAATAGAAAACTCAATATATCTTGAATCTCGATATATCGCCCAGCACTAACTCAAATAACTTAATAATCCAAACACATTATAGGATTTTTTTGCTGTGAGATGTCGAAGCATTCATGTTCATAAAGTCTGAGGTTAACACATAGATATAAAGAAACAAAAGAAAACAGACCAAAGTTACTTACTGTTACTTTGTCATTTTCTTTTTTCTCTCTCTGTTAATATTGTCAGAGAGAACTAGGGATGTCCCGATACAACCTTTTTGCTTCCGATACGATACCAATATTGCAGCCTTGAGTATTGGCCGATAAAATATCAATACTTACTTATTTTGTAGTGTGGAATATTAGAAAACGCTTGATCAAGTGATGTTACTCAAACAGAGAACAATTCAAGTTCGCTTCAGTTATTTTATGGTGGGAACAACTGAGGGCGGGGAATAAACAACGAAAACTTATCGGTGAGCTTATATCGGAGATTTTAGATGCAGCCAGATAAAATTTGTTATTCGTTTCCTGGCTGATGTCGGACCGATATCCAATATCAATATTGGATTGGGACACCCCTAGAGAGATCACTTGTCACATGCTTTGGGTGTCACTCTGATAACATTCATTTCAAACTTGTAAAGGTTAAACATTCTAAAATAAGGCTAAAGCTTACAATCATGAGTGTGAGTTTTGTCTAAATGAAATTAAACTATAATTTAAAATGACTTTTTTTTCTCCTCTAAGCCAGTGATTCCCTTAACAATTTTTGACTCGTGTAACCCATGAACCTATTTTCAATGTACGAGTACCCCCTCATCACTCTATTGGCACCTCCTTTTTACTTACATGTTGTGCATAATTTCTGATATTTTACAACTAAATATAAATTCTCCTCAGAGATACAACTAGTGATTGCTAGTTAAACTAAGTAAAGAACTCTTTCCAAGTGTAATACAGATATAAGTCAATAATCTCTTAATTATTCAGTGATAAGTTTGGTAATCTTCAAAATATGCTGGTGGGGTTTCTGAACATAAAAATATGGATTTTCTTTGGTTGGGGTACGTATGAACACTGTTTTGGGTTGACATGTATGACTTTGACTTTGAATGCCTTTTACATGTAGTTTTGCTTTTTCCATTGATGTGATTTACTTACAACCGGTGGTTAAACTGTCTGATGAACATGTACTGTGTCATATTGGAAATAAATTAATAAATGTTTTCGAGTACCCCTGTAAAGTGCTCCAGTAGAAGAGTAGAGTGTCCATGTTTTTTTTTTTTTTTATTTCAAAAGGAGAGGACAGTTCACCCTTGAAAATGTATTTTTCAAACAAAACACTTTCTTTTTATAACAAAGACTTGAAGAAAAGAATAAAAAAAAAACAACTCAAATCATCCACCTTTATTAAGCATAAAATAATATGTCCTTGGCAAATCTCAAAATGTACTTCAAATCTCTGAATCGTTGAAACAATATCAAAAATATTGCCCACTAGAAATACAAATTGGAACTAAGGACTCACAGAACAGATCAATATTAATGTAATAATAGATTTTATACTTACTGTTAATAAATTCTTCAAACACTGAGCTTTGGAGCCCTACAGAGCCCCTTTGGATGTTAGAGATTTGTTCAGTAACTCTTTATACTTATACTAACTAAAAACAATGACAAAATAATAATTTTTAAATATATAACAAATAATTGAGTGTCGCAATATCCAAATTGGAGTATGACACAAATATTGTTTTTTTTTTTTTTTTTAAATCCATCTGTTAATTTAATGCTATGCAATATATAAGTCTAAAGCTTTAAGAAAATAATGTAAAAATGTTTATCATATTTATAAAATATTACTTATATTATTATATAGTATACTTATTATAAATTTATTTTTAAAAAAATAAAGAAAAAAAAAAACTTCAATATTAAATGTACCATAATCATGCAGTTTGATTAATTTTAACACTGACCCTCTTCCCTCTAACATGTACTTTTAAAAGGCAACTATTGCTAATCAGACTGTGGAAGTGTGATCAGATTAAGATCAAGTATTTTAATTTGATTAAATAATATAGCTATTTTAGTCACAAAATAAATGGAAAAAAAAATTAAAATAAAATAAAAAATATTAGTAAAAGGTAAAAAAATATATATATTTTGTATTTACTAATGTTTAAGAAAGAGGTTTCGAACAAAGCCAAATGAAAGACAATAAGAAATGCAAATAATTGTGTAAATTACATGTTCTCCATTAGTTCAGGTTTCAGAGATCAAGTCTCTGTGATTGATTGTACATGTCTATGTGCCAGTCTATGTGTGTGTAACTCATTTTCTGAAGGATTCACAAAAATTCGGGGGGGAATCCCAAACGATATTGTTTCCATAAACGTTGAATAATAAAAACGCAGTCACCAACGTCACTGTGCTTTTACGCGTCAAAGTGTGCACGGAGCGTGACGTCAGAGCTACAGGAGCGAGACACCGGCCATTTTTCTGCTCTCACAGCAGGACACTTTGTGCTTGCTGCTGTCACCGAGTGTCGCGATCCACAAGCCCAAAAAACTTTTACCAACTTTACCTTTGTTGTCCGAGCACAAAAACTTAAAACAAACCAAGCACAAACCATGTTTGTGTTGAAGGCTGCACAGTTTCTCCGCTGACATCCTGCTCCGGATAGATGCCTGTCTAAACTGTCGCACAAATGGAAACGGTGCCGAGTGAAGAGAACCAGTTCGTACACAGAGAGGTGAGCTAAATACGGGTCCAGTCCTGGTTTGAAAGCCTGTCTGAGTGTCATCTATTTCACTTGTGGATCACACACTTGAAACAATGACAAATAACTTTCACCGTACTTTTGGAGTTGCTAAATCTGGCGTAGCATTTGGATGCTAACTCTACACGGCTAATAGCTAAGCTCGAAGTGAACGGCCTTGGCTAAACGGAAGAGCTAACAGTTATCAGCTAGTTTTGAAGACGGAGTGACTCGGTTTAGCGACAAAAATGTTTTGTAGGATTGTTTTGCACAAACACGGCCTTCCAAGTTGGTTTTAACACGTCCAAGTTACCCATATTCAATAACTGACACAGTGTTTTTCTAGCACGGGAAGACGGCGTTTGTCAACAACACTAAGCTAACCTACACAACACCAGCTAGCAGGATTTGGCTAGCTACTTTCGTTAGCCTTTTAAATCTGTACAGCGATATCCAGAGCTTATCGAAGTGTGTTTGAAGCTGTACTGTGTAACATAGATACTCACATCTTTACCTGGTGTGTTGCAAGGAAGTACTTTTGTTAAGTTAGTATTGTGCATAAAGATCCGTTTCCTGAACCAGTCCTGCTGTCAAATGCGGACTGTTAACTGTTACGCCCAACGCTACAATAATCAATTATAACCTTTTGGAAACTGTCTATTTTAAGTTTCTGTGAGATGTAACTTAGCTTTGTGACCAACATATTATCCATTTGTTATACACTGCTAAAAACAACACAGCCTAGATCTCATGGATGAAATATTCCAGTCTTTATTAATTCCATAGTGGAATGAGTTGAAAACAAAATAACATAAGAATTGAAATCTAAATCTTTATCCTATGGAGGAATGGATTAGGGCTGAGCGATATCGACCAAAACTCATATCTTGACATTTCTTACACAATAATTTCTTACCTGCAAGACAATTCTGGGTTAAACTTGGTTATGCAAAAGGCCACACAGACACATTTATTATCAAACAGCTGCACAATATGTGAGACATGTGTGAGTGAGTTCTGTATTGTGGCTTGTTTAGGGGAAGTTGTGGGTTAGGATGCACTCAGTGATCATCTAACGGTTCTTTTCATGGTCTTCTGAGCAGTAGTGAAAGCAGTGACTCCTGTAAAGAATATTTTATCACAAAATAAGAATTAACATGAAAATATATTGATATAGGCAATTTCGTAATTTTATATATTGTCAAAGTAGAAAACATCTATATATATTGCCCAGGTCTAGAATGGATGCAGAATCGTACTCAACATTAAGGGGAAAAAATCCTGTGGAAATTCCATATTGTGTGTGTGTGTGTGTGTGTGTGTGTGTGTGTGTGTGTGTGTGTGTGTGTGTGTGTGTGTGTGTGTGTGTGTGTGTGTGTGCGCGCGCGCGCGCGATGCACTCACTGCAACACCTGCACATGCTCCTGATGAGATGACAGATCTTCTCCCAGACTAGGATCAAAGCATCAGACATCTCCTTGACAGTTTGTGATGTAAGTGACGTGGTGTTGGTGGATAGAATGACACATGATGGCCCAGATGTGCTCGATTGGATCCAGGTCTGAGGAACCAATAGGCCCATACATAGTGTCAATGTCTCCATCTCGTAGCAACTGCTGATACACTCCTGCCACATAAGGCAAGGCATTGTCATGCGTCAGAAAGAACCCAGGGCCCACTTCTAGGGCTGAGCGATATATTGAGATTCAAGATACAGTATATCGAGTTTTCTATTTTGGCGATATCAATATTTTTATTTTTTTTTTTAGCTTATTTTGTTTTGAAATACTTGTTTTACGAGTCGCTGCTTTCACTACTTCTCAGAACACCAAAAAAAGCACAGTTAGATGGATTTCTGAGTGCGTCCTAACCCAGACCTTCTGCTAAACATCCACACGAAAGAACTCACTCACATGTGCTGTCCCTTCTAGGAGAAAAAGCCAAAAGTGACACATTTTGTGCAACTGTTTGTTAATAAATGAGCTTGTGTGACATTTTCCATCAGCGAATTTAACCCAGTATTGTCTCTCTGTTAAGACTTAATTTGAATTAAATGATCGAGATTTAGATTTTATATCGCCATTTTGAGATATTTATATCCATATTACCCAGCCCTAATCAGGTCACCGTTACCAATCACTACCTCAGTTATTTTGTCATTGTGTAGGAATAAAGGTAAAACTAGGGCCAGGATAACGTGTCAACGTAATCAATGACTTCGACGCAACAAATACGTTGACGCAAAATGTGCGCGCCGATGCATTGTCCGACCATAACAAAGATGGCGGCGTCGGAAAATAACTAACGCGAGTGGCTTCTCCGAGTTTCAGAAGTGCAAGGCAGTGAAGACATGCGCTTTATCCCAGGTGCGACTGGACGGCAGCGCGTCAACGCGACAAGGAGGAAACACCCGCTGTAACATCAGCGGCAGCAGCCGCACACACGCAATGAAGAACACATTTACATACCACTGTGATACCCTAGTAGTGACTCCTGATTTGTAAATTAAAGACAATGTATGTTTGCTGTTCACATAGGCATCTATTGGAGTTTTTCCTTTGCAGTCTGACCTTTTATTTTACCCTTAAACTTCCTAAAGGACAACACACACACAAAAACACACAATTCTTAAGGTAAAAGGAAAGTTTATTTCAATGCTACCTCTGACTCTGAATGCATTATTTTGTACTTTTATATTCTTATTTGAACTTTATTTTGGAAATTTAAGTTGAAGAGCAATAAACATATATTACAATGTTAAGGAATTCATGTTTTTTTTGTTTTCATTTTAGATATGTAAATCAGCATGTATGAATTACTTTTAGTCAATTACTGGGGAGATAATTGATAATCGAACTGGAAAAATGTATTGTTAAAATAATCGATGCATCAGAAAAATAATCACTAGATTAATCATTTAAAAAATTATCGCTTATCCCAGCCTAAGGTAAAGCTATTACTAATGTGCATGTTAGAACATATAGTGATAGAGCCAACCTGAAGGAGCTTCAAAGGACACCTGTTTATAGTACATTTTCTCCAGGATATTGTTAACAAGCACTACAAGACACACTGCATTAGCACATTTAGCCCAGAGTTGTCTCTCTGTTAATATTTATATGATATATTGCCATTTTGAGAAAAAAATATTGAGATATGAGTTTTGGTCCATATTGCCCAGCCCTACCCACTGCACCAGCATATGGTCTACAATGGCTTTGAGGATCTCATCTTGGTCCCTAATGGCAGTGAGGTTTATCTTGACTCCTCATGTGTTCATTAAATAATATTGCACAGGCCTATAACTGACTGGGCTGCTAAAAGATAGTAAAAATGAATACTGTATGTTCTCTCATAGAAGCACAAATTGTAGTTAGTTTCATAGACGCTTGTCAGGCTACGGTGTAGGGGTCCGCAATGACACAGAGTGCTGGAAGCGGTGTTTTATTCTCTCATCAATAAACCATATTTTTCGGCCGGTTGTTTGTGAAAAAAGTTTTCTGTTTAGCTGAATTTTCAGTGTATTATTAGTACCCTCTAATTTTCATCGAGCAGTGTGTCATACCGGACTAACTCCGCCCCTAGGAAAGTTCAGGTATCCATTCTTAGTTAGTGTTATATATGTTATTTAGTTCAACCTTTAATGCTAAATCAAATGCTGGTCCAGTGTGTAGTCAAAGTGCAGGCAGGTCCAGGGTTGTGATAAAATGTACTGGGGTCATATCTAGTCTCATTTTAAACATCATGGTGTCCTACTGATTGATATGAGATTCTTTGAAGCATCTCCATAGATGCTGATATTTACAGATGGTTTTGTCTCATGTAGTGTGAGGAGAGAGCAAGTGGGTCGGACACCAGAACTATGTAGATTAGTACTGGAGAGTACAGGAATAACGGTTAGGAAAAAAGCATGCATAGGAATGATAGTAGTATGAAAGAAATGAAATGAAATAAAATATTTGTATTATATTTGTATTACATATATTCTATTTAAAAATTACAATTATTATTATTAGTTACGTTATCTTCTAACAAAACATATTACAACATTTCCTTTCACGGGTGGTGTTCACTAATATTGTTTGTATCATATCTAGTAGTCATTGTGGTTGAGCATAGTATTTTGTTGAAATACTGGTGAAAATATTGAGAACAGAGTTTATGTAGCCAAAAATCTTCTCCCTCTCATTAGGGGTGTCCCAATCCGATATCGGTCCGATATCAGCCTGAAAATAAATATCTGATTGAAATTTCCTTTTTTTTTTTTTTTTTTAAATTGATTTTTTTATTTAATTTATTCAATTGTAGAATACTGTAGATATTTCGTTGAAGGTTCAAATGTATGTAACCAATTGGTTGATCATAAATGGGTCAGTTTTTCTCACCTACTGTTGCTGACTATTGTTGTCTGTTTGAGTAACATCACTTGATCAAGCCTTTTCTAACATTGCACACTACAAAATAAGTCATTATTTTTTTATTCATGCTAATATCGGATCAATATCGGTATCGGCCGATACGCAAGGCTGCATTATCGGTGTCGTATTGGAAATGAAAAAGTTGTATTGGGACATCCCTACCTCTCACCATCACATGGATATCAGCTTTAAAAAAAAAAAAGAAAAATTAAATAAATGATCACTTAAGTTTTTAAAAACTTTCGTTCCACTCACCTATTTAGATTATGAATTACCTATCATTTTGTCTGTAACCGCCTTTGGAAATTTGTATTTTATTTTTATTCATCTTTTAAACTTAATTTTTCAATATTATAGTTATGCGAGATGGATCCTTACACTTAACAATACTTACCACAAAGGGAATATATAGTGCTGTAGGGGATGACCTCTCGCAGGTATCTGCATAATGTGCAAGACCACCAAGGCAGCAATAATCAAAAAACATTTCCTGACAAGTCTGTCCAGCAAACCAGTTGTTTTCTTTTTAGGAAAATGTAGCAAACAGTAGATTCTGGACCACACCTAAAAGTTTTTTTTTTAACTCCCTGTTGGGTTTGTTTTGGTTTTTCAGTCTAATTAAAGTTGGCCATAGTGATAATGACAGCTCTTCACATTGAGAAACACAAATTCCAGACATGGTGGAATGATTTATCTGCTTCTTGTCTTGGATAATGAGGAAATAACACACACCTGGCCATGAAACTATTTAGAAATTTACCAATTATTTGATTGTTTGCTTCCCAAAGAGTATGGTACATTTAGAATATCTCGTCATACCTTAAACAAAAATACATTTGAATGTACATTTAATGATCATAACTGAACGCCTATTTTCATAAGACATCTTAACTGTTCATTCTAAAGCCACTGTTCAAGTCTAAAAGTGTTAATTATTGTTGTCAAAAATATTTTAAACCTGTTTGTATTTTTAAATAATTCTGTATAAAACAGCTACTGTTTTATACATCTATCTATAAAGCAAGGAATCTGTCTGTGTGTCTGTCTGTCTGTGTGTCTGTCTGTCTGTCTGTGTGTCTGTCTGTCTTTCTCTGTGTCTGTGTGTCTGTCTGTGTGTCTGTCTGTGTGACTGTCTGTGTGACTGTCTGTGTGACTGTCTGTGTGTGTTCCTCAAATATCTCTGCGAATCAGGCTGAGATTGACCTGAGACTTTCAACATGGCTGCTGCTTGGTTCAAGGGTGTGCAACGTCAGATTTGTTTGGACTGCAATAATACCGTTCATAAATTATTTCATGAAATTGTCCTAAATGCAGCTTTGCAGAACAGTTCAATGTTGACATGGAGTCAAGGTAACTCATAAGTTGAAATAGGGCTGGGATAAACGATTTATTTTTGAAACGATTAATCTAGCGATTATTTTTTCGATGTATTGATTAATGTAACAATTCATTTTTCCAGTTTGATTATCTCCCCATTAATTGACTAAAAGTAATTTGTGTTGATTTACATACTATTTCTTTTTTATCCTGTCTTGTACTGTCCTGTTTAGAGTGTTTAAGAAGTGCAGTTTACATGTTTCATGAAATGTGAAGTTAGATATGTTGAAGAGATAAAGCCACAGATTTGTTTGCTTTATTGTTGTATTCTGTGCTTTGAAATGTATATTTTATATTTATTTAATGTTTAAATAAATCTGAAATTGTTTATTATTAAACAGATTGTTTTATTGCTTGTGTTCATTGTAAAATACATGACAAGAGGCCCTTGAAAAAATAATTGCATATTCGCAATCGCAATATTGAGGAAAAAAAATCCCAAATTAGATTATTTTCCAAAATCGTTCAGCCCGAGTTATGATGTACATTTTTAATATACCGCCGTACTGGTGTATTTAATTACGCAATGTTCGGAACGCTACATTGCACCGCGTTTCAGACTGGGCCCTTTTCATGGTCACACTTCTAAATAGGAATGGTGCGACTGCGAGGCGGGGGGAAGGTAAACAGTAGTGCACTGGTGTTAGTTACGGTGTAAATGGATAAGAAAGACATTGAAAGCTCTGAAGCTGCAGAACTAGTAGATCATGATGACACAGAACTGGTGCCAAAAAGAGGAGCCTGAGATGGTTTTCGAAGAAATAATTTTGAAGGAAGTAATAACTAATGCAAGTTACATAATTTTGTTTAACCATTTTATTGATTTGAATGTGAATATACCTCAAAACCCATATTAATGCAAATTTTAGATTTACTTGAATACTGTGTAATGTTCCTGGGCTTGAACTTGAAGCAAAATTATAGTAATTGCAAGTTGCACTACGTTTTGTATTGGTTTTATAAAAGATGTTTGTGAAATTTGCACAGTAAAAGTGCTGTTTTGACTGCAATAGTCTTTGCATTCTGATTTCCTCACTTCATTAGAATCATAAGTGGCTCTTTTTTGTAAACAGCATCATTTTCTGAGGCCATGCAAACTTGTATTACTACTAATGTGGAATTATTCTACAATATTCACCCATCATGACAGTAAAATAGACCATCCTAAGTCAATCTTCTGCAGTAATTCCTCTCTCAACCAGTAGAAAATGTTGAGAACACCTGATTATGCATGAAAAAAAGAATGTCGTCATATACAGTGAAATTGTTAGAATTTTGAAAGAGACCGTGATATACATTTTTGGTCACACCGCCCAGCTCTACCAACTAGTATTTGTGTAATTAAATCATTTATGAGGCGTACTCTAACTGAATTACTGTGTATAAAGTTAATGGCTGATCTATTTAGTCTCCAAACAGTTCCTTGAATGATTCAGCAGTTTATTCAAGCTACTTGCTAACTTGGATATGGTCACCCAATCATCACCTAAACACAGTATGTCCCTGAACTTGTTTTATTTAATAAGCCCATAGTACAAAAACTTACTTAAAACAAGTTCATTTTAGCAATGGTTTTTAACCAATATATCTACTTGCTGTATTGCATTGCACATGGTTTTCTTTCGATAACTTGTTTTTGTCCTTGTTAAAAAAACCCTTTCATCTCATAATACACCTGCGTGTTGTCAGCTGCAGCTGCTTTATACAGCTTCTGCCACACCTTACCAAGATCACAAACCAGAATAAACCCAGTATTACATCATTTCTACATTTTTATGTACCACATCTTATTTTAACAATCACGCACTCTTCAACATGTGAATTCACCTCAAAAGTTGAGTAAATCATTTGCTATTGATTTTGTACTGAAACATTAATTTCTGTATTTCTTTGATTGCATTAATAAAGGTACATCTTAATCAATATAATGTGAAACTGACTGGAGCAATCCTCTCATTGGTTAATCCAATAATCAGATGTGGACTTGGCAATGAAATTGAAGAGGGATACACATCAATATACCTTCCAAATTAGTTTTTGCCTGCAGGTTTCAGTTCAATCCCCAACCCTGTTTTTCTTTTATTTGTTTTCATTGTTGTCTGATTTTTTTTCTTATTTAAGTATATTTGTGATATACATCATTCATGACGGCCATCTTTACTTAATTTTAGGGGACATTCTGGAGTATTTTTGATGAGATGAAGAGGATTTCACAGGTGTGTGTGTGTGTGTGTGTGTGTGTGTGGACTGCAAGAGAGTGCTGATGATAAAGCATGGTTTGAAATGAAAGCATGAAGTAGCTTGTTGAGAATTGAAATTGTGTGGGAATAAGTACGTGTTTTACTTAAAGTCACCCATAAAGTTTAATTCACACCTGAGTTAAATGTTACTCACAGATATCATTACCCAATGGAAAGAAGTGGCAGTTTACATACAGTCACTCCTCCAAAACCGAGATACACATTTCCTGCATAAGCTACACAATGCTAACATTCACAAGACGAGTGATTTCAAGCTGATTGTAAAAATTGAGCAGTCTTTTCCCACAGCCCAGTACCGAAGTGTCCAAAGTCCCTGATGCAAAAATCTTGACCGTAGAGTTGACCATTAGCTGGCGCCGGGCATTGAAAATACTTCTGAATAATCAGACCAGGCTCAATTTTGTGTAAAATTGTACTGAATGGCCTCATTAATTCCTTCACTTCTTTAACCTTTACCACACTGTTCAACAATATAAGATGCCTTATCTTTGGTCAGCCTGTCAGATGAGCTGGTGCTCATTTTCAGTACCACAAACCATACATACCGGTACATGCTGTCATAAAATGCCTGGGCTGTAAGAGCCTTTACAGCAGCGATGCACATTGTAAAGTGTGAGTGAAGCTTAAAATCATCGTAAAAGTATTCCTTTAACAATTTATCACTACATAGCACATTACATTAAATGGTCTGATTTTCTCAATGAAAAATGTAAACAAATAATGTGTCATCCTTCATTAATGGGGAATATAATGGAAAGAATATACTAGGGGTGGGGACATCTGGGTACCCCACGATACGATACGCGGTACAAAGCTCACAATAACGATTATCTCACGATATGACGATACTGCGATTATCGATATATTGGTCAGAAATAAATATACGATAATCTATGATAAAAAAAAAAAGATTAAGTGAAAAAATAAGTTTTATTTTATATCTCTGAAAGACAATAAATTGAAAGTGACACTATTTTAGTGCAACATTTCTGTAAATAAGTGTCAACATACCAATGTAAATGAATAAGTATCTCCAATAGTGCTTTCTGTAAACAAAAAATAGGGTCTTTCTTATTGGTTCCTTCAACAAACAGTGACAAAATTTCTGTGAAGACCTACCTGCACATTTAAGTGAAAAAGCAGAAAAGGTTTTGAAAAGAAAAAAAAATTGATCGTGCAAAAAAATTTGCGATATATCGCCGTATCGAGATATCGTCACGCTCCTAGAATATACTCCTACTCTAAAGTAATTATGACCTGTGACAAAGAACTCAATGTATGTGTGTCTTTAATAGTTTGATTGATAGTTCATGTAGCCAATCACAAGTTAGGCTGTAACAAGTTTGGTTGTAAGCACTACATCTGCAGAGCGTCTTTAGTTTCTCTTGAGTTATCGGGTGTGGAATGGACCTTGTGGTTGTGTCCGTGTGCGTAAATGATAAACCAACCACACACAATAGGACAACCCTTGTAAATATTTAATAAAGAAGACAAACTCTGAATCATCTCCACGTTGCATTCTTACTGATGCCCCCTGGCAGTTACAACATAATAAAACTAGTCCAATTAGCTCTCCCCAAAACACTAGCATTTACTTTTTTATATATACGGTACTGTATATATATGTGTGTGTGTGTGTGTGTGTATGTATATATATATATATATATATATATATATATATATTGCTACTTGTGTCACAGCCACACTATCTTTACTACTTTCCATTTTTACCCTTGGCTAACTTCGGCTGAAGGGTATTATCATCAGTTTGTTGTCTGTCCGTCCGTCTGTCGGTCTGTGTGTGTAAAGTGGTGTAGGTCTTTTAATGCAATACCCACCAACCATTCTCACACCAAAATATTGGTATTAATGGGTAGGGCTGGGATAAACGATTATTTTTTAAACGATTAATCTAGCAATTATTTTTTCCGATACATTGATTAATCTAACTATTCATTTTTCCAGTTCAATTCGATTATTGATTATCTCCCCATTAACTGACCAAATGTAATTTATACGTTTATTTACATATCAAAAATTAAAAAAAAAAAAACATGAATTCCTTAACATTTCAATATGTTTATTGCTCTTCAACTCAAAATTCCAAAATAAAGTTCAAGTAAGAATATAAAAGTACAAAATAATGTATTCAGAGTCAAAGGTAGCCTTCAATAAAAAATAAAAAAGCAGTGGGAGCCGGCAGCCTGTCATGGTGTCCTTCCTGCTTCCTGATCCAACAGAATTTAAGATTTATGTTGAAAACATATAGGTTGGCTTACTGAAAAAAGTGCATCTTTTAATTTTTCATTGACATGAAAATAACAACAACTTCAAGTAATATACTCTGCCTCACATTTTTCTTAAACTCTGTGTGTGCGCATGCGTGTATGTGCGTGTACGCTCGCGTGCTTGATGTCACGGCGGGTGTTTGCTCCTTGTCCCGTCAACGCGTTACCGTCCGGTCACACCCGGGATAAAGGACGAGGGTTACGGGGAACAGCTACCTTCGACAAACGAGTGCATGTCTTAACTGTCTTGCACTTTTGAAACTTGGAGAAGCCACTCGCGTTAATTTCCGGCGCCCCATCTTTGTTTTGGTCGGACAACACATCGGCGTGCATATTTTGCATTGGCGTCATCGATTACGTCAATCGTTGTCCTGGCCGTACTAATGGGATTCCAGGTAATAAAAAAAACAGCGTTTTTGATGATTTTGAAAAAAAACTTTGTTGCGGACTGGTTTTAAAAAAGGAAAGGAGGTGGACCATTGATACCTTTTATTTTATGTAGGTTTAAATCTGAATTCATAACCCAGCAACAATTCATGCATCAAAAAATTGGTACTAATAAGGGGATTTTAGGTAATGAAGAAAATCCTCCATTCGGACAATTTTTGGTGAAAAAAAAACAGCGTTTTTGAGGATTTTGAGAAAAACTTTTGTCGTGGACTGATTTTAAAGAAGATAAAGAGGTGATTGATACCTTGCTGTAAGGTGACGTTCACTCAGGGCTCTTGATTAGTGGCAACATTTTTTATCTTTGTGTTTGTCACAGAAACTACTCTGTAATAAAATTATATGCATAAACAGCCGCGTAATCATATTTAATGTTTTATTCTCCGCTACTAGTATTATTAATGTAATAGATGAACCGTTCCCAACTATAAACTCACTGAAGTGCTTAGCTTGGTTTCAAATGTCAGGCCTAGGGTTTTCAAGTGTCGGTGTGCATGAGGCCACACATCTGATGATGAACTACTGGGTGTGTTTACAATGACGGTGACTTTGTTGCCTCTTGAAACTCCTGTTGAACTTGAAAAGCTTGTGTTCTACTGGAAGTATGCATGTACAGTAACTCATGAGTCAGCAGTTTCTTGGCCTGTGTTTTGAGACAGATTGTGGGTAAATCTGGATAATTTGTAAAAATCTGTTCATGTTTTTCTGTAGACTACCAGTGCATGGAACCTGTTCAAACACATGCAGGCTTGTTTCTTGGTAAATTGACTAAATGTCTCGTGCAAATAAGATAAGTGACTGACCTCTTGAAACCAGTGTGAAATGACCAAATCTATATCAAACAGTGATGAGCCACAGTGGAGGAACAATGGTCTTGTTTGTTGATCATATATTTAAAAAGAAAGGAAATGGGTAGAAATTGATGCTTGAAAGTTTGTTTTTGTCTCATCCATAAACAGTCCATATGTTGAAATATTTGCATACTGCATTGTGGGATATGGAGTCACGGAGATGGGTGCATAGATGTATTTTTACTTCATTTGGATATCACGGAGAATACCGGGAACGAACTTACTGCCTTCCTTGTCTGGCGAAAAAAAACAAGAAATCACGGAAAGAATGAACTAAATAGATACTTGTATGGATCAGTTTACGGGACTCCAAATCCCACAATGCAATGCACAAACGGATTGTTTAAGGTAGAAATTAAAACAGACTTTCAAGTAGCAGTCGCAGCCTTTTCCCTTTTTATCGGTCCAATAGTAGCCTGAAAACAAATATCAAATTCAAAATTCTGTATTTTCCGATTTTTTATTTTTTTACCCCCCAAAATTTTTTTTTTATTTTATTCAATTGTAGAATATTGTAGATATTATGTTGAACGTTAAATTTCATGTAACCAATTGGCTAATAATAAATGGGTCACTTTTTCTCATACCTACTGTTGCTGACTATTGTTCTCTGAGAAAATAAGTAATTATAATTTTTTTTATAAAAGAAGAAAAAAAAAGCATGTATGATTCATGCTGATATCGGATCAGTATCGGCATCGGCCGATATGCAAGGCTGCAATATTGATATCGTATCGGAAATGAAAAAGTTGTATCGGGACATCCCGAATTTGAAGGTACCTTTTTAGCACATAAGGTGCCCTTAAATCAAGTCTACAAAAATTCATTAACAAAATACAATCATGTATCAATTATAATTTGAAGACAATTCAAGAAATCCAAACGCATTGTCATAATAAGGTTTGTTCTTGTCTTTGTTACTGTTGAGCAGATCCACAATGCAGCTGAGGAGCCCAGAGTGCTGTGTATCATTCAGGACATCACCAGTGCAAAGACGGTGAACGAGAGGCTCACCTTTAACCTCCCAGCTTCCACTGCTCTGTCCAAACTTTATGAAGATGTTGCTCACAAAGCCGGATATGTGAATGGCTCCTTTGACCTTGCATGGGGAAATACACAAGACATGGTCAGACATGGTTCTCTTTAATCCCATACATCTGCCTTGCTGTTTGGTTAATTGTGAATTCAGCTTTATTGTTTTAACACATTGAATTAATTGTTATTTTCTTTGCATGTCTGGCATCAAAACTTAAACTGAGGCGAAAATTTGAAAAAATGTCAACATAATGGTGCAAAAATATGGGTTTATTCTATAATGCCAAAGTCAATTGACCTTTCATAGTGGCAGGACAACATTTGATTTTGGTTTAGTTGATTATTTTTGGTAAACTGGTGTGTGTTTTAATAACTTATACCTTGTATTTACATTCACCCTGATTGGCTGCATCATGATCAGCTTCAAAATAGAGAATAGTGTGTGAAAAAAGAGTATACAAAAATTCTCTATATACTAGTTTTAGATCGAATGCAGTGATGATGCGCTCAGTCAGCCAGTGTTGAGTTCATTCTGTTGTCCCTTGTATACATAATATTCTGTTTTGGTTAATGAGCCCAGGCTAATCTTGCTCCTGACCCAGGCCAAGGCCAGGTGTTGTCTCTTATCTCACTGAGTAGGTCAGTGGATTAGGCTGCAGCATGTTTCCAAAGGAACACATCACTAGCTCATTGTCTGTTTGATTTAAGGGAAAGACAGCTGTGCTACATCTTTCTCAATTTCACTTAAAAGTGCTGGTGAATTTAATAACAAGGATTTCAGTCCCAATCCTAAGTTTCACAAGTTTCTCTTTTATCTGGTGGTCTGAATGTTTGCTGATTGCTTTGTCATTTTCATGCCTCCCCCCTGCCCCATGCATCTTGTTTGCTCAGGTGGCTTTTTTTTTTTCTTTTCAGGCACCACTTGATCACAGTGGTGAGTTGTCCCTCTTAAACTCAGGCTTTGAGCCTGGGGGAAAGAAAAATTTCCTCCAGCTAACGGACAAAGATGGAGAGCAGCCCCAAATAGCATCTGTAAGTGAAACACATTTTGAAAAAGCATTAGGATGAGTTTATATGTAAACTTGAGCTCCTTTATTTTGGTTTGTAGGATGAGTCATGTACAGCAGATAGCAGTGGAATGGACGACAGTTCCCAAGAGCGATTAATAGGACCTTTACCCAGAGATGGCACCGTGGGCTGTAGTGGTGACTACAGCAGTTCATCTTACTCCTACTCCTCCATCCTCAACAAATCTGAGACGGGTGAGAATTGAAGGAGGCAGTCCAATTCATGACACTACACATTCTTTCTACTAGGGATGCACCCAAATGAAAATTCTTGGCCAAAGCCGAAAGCCGAAACACAGAAGTAAATTGTTATACAAATTATTAGTCCCATTGCGATTATGGGTATGTGTGTACTAACTTCACTAAAATTAAAACATTGCAATTGTGTACATTAATATTAATGCTTCAAAGAATTAATCAAGTCAAAAAATGAAAATATTTATTTAGCACTGACATTCCAACAATATGCAATAAAAAAAAAAAAGTTTAACTTGTTCCCACTCATACATTAATGGTTTACAGACCTATAACTGACTGGACTGTTGGAAGAGAGTCAAATTAAATGTGTTCTCTCAATAAAACACAAATTGCATTGAAGTCACAGAGCGTGTGCGTCTCCGTGTGCTTTGATTGTGGAGCGTATCATTTCTTGTGCGCACTGGTTTGATCCCATCCAAGTAATGACCTTTATAACTCAGACAAGGTACTGTTGTGATGTAGTAAAGAGCATCTCTGTGAAACGTGAGCTGACTGACTGAAACCAGATTCATGCTTCTGATGCAAGGCTGTGCGTCAGGCTGCAGTGTTCGTGTTGACCAGAGGGCCACACGTATCTAAAATGTTGGCGTGACAGAAATATAAATCACATTTACGTGCTCTGTAAACTCTGCTCAGAAAATGCTTTAGTGCTCAGATGTATTGAAATACAGTCGTTCCACGAGTCCACGGCGAGTTGCTCCATTTCCAGACAAGCGTGCTTAATGTTTGCTCGCATCTTCACAACACCCCGTTTCGGTTGGCTTTTTTTGGTGGCCGGAATTTAGGTGCATCGCTACTTTCTACAGCCTGTACTCTTACGGTATTTAACTTGTTCTCCCATGCACCCACTGCAGGTTACGTGGGCTTAGTCAACCAAGCCATGACCTGCTATTTGAACAGTCTTCTGCAAACGTTGTTCATGACGCCAGAGTTTAGAAATGCACTCTACAAGTAAGACACGTTTCTCATTCATGTAGATTTGTGGAGTTCTGCTTGATGCATTTTTTTCAAATCTTCTTAAAACTATATGACTTCAGTTGGGAGTTTGAGGAGTCTGAGGAGGATCCGGTCACCAGTATTCCCTACCAGCTCCAGAGGCTGTTTGTTCTGCTGCAAACAAGTAAGAAACGAGCCATTGAGACCACCGATGTGACGCGAAGCTTTGGCTGGGACAGCAGTGAGGGTAAACATCCTTACTTACTCTCCCCCCCATGACCAAACATCACATGTCTTTTCTGTGTTGATGAAATGAGGACCATGTGCCTACCATAACTGTACCCTCAATATAAATGTGTGTGGTGTGTTTGTTCTCAGCTTGGCAGCAGCATGATATCCAGGAGCTATGCAGAGTCATGTTTGATGCCCTGGAGCAGAAGTGGAAGCAAACCGAGCAGGTGAGAGAAAATAAGATAGTGTTTTCAGGCGTATAACAACAAAAACTCAGCAGTGAGATCTCAATGCTAACGGAAACAAAAGACTCACTGTGCTATAAGTGTAATGGGGTCAGTACGTCCAGGGTTAACATTTTCTTATCCTTAGAGTTGAATCTGCAGTACATCATTTCCAAGTATTGTAAGCCATTAATGTCTTTTATCTGGTTGTGTTTTTATTACAGGTGGGACGGTATATCATGCCACTAGATATTGTAATATTAAAACTCCACAAGATGTATCGTCGAGAGTATGACTGGTATGGCAAGAGGGTTATAAATAAATGAAAAAAAATCCATATTTCCTTTTTCTTTCCAAAAAAAATGGTGGTATTGCGCCCCCATTATCGTCTATCGTATCTCAAGTGTATCGTCCCACCCCTAGTGTTTATATAAGTCATTCATCACAACTCAACTGTGCAAATCTCTTTTAACAGTTTAAGTTTACAGAAAGTTTTGTAAATGAGTATTGATTTAAAAAAAAAAAAAAACGTCTAAAAGGTATTCTTTATCTCAAACCACATTTAAAGCATTGATATAGAAATGAATGTGGAGTCTATTGGGTTAACACCGTATTGACAGCTGAGAGAAAGAGAGCTTATTTTTATAAAGTGCATCATGAGTTGGCGTAACATTGCAATCATACAGAAAAAGCCAGACATGAGTGTTTTGAACGAAAAAATCTAAAAGATGACGTGATAGTTTTAAATGGATGCTGGTCTCATGCAACAGTAAAGGCTGAGTGATCCATAGTTAAGAGATTAAGTGACCTGTGGTTGAATGGTCCTACTTATTGTTTTCTTTTGTCCTCAGGCTGACCTGATAAACCAACTGTACCAGGGGAAGCTGAAGGATTATGTCCGTTGTTTAGAGTGTGGTTATGAGAGCTGGAGGATTGACACTTACCTGGACATCCCACTTGTGATCAGGCCGTTTGGAGCAAGCCAAGCCTATGGCAGCGTGGTTTGTTTTCTTTTTTTTTTTTTCTTTTACTCTTTTCAAACATTTAATATTATGTTAATGCTTAATTAAGATTTGGCAGCAGATTTAATGATTTTTGCGCTTTCTTTGCATACATTCTCTCATAAATCAAAATCAAAACCTGGCCTTAATTGCTATAGGAAGAGGCACTGCAGGCTTTTGTCCAGCCTGAAACTCTGGATGGGCCCAATCAATACTTCTGTGAACGATGCAAAAAGAAATGTGATGCTCGCAAGGTGAGGACACTGAAAACACAGCATGTTAAGTTGAGGAAATACACTTCTCTGCCATTAACCTAATGTGCTGGGGCTTTCCATAGGGTCTAAGATTCCTGCACTTTCCTTACCTGCTGACACTGCAGTTGAAAAGGTTTGATTTTGACTACACTACTATGCATCGCATCAAACTGAATGACCGCATGACCTTCCCAGAGGAGCTTGATATGAGTCCGTTCATTGATGTGGAAGATGAGGTGAGGATCAACTGTTGTAGTGTCACTTTTTGGGAATGAAGTTAGTAGTTTTTTGAGTTGGGATCCTTTTGAAAGTCAATGCTGTGCATGGTACCATTTCCTAAATTACTTTATATGAACAACATTTGTAATGTTCACAATACTTGAAACAAAAATACTACAATGAGTAGTAATTCTCCCGCCCCGGTAAAATTATTCAACATAAACTAATGGTGTGCACTTTACCTAATAACACAATTTCGTGTTCGAAAAAAATGCAATGTATCTCTAGTTAAACCATTTTTGCTGATTTAGAACTTTTCTTCAAAATGTTCAGCATTTCTGATCACACAGTCTTAGTCTTGGATGTTGGGCTCAAACTGTATTATCATAAATAAAGATATGGAATAAAGCCACAGGTTTCCTAAAACAGAGCAGCTGCTACTCTCATTCAGTTGCACTTCTTTATTTTTAGTGGGTTGACTTCAATGGAGAGTTGAGTTACAGCAGCACACAGCAAAGAAACAGTGACACAGAGATGCACTGACAGCCCCTGCTTACCATTATTAACCCTAACCAATTATAAATGTGTATACATAATAGGCTTACTCCATAATACACAAGACAGTGAGGCAAACACTGTGACAGGCTTTAGTCCTTTCACTTGACCAATCCCTCACAGCGGGCTCCCACACATGTCATTTAGAGTCCGTTTTAAATCAAGAGCCTGACCTGACTCACCTGCTCACACACATATTTTACATTTTCAGAACAGTATTTCTTTACAACATTGTTTAAATGTAGAGTTATCTGTGCACCATTAGAAGGCATTCATTAACTTGGAAAAAATGCCTCTTGCTGTAAAGTATACAATCCCTGGCAAAAATCTTGGGTGATGATCATTCAGTTGTTTCATTTTGTAGAAAATAAGTACATCACAGACATGCCACAAAATTAAAGTCATTCAAAATGGCAACGTTCTGGCTTTAAGAAACACTAAAAGAAAGAAAAAAAATTGTGGTTGTCAATAACAATTGCTTTCTTAGATCAAGCAGAGGGAAAAAAATATGGAATCACTCAGTTCTGAGGAAAAACTTATGGAATCAACCTGTAGGTTTCCATTTCTAAAACTAACACCTGCATCAGATTAAATGTGCTCATTAGTCTGCAGTTAAAAAGGAGTGCTCACACCTTGGAGAGCTGTTGCACAAGCAGATTGACATGTCTTGGAAAAAAGAAAATGCACAGCAAAACAAATGAGGAACAAATGGGCGGAGCTGGAGTCAATGTCTGTGACCGAACTGTAAGAAAAACCGCCTAAAGGGAATGGGAGTCACAAAACAAAAGCCATCATTAACACCTAAACAGAAGAAAACAAGGTTACAGTGGGCGAAGGAAAAGCAGTCGTGGACCGTGAATGACTGGATGAAAGTCATATTCAGTGATGAATCGGGAATCTGCATTGGGCAAAGTGATGATGCTGGAACTTTTGTTTGGTGCCGTTCCAATGAGATTTATGAAGATGACTGTCTGAAGAAAACATGTACGTTTCCACAGTCATTGATGATATGGGGCTACATGTCAGGTTAAGGCACTCATTACATCTTTAATAAATCACAAGTTTATGTTGACATTTTGGACACTTTTTATTCCCTTAATTGAAAGGATGTTTGGGGATGATGACATCATTTATCAAGATGATAATGCATCTTGCCATAGAGCAAAAATTGAAAACGTTCCTTTGAAGACGGACACATAGGTACAATGTCATGGCCTGCAAATAGTCCGGATCTCAATTGAAAATCTTTGGTGGAATTTGAAGGAAATGGTCCATGACATAAGGCTCGATCAATCAGAGAAAGTTGGAGTCGAATTGATGAATAGTTCTGTTTGTCGCTCATTAAGTCCATTCCTCAGAGACTGCAAGTGGTGGTGCAACAAAGTACTAGTGGGTTTTTTTTTTGTTTTTTTTTCATGATTTCATAATTTTTTTCCTCAAAATTGAGTGATTCCTTAATTTTTTCCCTCTGCTTGATCTAAGAAAACAATTGTTAGTGACTACCACAATTTATTTTCTTGATTTCTATTAGTGTTTCTTAAAGCCAGAAAGTTGACATTTTAAGTAACATCAGTTTTGTGGCAATGTCTGTGATCTATTATTTTTCTAAAAAACATGAAACGACTGAATGAACATCCTCCAAAACTGGTGATTCCATAATTTTTGCCAGGGAATGTACAATATGGATATGGTTACAATGTTTCTTAAAGGTGTGTCTTTTATCACATTTAAGGTAGTTTTTTTTTTTTTTTTACGAATTGTATTATTTTTGTATATTTTCAAACCTTAGCTCGTCCTTTGATAAGTAAATATTTGTTGAATGCAGCAGTCTTTCAAACTTTAACCTTTTTTTCTTCTTGCTAGAAGTCACCTCAGACAGAAAGTTGCACTGACAGTGGAGCAGAGAACGAAGGAAGTTGTCACAGTGACCAGATGAGCAATGACTTTTCCACTGATGACTGTGTGGATGAGGGGATCTGCTTAGACAGCACCAGCAGCACAGAGAGGGTGTTGAAGCCAAAGGTAACAACTGATAACATTTCTATTGGTTGCTTTCACACTTACTAGCTAAAATGACAAGTGTCAAAGCCACAAAAAGGCAAAGAAGCAACATTTTTAGATGTACTGCCATGATATTCCACTATAGTAGTCCAAACTTTTCACTATTTTTTTTCTTTACACTCAAAGAACTTTGTTACTTTTCCTCAGGAAGTGATTGCACATTTCATCATTTCAAAAAGGGCGCAACAGAAAAACTGCTTTACACTGTCAGATGTGTTTGGTTTTAGGTCTAAGCTACCTTGGGCTGCAAGTTTTTCAGATATTTGAGGATAAATATTTATACAATTCCACAGAAATAGAAATATGGGAGGAGAAAAAATGTTCAGATTTTTCAAGAATGTATAGGTTTTTATCAGTGGTGGGACTAGATTTAAAAAAGTAATCTAATTAGAAACTTCATAAATAATTTATTTTGATTAACCTAAATTAATCGTGTAACAATATTTGACTTGAGATGTAACGCTTTTCCAATTTAAATTGATTTTGGTATATGACTGAATCAATGAAAACAATAGAATAACAACAAAATGGTGTTTAATAATTTCATCACTGAGTACTAACATAATGTGCAATATGAATAAAGAATATTATGATTGTGTTATTCACAAAGCACAAACCTAAATTTAAGTAAGCTATATTCATACACTTCTGGGTTTTTGTAAACTTTCTAAAACGAAAATATGTTTTTGTCTTTAAAAAAAAAAGCACTGAGGACAGAACATTCCAGAGAAGTAGAAACTGAACATTGCAAAACATCCATCCATCCGTCATCCATCCATCCATCCATCCATCCATCCATCCATCCATCCATCCATCCGTCCATCCATTTTCAAACCCGCTTTGTCCTGTTTTCAGGGTCGCGGGGTCCGCCGTTGTCTATTTCTGGCTCACACTGGCGCTAGGCGGGGATACACCCTGGACAGGGCAACAGTCCATCAATTAACCGTCCATCCAGTTTTTCGTTTTTTCTGTGTGCGCTATTTTTCTGTAATTAATTAATCACAATTAATGCGTTAAAGTCCAAGTCCTAGTTTTTATGTTGGTTTCCTACTGGACTTATTCTTTGTGTGGGCCTTTTCTGTAGTGATATAATTCTTCATTAAGTTAAACCTGAAGAATGATATTGTATTTCCCTGTTGTTAAATATAGCGTCTTTTTTTTTTTTTTTAAGACATCCTTTATGTTTGTCATTCATTAACCCCTATGCTGCAGGATATTTAAACAGAATATATATTAACTAGCAATTCTTTAGATGGTGTCTAAACTGTGTACCTCTATTTCTACTTTCAGAATCTGCTGACCTTTGAGTTGTTCTCTGTCATGGTCCATTCGGGAAGTGCTGCTGGTGGCCACTACTATGCCTGCATCAAATCCTTCAGTGATGGCCAGTGGTGCAGTTTCAATGATCAGCATGTGAGCAAGGTGAGCCTCCAGTGATTTAAATATGTTCAAAATATTTCAAAATGCAATGCAACAGCTTGTAAGTTCTTTTACTATGGCTTTTACCACTGTTACAATCAGTTTTACACAATTCTTTTGAACAGATCACCCAGGATGATATCAGAAAAACCTATGGGGGATCCTCAGGGAGCAGAGGCTACTACTCCAGTGCCTTTGCAAGGTCAGTTGTTTTTTCCCCCAAGATGTGATCACTGTTTAAGGAACATCCTGTTAACAATATAACCACCTTCTTTGTCCTCAACAGTTCTACAAATGCATATATGCTGATTTATAGATTGAAAGATCCCTCAAGAAATGCAAGTAAGTTAATTAGCCATTTAAAGCAATACCTTTTAGTTTTACAGTTGTTGTACAATGAACCATAATTAAATAATATCTAAATGTAAAGTTGGATGAGTTCAGTGTGAAATATATTTAAATCCTAAATGTTATAAACACCACCAAACCTTTTATATCTTTTTTTATCATTAATGTTTATGTTCTGTTCATATTTATTTTGTTGTACGCTGCTGGCCCTGATAAACAAATTTAATTTAATTTTTTATGGAAACATGAAAATGACAATAAAAAACCTTGAACCTTAATTCTTAAGGGTCAACAGTCACTACTAAAAAGAATCCTCCTTTCATATTGTACCTAAATGTGGGTTCTTATTGCAGAATATCTGGCAGTGGATGACCTCCCAGAGCACATCAAGACTTTGGTTCTAAAGGAGAAACAGTCCGAGGAGCAAGAGAAACGACAGAGGGAAATTGAACGCAACACGTGCAAGGCAACTAAAACATTTATTTGGTTAAATGTTACAGTAATTGTTGTTTTTGCTGTTGCAAAAGTTGTTAAATGGCTTTATTCTTTTGTTCCTTGTTTTCAGATTAAGCTTTTTTGCGTGCATCCTGTGAAGATGATGATGGAAAGCAAATTGGAAGTTCACAAGGACAAAACTCTAAGAGAAGCAACAGAGATGGCCTACAAGGTTTGTCATCACTGCCTATGTCATGATCTATTTGTTTTTTTAATTGCATTTTTGATTGCACTTCAAATGTTTGTGTTTACAGAACAGTGATGTTAACTAAAAGGGTGATTGTAAAGGAGAAACACAAAGTTTGATTGAGTTTTTTTTAAGCCTGAAATGTTATTTCACTCAGCTGATGGAGATGGAGGGAGTCGTTTCTCTGGACTGTTGCCGCTTGGTGAAGTACGACGAGTTCCACGAGTACCTGGAGCGTTCCTACGAAGGAGAGGAGGACACACCAATGGGCCTCCTGCTGGGAGGAGTCAAGTCCTCGTACATGTTTGATTTGCTGCTTGAGACTCGCAGGCCAGAACAAGTGTTTCAGCCTTACAAACCTGGAGGTTCGTCATTTATTTTTTGTGGAAATTACCTTCTGTGTTGTTGTTGTTGTTGTTGTTGTCTTTGTCTTGTGCCTGAGAAGGAAAAGCATAATTGATTTTGTGGGTACAGGTCATTTGTGAGTGTATTTTATTCATTTTTTTTATAGAGGTGATGGTAAAAGTCCATGTTGTTGACCTGAAGACTGAGACGATAGCCTCTCCTATCAGTGTTCGGGCCTACTTAAATCAGACGATCACAGAGTTTAAACAGCTCATCGCACAGGTTAATCACTTCTTACATTCTCTTGATCAAACTTTTTTCATGAATTGAATGCGTAAAGATGTCAATAAGCCTTTGTGTGATCCATGGTTGCATCCCCGTTACCTCCCAGGCGACCGGGCTGTGTGCAGAAACGATGCGAGTTGTGCTGGAGCGATGCTACAATGACCTGAGACTCCTCTATGTTCCCAACAAGACCCTAAAAGCTGAAGGCTTCTTTAGGAGTAACAAGGTTTAGTATGATTCTTTTGTCATTTTGGCTTCCTTTATTGTATGATTTTACCTTTTTTTAAATGTTCTTTTACTTTCAGGTGTTTGTGGAGAGCTCAGAGTTAACAGATCATGAGGTTGCTTTTGCTGATTCGCTCTTGTGGAAACTTTTGGATCGTCATGGGAACACAATCCGACTGTTGGTTTTGTTGCCTGAACAGTCTCCTGGTACCAACAGGACTCTTTGCCAAAAAGTAGGAGGTGACTCAGACGGACAGGAAGGAGACAGGAAGTGTGTGGAGGCAATTCTTGAGAAGAGCACAGAGAAATTAAAGAGTCTGTCGCTACAGCAGCAGCAGAGCTCCAGCACCAGCGACAGCCAGAAAAGCTCCGACACCAGTGACTTTGAACATATCGAATCACCAAACCACGATGTGGATTCAAACTCTTCACTGCATGTGGCTGCAGACAGCAGAGAGCTGGAGAACCGAATCAGGACTCCGGCAGGGAGCGGGGCCGGGAACTCCTCTGACCCCGACAACCACTTTACCTGTGAGGAGCGCTCGGACTCTGAGGTGAACAATGACCGCAGCACCAGCTCGGTGGACAGCGACATCCTTAGCTCCAGCCACAGTAGCGACACACTGTGTAACGCAGACAGCGGTCCCATCCAGCTGGCCAACGGCCTGGACTCTCACAGCATCACCAGTAGCAGACGCTCCAAAGCTCACGAGGGCAAAAAAGAGACGTGGGACACCGCCGAGGAGGATTCAGGAACCGACAGCGAGTACGACGACAATGGAAAAAGCAAAGCAGAAGCTCAGTACCTCTACTTCAGAGCAGAGCCTTGCTCTCAGGATGACGTCTCATTGGACACGCAAAAATGTAAAACCTTTGAACTTTAAAAAAAAATCCTTTTAAAGCAGAACTAAGTAACTTGCATTTAGCGCTCCCCCTTAGGGTCCCTTTTGGTTATGTCACTGTCGTAAACACTCCCCTCCACCCATAAACACTTGTATTACCCTCACAGGAACTACGAGAAAGATTTATTAAGGTGAAAAAGTTACTTAGTTCTGCTTTAATTTGTTACTTAAAGAGTAATTAAACCCCAAAACCATGTATTTGTGTATGAAGTAGTGGTGTTGATTGATCCTGGTCCAACTCTCAACATTTCAGTCAAAGTATTTCAATTTGGCGTATTTAGATGTAAAATGTCAAAGTGACTGCCCTCTGTGGGTTGAAACGCGGCTATTACAACAAATTTTTGCTATTGGCTGAAAACAAGGTCATGTGACATTTTGAGACCATCTTGAGTCACAAACAAGCACTGTTAGCCCCACCCCTTTTAATCTATGGTGAGTAGGTTGGATTGAGTTAAGAGTGAATAACGAGGTATTGTATATTAAGTAATGAGTAGCAAGTTAACATTGTATAGAACATTGGAGATTTTATAGTGTAGACTGGGCGTGTCTCCAGGAGCCCCGCCCCTAATCGAGGCATTTTTTTAAAAATTTACCTCCTAGTAGCAGGTCAGGAGAAAGCAGGGGTTTAGTTACGCTTTAAATATTTTTTAAAATGTTTACAAATTAAACTTTTCTTGCGCTGCATAATTTGCCAGAAGAGAAAAAAAACATTGATAAAAACATTGAGCAATGTTAAGTATTTTATTACTTACAACAATTTGACAACATGTTTTTCTTGTATTTAAAGGTTTAGTGATTCATGTGGACAAGAGAATAACATTAGCAGCATTTAAGCAGAACCTGGAGCCCTACGTAGGAGTCGCCTCCACTCAATTCAAGGTTTTCCGTGTCTACGCCAACAACCAGGAGTTTGAGAGCGTACGGCTAAACGAAACACTGTCTTCTTTCTCAGATGATAACAAGGTTAGCAGCTATTTAAAGCACCATGTTTCTGATGTTGTGTTTGTGTGTGGACTCTTAAATCATTGTATTTCCCAACACAAACGTTGACGTTATTTTTATCAGATAACCATTCGACTTGGAAGGGCTCTGAAAAAGGGAGAATACAGAGTCAAAGTGTATCAGCTACTTGTGAATGAACCAGAGGTAAAAAAAAAAAAAGAAAATCTTGCCATCATCACAGTGGATTCATTGTGGATTTACACAACTATGATGGTCGATACACTTAATAGATCCCGTCACGTGTTGTTTTTTTTCCAGCCTTGCAAGTTCCTTGTGGACACGGTGTTTGCCAAAGGCATGACTGTCAGACAGTCCAAAGAGGAGCTGCTTCCTCAGTTAAAAGAACAGACCAAACTTGACCTCAGCATTGACCGGTGAGATGAACAGAACAACTTGGATGACATTGCGTATCTATATGTGCAGTGGACATGTAAACATGTTTGTTTGATTAGGGTTCGTCTCAGGAAGAAAACTTGGAAGAATCCCGGCACTGTGTTTCTAGATTATCACGTCTATGAGGAAGACATCAGCATTTCCTCCAATTGGGAAGTCTTCCTTGAAGTCCTTGATGGTAATATACACTTTGTTTTTTCCTGAAGCATTTTAAGAACTTCAGCATTATGTTTGTAGTTCACAAGAATGGAAAGAAAAAAAGAAATTTAGTAACTTTGTCTTTAACTTTGTTGCTTAAAGTTTTTTAAGTTTCCAATTGCAAAACTGTTCCAAGTTTTTTTTTTTATTGAAATTGTTACATAATAAAGACGTGTAAAAAATGTGGGACACGTGTAAAAAACAATAAAAAACTAAACATTTTCAGTTCTGGTTACCTGCTGGTCTTTTGGATAAAATATAGTGGGTTGAAATAACATTGTTTGCTTTTTAGAACCCGAGAAGATGAAGTCCATGTCACAGCTGGCTGTGCTGACTCGGAGATGGAACCCAGCAACAATGAAGCTCGGACCTTTCCAGGAAGTGATTCTGGAAAGCAGCGGTGTTGAAGAGCTGAAAGAGAAAGTACGTCTTTCATATTTAAAAACTAAGAAAATGCTGTGTATCTGTGCCTCTGCTGGCTTTTCTTACACTATTATGTTTTTAATCCTCTCTTTTAGTTAGGGTTAAATGTGCCTTTCTAGAACACTAATTTATTTCTAATTAATCAATGTCTATATCAGTGCTCAGGGAAAAAACCTACACATTTTAATTCCCTTCAGTTTTTAGTTAGGTTTTTCTTTTTTTTCTTTTTTCTTTTTTTTTTTTTTTCGAAAATTTTAAAATAATCAAAAGATTAGCTGGACTACTGTAAAAGCCAATTCCTTTTTACTTTAAAAGAATACATTGCTTGTTCATTGCTTTGCTTTTATTCTTTAGAGTCAGTTTTATTATGTGTTCTTTTTCTTTAATATGAACATTCTCTGTGAATTTGGATTGTCAGTTAAGCTTGGTTATTTTTAGTATTTCAGCACGATATACTGTTAAAGATTGTCTTTCACAATGCTGTGTATTCCTTTGTTTGTTATTGGACATTGTTCTAACTAACTTACATTGTTTCTCCTGTGTCCCTAAAGCTCAGTGAAATCAGTGGTATTCCTCTGGACAACCTGGACTTTGCAAAGGTTTGTATTTTTATTTGCTTTTGTTACTTTTCAGTCATGTTTGTTTGCCTGTGAGCTTCCTGTCTACTTCCTGCAGGGCAGAGGAACGTTTCCCTGTGACATTTCTGTGCTGGAGATCCATCAGGACTTGGACTGGAACCCCAAGGTGTCCACCCTCAATGTGTGGCCCCTCTACATCTGTGATGATGGAGCCGTGGTCTTATACAGGTAAAGCTTAATATGGTTAATCAAGCCAGATGTAATAATTATCTGCTATAACTAGGTCTGCATCTGTTTCACAGTGATGGGTTGTTATTGTTACACCTTCAATAATGTTCAGCTTTAATTCCAACATTATTGTCACAAGAGAACGATTTATTTTAAACAGTAAAAAAGAAGCTACTTTAACGATTACAGCTATAAAATTTTTTTTTATGGCTAATCATTATATGACAGCACAAATATACAGCCTCATATCAACCTGTTTGTGTGATAGTTATATAAATTCCCACTGGGTCATGAAAGCACCGCTGTGTATTATTAAATAGTGTTTTTCATAATGAGTATTAATACTGTAGGGATAGATAGTTCACAAATAACATGGGTGAATTCCTTATGTATAGCGACAAATGTGTTAAAGGTCCCATATCATATTATTTTTCATAAACATATTATTTGAGGTTTATTTTCCCAAACTCGCCGGTTTTCTAGAGTTTTAGCCTCTGAAAAGTTACTTTCTGAGCAATTCTACTCAAACAGGCTGATTTGCGTCCCACTTATTCATGAGTGGGCGTGTCTATAGACGGGACACTGACTTCCTCCTCCCCGCACGGTGACGTAGGGCCAAAGGACAGCCCGCCCTCCTCCCACCCACTCCATAGCCGAGCTCATGCTGCTTTATAAACAGGATACAGAGCTTGGGGGCGGGGCGTTCACCGGTGCATACATAGACTGTAGAAAATACATACATAACACTGCGCGAAGCACGCTGAAATGCTCACCTTCGTGGGCGTGTCCGTTTACATGTCAATCACGGCAGAGAGCTTCCTGGAGGCGCGGCTTCTCCAGCTCAGTGCCGCGACAAATTCATCATCAAAGTGGGAACGCGTCATCAAATTGGAGCGAGGTGTTTAGTCTCACCCTGCAGTAAGAAAGGAGCAAATCACCCTCTAACTAATGATTGAGGGAATCAATGAAAAAAACACTTTGGGCATGTGTATGAAGCCCAAATAACACTTTTATGATGTTTAAAGCACAGAAAAGTTGATTTAGCGTAACATGGGGCCTTTAAGCTCAATTAATCATTTTCAATCTTGAATACATTTCTTAATTTACAAACAAACCAATTTGACATCAAATCGTGGCAGATAGGTCTTCATAAACTGCTGATAAAATCTAACCATTATCCTCAGATTGCTAACTATTAGCAGCGTATATTGCTTTAGGTAAAAACACCTATATCCAAGGTTCCCAAAGTGGGGTATGTTTACCCCCAATGTGAATGGAAATTAAAAACGCAACATTAGAAACTAGAATTTAAATCGACCTGCAGTCAGGAGCCTCCATGCATTGCCCCAAATTACACGTGCAGAGCCCCCTCATGCAGCCTCATACACGGAAACACTCTCATAAATATGAAATTCAGCAAGACTTTTGTGCATCTTTTCAACATCACCCTTCTCATTAAAGTTGTAGTGAGCTGTATTTCACAGTTTCAGGATGATTGACTATTACTGGAATATATTCAATTAACAAATGTTTGGTAGATTTTCAAACAAAACATTAGTTTATTACTGAAAATGCCAGTAAGCTAATTAATCAAGTGTGCAGGAGTGGGGGTACATGGCTTCAGGTTAAATGTCTGAAGGGGTACATGACTGTGAAAAGTTTGGGAACCATTGACCTATATTTAATATTTCAAAGAAACATTTCTCTTAAAATGTTTGTGTGTGTTTAATAATGTATTGAAAAGCACAGAGGCCATGTCGCTTGTATTTGATATGTTTGACCTTGATGGACTCTGTGTGTGCGTGTGCAGGGACAGCACAGAGGAGCCTCTGGAGCTGTCAGAAGACGAGCGCAATGAGCTGATGAAAAAGGAGAGCAGCCGACTGCTGAAGACCGGACATCGTGTCAGCTACTCGCCCCGCAAAGAAAAAGCACTCAAGATCTACCTGGATGGTGGCCCTGCCAAGGATTCAGGGCATGACTGAGAGTCAGGGAACCACTCGGGGGTTGTAATAAGGATTGATGATGATGACGATGATGATGGTCTGGGTGGTTTTGCTGCGGAGCAACCAGACTATGGGACTCTGACGTCAGTGCCCGATTATTGACTTGAAACTACGCTGCAATGAGAAGCAGACACGCTCTCTTCCTCCACTCTGAGCTGCAGGCTCAGAAACTCTGTTGTGCACTATAGTGTGTTGTACTGTAAAGTTTAAAGGGAAGTACCGTACAAAGGCTATTCACGTAGGAAAAGAATAAATGACATCAAAGACTATTCAGTTGAGCATATTATCAGAGATGTAGGAAGACATCCATGTTGTCTCAGTCCCTCGCTCTTAGTTTTGCCTCTTCCTCTGTCCACGTGCCTCCACGGTAAGGAATGGAAGTCGTCCGGTTTTCCTTCTTTTCATAACTCTCAGGCATCTGTCGACTTCTTTTGAGTCCATATGCAAATACTATTGAGCACATTCATCTGCGTTGTTTTAATTGAATATGGTTCAGTGCATACTCATGTACAACAATGCAGCGTTGGGAATGCTCCTGGCAGTACTTTGTACTTTATTGGAGTTTGGTTGCAGGAAATGAACACAGAAACACGCCCACATATATTTCATATAACGCATTGATTTTTTGTTTTTATGTCATATCATTTTGTTTCAGTTTTGATCACACAACAGGTCTCATAAAGCACCAAACACGCCTTTGCTGGGTGTACCTTTAATTTATGGATCATTTATGATGGTGCACAATAAGAACTGGGTGTAAATGTCATACGCATGTGTGCGTGGTGTCGTACTGTGCAGAGGGAGCACACTTTGTGTTTATGGCCCAGAGCCTTAGGTTGTTCCCAGCGTGTCTACCTGCTGATGTTATTTGACAGACACCAGAGAGTGGTGCAGAATCCCCCCCACCCACATCCCCTTCTTTTGGGCTTCTAATGCTGCCACCAGCTAAATACTGTAGAAATGCCAATGTCTGATTTTTTTTAAATTTTTTTCCGCTTTTGGTTGATTTATTTCAGATCCTGTGTGAACTTAGTTAAAAATGATTTTAGAAACAAATTAAAGTGTTTTTTTTTTTTTTTTCTCATTATTGCAGTTCTCTGTCGCTGATAATCATAGCTGGTGAACATTTGAGTTGGATTTTTAAATTTGTTTTTGCCATGCATGTCTGCAAATGGACAGGGCCTCTACTGCATATCATACAGCTTCAAACTTTTTCTATCCAGAAATTTTTAAATTGATTAATAAGGAAGAATTGATTCAATCAAAAATCTGATTAAAGTGGCTCGAGATGAAGTATAAGAATATGTTAAGATGTGCAAATGGCCATGGTTATAATGGAAAGGTCTGATAAATAATGATTTAATGTACATTAGCTGTGCTCATTACAACTACAGCACAGGCTGAATGAACGTACATCTGTAGAGAATTGACTCTTGCCTTTGCTCCAGATGTGCATTATTGATCTTTTTCCTGCCCGTGACTCAAAAGTTTTCAAATCCATCTCCATAAAGAAGTACAATGATAAGATTCTGGATTACTTGTATATTTTTATTACACAGTGTAGATAATATACAGATTTGTTTCTCTTCTCAGAATAATAAAGCATTGCCTTTTCTGTTTATTCATAACTTGTACTAAATGCAATAACAGAGAGTGCAGTACACATACTGGATGGCTCAAGTTCACGTTGGTTCTTCCTTTACCAAGTGAAATCAGTGCTGCAACAGGAAGTGGTTTAATGCATTCCCACGCGAGTAGCCCACCTTGTTATGAACACTTTCATAAAGATTGCATGGCTGGACTCATAAAGCATAAATGCTGCAAAATAACTTTAGATGTCGTTTTATATTTTGTAAACTATTTTTTTATTTAAAGCTGCGTGCATCCATTATTTCATTCACATGGATTGAGTGAAATTGTTTTGTATTAGCTTTTTGCATTGAAGCGGGCTAACAAAAATGACATGAACTTTGCAAATAAGCTCAGGCTTTTGTGAACACGCTTGTCCCGTTCTGTTCAAGGCAAAGTGAAGCACATCAGTTCCTTCAATCTAGAGCGGGGGTGTCAAACTCATTTTAGTTTGGGGGCCAAATACGAAGCAGTTTGATCTCTAGTGGGCCACAGATTTTTCGCGGGAAAACAAGTAACAAGTTTGCACTTCTATGTATACGTAAAATACAACATATGTAAGAAACTGACCATATCCAACAATAATTCATAGATATCAGTCCCTACAAGATCTTCACTTTGAATTTCCTCGATTTTCTGATCAATTTCTATTTAATTAAGGGAAATATTATGTAATAACTTGTAAGAATTTGAATTTTTTTTTCAATTATTACCATTTGAAAAATTACTGCAATCATACGATTAAAACACCGGGAAATGCGAGCACCTGCAAATATTGCTGAGTTTCCTTCACACAATGATTCATGTTTTCTCTGTCATTTTTATTTTCTCCTGCAGGCAGAATTAGATGCTCCAAAGGGCCGGATTTGGCCCCTGGGCCATGAGTTTGACACGTGATCTAGATGATGTAGTCTATCTCTGAGTATAGAGTGTCCGCCAGCTGCTCTTCACTCGAGTCCTCTCCTTTGAGGCACATGGACCCCCGTCTGGTGAAAATGATATAGTGGGATGATCTCACATTTGTGCAAAACTTTATAAACTATAATATATTTAAACAGAGGGATTGACATAATTATTAGGGTGTCTCGATCCGATATTGGCAAAAAAAAAAATTGGATCTAATTATATTGACCTGCATCTAAAATCTCTAATATAAGCAGTTCTTTACAGACTTGGCTCCAGCAGCTGACAGAACTAAATACTGACAGTAAAAAAATAAAATTGAAGTCAACTTGAATTGTTATTTAGCACTTTAAAAATATGATTTGATTTTATTGAGTTTTTGAGACTATTTTATCAGTCTTCTATTTAAAAAAAACAAAACAATTCATATTTAATAAGTTCTATTATTTTAATGTTAAAATGAATGTAACCCATGGGTCAGTTTTTCCTCATACCTGTAGCAGACTATTGCTTTCTGTTTAACTAACATCACCTAAACATGCAACACTACAAAGTAAAATAAGTATAATTCCTGCTGATATTGGATCAGAGTAATATCGGTATTTGCCGATACACAAGGCTGCAATATTGGTATCGTATCGGAAGCTTTAACGTTGGATCGGGACACCCTACTCGATTATCCTCTCAAACCAGGTGAACTCACCCCAGGTGCTTACAGCGGAGATTTCCTGCACAAGGACAATGTTTCCTTGGCCCCTCATTTTTGGTGTCTGAGTACAACAATGCCATCAGGTGATTGGAGCCCCCAAAGCAGTGCTCACGCTCTATTGGCTTGGCTGAGCAGACTGGGAAACGCAGGGCTGAGTGTGAAGAGGAGACAAAAGAACACGTATGGTGATGGGATGCAGTGACAGACAGGTGTGTGTGTGTGAGCTGTACCTGGATGCAAAGCACAGCAGAGTTCAGGATTGCAGTCAGTCTGTAGGTGACAGGTGTTGCCTGCCTCTCCTTTGGTTGCATTCTGTGTGCACTGACCCCACACACACAGCTGTTCGTCACAGCACTCCTCATCCTTCACACACAGCTACAGAAGATACACATGGCCTTTTATTCACACTTTGGGGAAAAGTTTAATATCTAAAGTACATGTGTCAAACTTGAGGCCTGTGGGCCAAATCTGGCCCTTTTGAGCATCCAATTCTGCCAGCAAAAGAAAGTAAATATGGCAGAGAAAAAAAGTCATTGTATAGATTACAACCACTTTAGTCATAGATATTACTGCCCACAGATTTAATGAAACAAATATTTGCCATTTCCCAAAAACAAATCGAAAAAGGTTACAAAATCAAGAATATTTAAGTCAAGATCCACAGGGACTAATATTTTCACTTATTGCCTGATATTATCAGTGCCTGATATGTTATATATTATTAGTTGTGCAATGGCAAACTAGGGCACAATAATGCTGAAATTACTCATTTTCTTGCCTAAAATCTGCAACCCAGTTGAGGTCACAGTGGTCTGGAGTTGGCCCCTCAACTAAAATAAGTTTGACACCCTTGACTTTTTTAAAGTTTGAAAGTTAACATTTTGAAGTTTGAAAGATAAACTGAAAATAAAAGTTCTGAAGTTCTAAATTTAAAGTTTTAGGTCCCTATGTATTTTGAGTGTGCAGCTCAGCCTGCACGGCACACCTACTTTAAGTCACCAAAATAAGGGCCCTAAAGATCTAACGGTAAAAGTTCTAAAGTTTAAATGTTACAGTTTTGAAGTTAGCGTTCTAAAGTTAAAGTTCTAAGATTGTAAATTTCTAAAGTTCAAATTACAGTTCTAATGTTAAAGTTCTAGTTCTAAAGTTAAAGTTCTGATTTTAAGTTTCTAAAGTTAAAATTTGAAAGCTTTAACGTTCTGAAGTTAAAGTTAACGTTATGAAGCTAAAGTCTCAAAACTTTAAAGTTCTAATGTTAAAGTTCCAAAAATTAATAGTTCTGAAGTTAAAATTCTAAAATTTTAAAGTTCTGAAGTAAAAATTCTAAATTTTTAAAGTTTTAGTTGTTCTGAAGTTCTAAAAGTTTTACAAAAATAAAAAAGCGTCTTTAGTGAGAAAGGAGGGAAAAATAAGGGACGACAAAAAATGTATCCGGTCACTACAAGTGGAACCATTGGTGTCCATAGTGAGAGAACCTTTGTGTATCCTACTCAGATATGACACGAGAAGCAGCGTTCTGCTTTTATTCATGGTTAGATCTTCCGTCAGTAGACTTTGATGGGACACAGGTTCTGCCCTCTGATGTACAGTATCTATGATCCTTGTTCGGTAGTAGCTTTATCACTGAATAGTGCTTTTTTTTTTTTTTTTTGCCTGGAGCGTCAGTTCTATACTCACCCACTGAAGAGGGGCGACAGATTCAGACTTAAATGGAAGCTGATTAAATGACAAAATAAAGTGTGAATAATTATGCAGTTTATCTGGGTTTCATCAATAAAACAGTTTATCATTGCTCAAACAAGTGCTTCTAAAATAATACATTTATGTTGTTTTATTATGTAATTATATGATTTGTAGGCAATAATAATTGGTACTTATGCTAATAAGTTTTTGGTACAGCCCTAATAACATAATTTTGTCTATGACTACAACTCCCCTGTAGTAGATTCTCAATAATATGATAAAGAGCTCATTTAACCTTGGCCCATGTTGTCCTTCCATCATACAAACAACACACTCCAATTACACTTGTGAAGCCACTGCAATGCAGTTAGTGCTGTGTAATACTCCAAGGCCATGAAGTATTATGTGTATTATGTGTATATATATATATATATGTGTGTGTGTGTGTGGATATATGCCGAACGTTCTTACCATATCAGTGGTTTTACATGACAGACACTTGGAGTTCACTGTTTGATTAAGACAATACTTTCCTTTCCCACAGTCATCATGAGAGCTGCAGCCCTGAATACATGAAAGAAATAACAACATTAGGATTTCCTCTCACTACTTGTATCAGTGAGGATTGATGTCGGGTACCAAACACCAAATAGTGAATAATCTAAGTAACGTGTCAAAATCTGGCCCTTTAGAGCATCCAATTCAGCCCACAGAAGAAAGCAAAAATGACAGACAAAACATGAATTATTGTGTAAATTACCAAATAATCCAGTTGTAGATATCTCAAATTCACCAATTTAATGAAACTTTTACTCTACAATTACTTTAGTCATATTTAATTGCAAATTATAGAAAGAACTCTGAATTTTTTCACAGATCTTGCAATTTCTCACAAAGAATTCCACAAAAATTTCTCTATATTACACAAAATCAATCACTTTTGAAGTGAATTGAACTGATATTGAAAACTAAGGCACAATGATGTTAAAATTGTTCTTTTTTTTTCTCCCACCTAAAATCTGCGGACCAGTAGAGATCAAACTGGTCCGTATTTGGTCCCTGAACTAAAATGAGTTTGAAACACCTGTGTAAGTTAAAAACTCGTAAAGATGAGGAAATAATGATCAGAAACAGACAATAAGAGAATAATTGTGAGCGGAATGTATTCACGAACCACAAAATAGTATAAAAACAAATTATCAACATGATACCAACAAGGGTTTAAACCACATGGATTTAGGTTCTAGCTTAGGTTTGTTTTTTGCAATGGATAAGAAAAACTAACAAAAAACCCCAAAAAAGGGCCAAACAGATACTGCTCCAATTCATGACAACATGACGGATCATTAAGCTGTATATTTAACAAGAACACATAGTCATCAACATCCCCCGCCAGATTGGTTCTCATTATAACTCACAACCTTTTCCTAAATGTCCTTAATCTAAGAACGTAGATGTACATAATAAAATATCACATGAAAATATAAAATTACGAACTATCTTAAACGTTTTCTAAGAAAAGCTGTCCTCTTTGAAGATACCTCAAACAGAGTAAAGAAAACGGAACAAGGGTAATAACTCCGGAAAAAATAATTGCGCACTTCTCATTTTCAAACTCCATCAAGGTATTGATACCCTGAAGCCACACACCGAATTTGGTTATCCTATCAAACAGTTTCTAAGAAAATCTGTCCCCTTTAACCGGACGGACGCACAGATGGACAGATGGACGGAGCTCAAACCTATATCACCCTTCCACATTTTGTGGCAGGGGATAATAAACAACCAGGATTTAAAAGGTACATATTAGGAAGTTTTACCATACACTGCGTAGCACTGACAACAGATATGCATTGTAGGTATCAAGAGTAAAACTAGGAGATGCTCCATAAATTCCCATTTTATTTAGACTGCCACAAACTTACACGATCAATATAGTTTCCCAGGTCTTCAGGCTGCACTGCAGTGCTGATGCTGGTTTCCTGTGTGAAGGTCGGGGCGGAGCTTAACAGTCATTCATAAAACACAGATTCACAGCATTGCATGACTGTGTGTTTACTTACCTGGGGTGTTCTGTTGGTGATAGGCTCAATGTGGTTTATGTCATTAGTTGCTGATTGGTTGTGATCACTTGAAGGAAGGTCATTGGCACTCAGATTATGTGTCTAAAATAAAAAAGTATCAAGAAAACACAATGAACACAACTGCACAACACTATGACAGCACTGCACTAGTCTAAGCCAAGGCCTGTGTAAAATGCTGTGTCATGCAAATCTCCTGATGCTGAATGAGAAATGAAGCTGGATGCTTACTTGGTGAGAAGATTCCAGGCTTGGCTTTGGCTCCACCTCCACTAACACGTTGTCCTGCTCAGACTGGGCCCGAGCCAAGCTCTCCTCCAGGATGTGACTAATCCCTGAGTTCACGATCTCCGGGAGGATGGCATGGCAGACTGCAGCCAGAGCCAGGGAGAGCAGGGCGGCTCGGATCATGCTGCTGCTGATGCTGCTGATGCTGCTCATGCTGCTGCCTGACATCCCTTTGACTGAGGAGGCGTGGCTAAAAGGCTAGACACATGATTGGTTACTCCCACATCCTTGTGTCACAGGTTAGGAAAAATAAACACTTCTCAGACACAATTTTTTAATGTATTATCAACCTCATTATACTGTAAAGAAGCCCATTCCCACCAGTAAAAAAAAATTACAAAATAAATGGGAAAAGTAAAATAATAATAATAATAACAAATCTTAAGTCAGAATTATCAGATATGTTTCATAATCATGAGATCACATAATTGTGACTTAGTGTCTCATAATTATGAGATACTATCATCATCTCAAATATGAGATGGTATCTCATAATTATGACTTAGATTTTTTTTTTGAATATTATTTAATTTTCCTAGATATTTTTTTCAACTTGCAGAAATAGGTTGGTAGACTGTGAGTACAGTTTGAAACCTTCCTTTCCATTATCTCTAATTTAATAGCGTTTTTTTATTTTTTTTTAAAAAAGAAGTGTGACATTTGTATGTAGTTTTTTTCAGATTTTATTTTAAATAACTAAAACATATAATGTCTCTTTCTGATTTTGAATTGTGTAATTAGGGCCCGAAGGCCATACTGGCCGTAGGAACCATTGTTTTTGCTCTTCTTGGGTATTATTATTCCTTTTCGGTTTTGCCCCTTAGAATGCCCAAAGT
Organism: Gouania willdenowi; assembly: GCF_900634775.1. Lineage (NCBI taxonomy): Eukaryota > Metazoa > Chordata > Actinopteri > Blenniiformes > Gobiesocidae > Gouania > Gouania willdenowi. The sequence goes on along the minus strand of NC_041046.1, from coordinate 28,689,408 downwards.
CTCACCAAACTTTGCACACACCTCAGGCCTGCTGAACAAATAGATATTTTGGCGCAATGAAAAAAATCGCTAAAAAAATGCATGGGCGGCGCGCATTATAGACGCCAAAAATGCGATGGACCCGCACGACCAGCAGGTTGGTCTGATTCATAAGAAATTGGCTACATGTATTCTTGACCCCCAAGATGAACACAAATGTACCCATGACCCACCCCCAAAACCAAACAGGAAGTCAGCCATCTTGAGTCAAAGGTCAAAAATGGCAAAACGCATTTGCGCGAATTAGTCTGAAGGGCTTCATCCGATTCGCTTCAAACTGGGCCAGAACACTTAGGACTCACTGAAGATTAAAAATTGTCAAATTAATTTGCATATTCTAACGGTTTGGTCGTGGCGTCGCCTCAAAGTTGCAATGCTAATTTTTGAAGCTTGCCACAGTTTCAAAAAAACCCATAAACTCTGACACAAAAAGTTCAATCAGCCTCAAATTTCACACAAATGACATTTGCTCAAGCCTATTAATGACTGTCTTGAAACATTTCCCATCATACCTTGCGTTTTCGACTGGCTCCATTTAGGGTCATGTTCACTGTAGGCAACGATGGCACGCCATAATAGAAAAATGCATATAACTCTAGTATACAAACTTCAAACTGCTTCATATTTAATACACATGTTGACTGTTCATCCCTAAACAAGAATCAATGACGAAATTACCCATCATGCCTTGCGTTCTCAGAGTGCACCACTTATAGTGGCGTCCGACGCTAATAGCTCTAGCAGAAAGACAATATGTCGTGTTGACTTTGAAATAGTGTTGGATGAATCTTGTAAGATGGGAGCAGGTCGCCGATGGAGAAAAAACATTCTGTGATCAGTGGGAGGGGCCTGTATTGTCACTGGAAAATCCTTCGCCATCCCTTTCTAAACGCTGTATCTTGGCTATTTTTCAATGGATTTGCATCAAATTCAGTAAAAGTGATTTTTTACTGGTTTTCCCTTACATACTGGGTGTTTTCGACTGGCGCCATTTTGCACGCCATAATAGAAATACCGTGATAACGCTCATATACGTACAAAGTTCAAACAGTCTCATATTTGATACACAAGGGTTACCTTGTGTTCGGACCCTACGACGCCGCTCGCGGCTTAAATTTAATAATTGCATCTACTCTTCAAAATGTTTTTTTTTTGCTCAATTTACATCACATCATCCCGCTATATTTACATGGTTGTATTTAGTCTTTAAATGTGAAAAATAAAAATCACGACTGTTATTGCTTCCTTTTTTTGTATTTTGTCTACTATAAACGTAGCACAGAGTTTAAAAATCTGATCCCAGAACAGACAGCAATGTTGAGTTTTCTATTCACCTTATTCCTGGGCAGGAGATTATATCTACAATTTTCTGTTTGAGAAACAAATTAACTAAATGAAATATTCTCATTATCTTAAAATCAAATGTCTTTATTGCCACACAGAACAGACATAAGGCTCTGTTTCTAACCTTTAACACGGGCCTAGGATATAGAAGAACATACAGATGACCTTTAAACTTCCTTTAACCATCATAACACTTTTCTGTAGTTTACAAGTGTCTATAATTCTATAATCCAATGTAAATATATAAATTTAGAGAGATCTACCATTGTTATTGATTTCTTACTGGCTATCTAAAGTTAATATGTTGGGTAAGGCATAAATGACCTCAGATGGTGGTGTGTGAATGAATGGAGAACAATCTTGATTTTCTTTCAAGAATGCAGGCTAACCAGCCTTTGACAACATGTTATCTAATAATAGGCCTTACATTTATACACATTACATTACACAAGAATACCTCACAGGAAGTCATACTCATAATGCTCTTAACATTTGTCAGTGGGTAGCTTTGATTTTTTGTTCCCCATTTTAAACCGATTTCACACATCACATGATTTCTTTTTTTCCAAATCAAATCAAATCCAACTTTATTTATGCAGCACATTTCATGCACGAGGCTACACAATGTGCGTCACAGTCAGAAAGAAGTCATCTCAACAATGACTGGCAAATTAAAAATATACAAATATAGAAATTCAGAATAAAAGCTCAACATGTACTTAAAAATGATCCACATAAAGTAGATCACACACAACGCATGCACACAAACACACACTGAAAGCAGACATCAACATCTAAACCATAAAATGTTAAAAATCTCAATTCAATCTCTATCGTGCAATAATTGCAGCAAATAATTTGTGTCTTCTTTTTGAAATAATGTGTTAAGATGTCATCTGTTCAGACAACCTTTTGAGGAAATGTACTTTGATCTCCTGACATGTTTTGACTGTCAACTGCCAGTCGTCTTCAGAGGTGTCTGCTGATTGCTTTGTAAGTTAGGAATTTATTTATAAAGCGCTTTTTGCAGATAAAATCACAAAGTGCTGTACAGAGCAGTGGAGAAATTAATAAAACAGGTGCAACATCATAACAGAATAATAAAACATGGGTGCATTTACATCACAGGCGCAACGTCATCACCTTTGATGTTTTCTTGACTTCCACACAATAATTCCAGCAAGTTCATTTTATCTTCTTTTTGAATAATATGTTAATATTTAATCAGACAACTTTTTTCCCAGGAAATTTAAAGTACATTTCCTGATAAAAAGTTATTTGAATGAATAAAATTTAAACATATATATTGTGCAATGTTTGTTGTTTTTAGTAGTTTAGTAAACCCTCCTATTATCCTCAAATAATGTGATAATGTTATTCTTAATCAATTGTAATCAGCAAATTAGGAAAAGTCATGAATAATGAAGCAAAAGGAAAAAAAAAAAAGTCTAGTACTATTTTTTTTATTAATAAACATTGAATGGGGTCAAATTGACCCCAAGGATAAAAGGAGGGTTAAACTAATCCCAATGTCAGCCTTTGTCAATGATAACTGCGTTTTTGCAAAGTCTCCAGTAGATGTCGCAGTTTGTCTAAAATAATGTGAGTCCTGTGTCCGTCACTTTCTGAAAGTTTGTTCAGTGGGTTTGTCCATGTGTAGATAGAGTACATTACTATTCACTGTTGACATTGTGTGCGAGATATATGAGATATATGAGATATATGAGATATATGAGATATGACCAACACCACATTTTATTAGACCATAAGGATCGAGTCAAGATGTGTCATTGTTATTTTATGTCTTTAATTAATTATTGATGCCTTTAGTGATGTGTGTGTCATAATAATAATAATAATAATAATAAGAAGAAGAAGAAGAAGAAGAAGAAGAAGAAGAAGAAGAAGAAGAAGAAGAAGAAGAAGAAGAAGAAGAAGAAGAAAAGTGTCTATTTGTACGGGTGATGTACGGACAACCCCCGTTGCTATTGGTCTGTTTCCCAAAGTACACGTACGTAGTGTCTTAGGTTCAGGTTATCAACAATTTTTATGGTTAGGGTTAGAATGCGTCTTAGTCACGTGACCTAAATTGGCCAAATAGGGGCAAATAGAATGTCGATATATTGATACGACAACCGTACGGATAGCCACTGCCTAATAATAATAATAAACTTTATTTTTATAGCACTTTACAAAACACATGTTACAAAGTGCTTTTTTAAAGGCAGCTGTACATGAGAAAATAAAATATATACAGTTTCATGATCATAGCCGATAAAAGTATGTTTTAAGAAGTCAGTGAGTCAGTTACTGAGTCAGTCAGTCACTGAGTCAGTCAGTCAGTAAGTAAATAAGTCAGTCAAAGTCAGTCAGTCAGTAGTGAGGGAAGTGGTGACCGGGTGAGTGGATCATTGGATCCAGTGGATTAAACAGCAGCCACGGTAACAGTTTGTGGGATGTGTCCTAGTTTGGAGCACCGCCCTCCCTCCACTGGAACAGCAGCCTGTCAGACAGACTGGACACACACACACACACACACACACACACACTCCTCGTTAGAAAGAAGACCCTGGAAAGAAGCACAGCAGGGACTGACACAGGAGGTGAGAGCTTTGATTATTATCATTATTATTTTTTTTTTTAGTGTGTTTATGTATTAGTGTGTGTTGGAATCATTTGACACAAAAACCTATTCCAGTGTTTTTTTTGTTTTTTTTTTTGTTTTGTTTTTTTGTGGACCTAAAACCATGAAGGTTAAAATCCACCTTTGAGTTCAAAGGTTACAGTCTGGACAGTGTTTTGAATCCTGAGCTGATAATGCTAACATTAGCCTGTGATTATTATAGTATGATGATGATGATGATGATGATGATGATTGAGGTCTGTGTGAGCACGTGTCCAGTCTCAGGTGTTATCGTGTCCCTCCTGATTAAAGAGGAGACAGACATGGTGGCTCCTCCTCCCTGTGATAGCAGAGGTGTTATCTATCCTCCTGTTGACTGTCCCACATCACTCTGCACCACTAGTAGAATATACATCACCTCTCACTGCTGTTCAAACAAGCCCTGCAGGGAAAAGCAGAACTAGAATAACAACTGCTCCACACACACACACACACGTTAAAAGAAAGAAGAACTGCAGCTACAGGTAAATCTGGTCATCCTCTCTGTGCTTACGTCACTCTGTGAAATCAGCTTTTGTGTATTCTGCAGAGGTGAAAGTAACTGATTACAAGCAGGGTTAGGGTCAATTACAAATGTAATCGCATAATTGATAATTCATTACTATTATGGCGTAACTGTAATTTGAAAAATCTCTTAATCGTAATCAATTGTAATTGAGTTCAGATCATTGACTTTGTAATTGTATTTGTCAATCATTATTATTATTTTGTATAAACAGGGGAACATTGTTCTATGTACAGTTCTACACATATGTAGTTAATAATTGTTAAAATGTGTTTCACATCAAGCTTTAAAAGTATTAAGACCTATATTTTCATGAAGTAGGAAGCCTATCAAAGTAACTAAAATGAAAAATAAATTAGAGTACAGTAGTAGAGTATCTTTATTGATCCCACAGTGGGGGAAATTTACTGTCATGACAGCTCAAAGTGCAATAAAAAAGACAACACACAGAAAACATCTGAAAAATAGTGCAATGAAGAGAAAATGAGCATTATAATAATAGAGGATATATATATAAATAGAAGAAATAATATAAAGAATACAGATATATTCATATTTACAGGCGGGGGCAAGGAGAGATATTTACATAATTTTAGACAGTACAAGGAGAGATGCCCTAGACTGTTTTATTGTACAGTGGTAGGGATAAATTATCTAAGTAGATATTTGTTTTTAGTGTATTTTACAGCTGATTCAGGACCCAATTTTATAAGAGATGCTAACAGAAAGCTAACACAAGAGGAAGGTTAACTTTTCCTAGGTTATTTATTTCAGGCTCAGTAATTGTGATTAAATGTAATAGAGAACGTAATTGTACTTGACTTTCTGAGGATTAAGAATAATTGTGATTTAATTGTAATTTGCAAAAATGCTGGTCACTGTAATCATAATTGAATTGTAATTGAAACTGTAATTGTAACTGAAAAATTCAATTGTTTGGAATTATATTAATTGGTGTTATATTCTTTTCGTTTTTTTAAATAATTTTATTTTATACAGATGTCTTTGTGGGAAATTAATTAAGTTCCAGTTTTGCAAGATTTGGTCTCTTCCTGTTTAAGTTTATTCATGAGATGTTTACTGTATGCAAGGGAACCATGGCAAGATTTATTACCAAAAATAAACATGTGAGGGGAAAGTAACTAGTGACTTTTACTTTGAGAATTATTTCATTGAGCTACCTTTTTTTACTTGTCCTTGAGAATTTTATGTATGACTTAGTTGTACTTGAGTACAGTTTCAATCAAGTAACAGTACTTGTTCTTGAGTAGGATAAATCAGTACTCTTTACACCTCTGGTAGTCTGTCAGTCTGTTGGACAGACGAGAGTTCAGAGAGGTGTGGCGTTGACATGGAGTGCTGTCAGGTTACTAAATGAAGCACAGCAAAGGTCACACACACACACACACACACACACACACACAGTGTTTTTGAATTCTCTGCGTGTGTGTTTGTGGGCTAAAAGGATAAGTAGGTGATATGTTGCTGAAACGTAATTTCTGCTCATCATTTTTATCTATTGTTTAATTATCTGACAGCGTGGATTAAAGTGATTTATTGACAACATCAACCTAGTGATGAAGATAATCATCAGCCTGTTGGCGTCTTACTGAACAATAAAGAAGTTTTAGATTTAAAGGAAGTATTCAATATCCAGGTCACAACAATGTCTGGAAGTGTTGGTCGTACATTTAGATTCCAGGGGTGTCAAAGTCATATTTTGTTCAGGGGCCAACTTTGGAGCAGTTTGAGTTTTAGTGCCCCACAGATTTTAGTTTTGAAAAGAGCAAATTCAACAATAATAATCCCACTTTTGCACTCCCAATATAAATGATGTATGAATGATAAAGTATGTAAGTATAACAGTCCCTGCGAGATTTTCACTTCAATTTCCCTGATTTGTGGAAATTTTGTGGAATAATTTGAGGAAATTTTGCCAGATTTTGGAAAAAATTGGAGTTCTTTCAACAATTTGAGATAAAAAAACGACTGCTGTCATGTAATATAAGAACTGAAAAACTGAGCTCTGCAAATATTGTGGATTTTAATTGATTTTTTATTTTTATTATTTGAAGAGGCTGAGATATTTACAATTGAATTAGTTTTTACATTTACAAAATCTTGGTGGTCACCCCTCCAGCTCCAATCACAGGATTTAGGAGAGGTGAGCAGAGCCCACAAAGGAGCCTTCTCATTGGCTGCCGCAATATATGGTGAAGCGCGTGCAAGGTGCAAACATGTTTTCAGTCTTGGACTAACTTTGGACGCGCAAGTGGCTGTGGTGGCTCGTAATCTTATGTTCCATTTTCCTATATTTTGTGTACATCTTTATGCGTGGCGACGTGTTTTACCGGTAGTGGACGTTCAGCTCTCTTGATTTTTGTGCACTTCCAGAAAGGAGGAGATTGGGAGGGATTATCAGAGTGGGGGGCGGGATTTACTGTTCGAATTCAGCCATGCCCCTCTGTCATGGTTCAAGTCGTGCAGCTTTAAAGGCCGGATTTGGCCCCCGGGCCCTGAGTTTGACACAACTGAGTTAGAATAATGAAAAAGCATACAGTTTGTTCTATTTGGTTACTAAGCGAAAACACTTATTTTAAATAAATATGATTTATTGAACGCAAAATGTAGAGGATTGTCACATTAAACCATATATTTTTTTTTAAAAAGAAACTAAATTTCCTGTCCTGGATTGCTTCTCCTTTACGCACTCCCAGGGGTCCACGCACCACCATCTGAGATCATTTTGATAAACACTTCCTAATGTAGCAGGAATAAACAATTTGGATTAACGCTAAAATACTATTTTCTAAGCAGATTTTTGTCAAAATTAAGATTGTTTCTACATCTGTCACAGTTTTCTGTAATGACACAATGGGTTTTATTTTACATTTACACTCAAGTTATATTTGGTTTTACTTTTAGAAGCAACATAAGCTTGTTTTAGCTACTATGTGCAAATGAGAGGAAATGACCTAAAATGAAATTGCTTCATGTTTGAAGTCTAATCTCTGTCTGCCATGATTCATATGTAACGTATGACTTGTTCAGACCTATTTAGGAGTCATGCAGGCAGCACTTCTCTTTCCCACTGCCATATGAGCAATCATTTCCTGTTTGTTTTACGTCTGTTGCAGATACCGCATGCTCTTTCCTAACTGTATGAATCAAGCTGTATTAACCAGGTTCAATGCTACCATCCAGTCAGTGCTCACAAACTCAGCATTGGCTCTCTGATCCAACCACAATCCAGACCTAGACTGCTATTCATTCTGAAAAAGATTCATCATCACAGTCTGAAGCAACATTAGGCTGTAACTACAACTGGAATTACTCCAGTATATAGAAAATGTAGAAGAAAATCCAGTCAAAAATGCAATTTTAGCTGAAATCCCTGTTATTAGAAGGAACGTGTTCTGCTCTGTTTTTGCACATTTAACTGATGAAGGCCTTTTCCTTTTAAAGTCTGAGTCATGAAGTGTGGACAAAACACACAAATATTAAGTAAGAGATGAAAACTGTACTGTAACAGTAATTTTAGGTTAGTGACACGGAAATATCCACCTTTTTAATCTGTGAAATAACCAAAATAAGATGAGCACAACTTCAGCTACCCATCATCATGTGAAACCTTATGCCAGTCCTTTAGTTAGCTAAGGTTCTACTATGAAGAACAGAACAAACTGAATTGTTTTTGATCTCCTAATCAGAGTTGTCTTTCACATAATGTCTCAATAAATGCCTGTGAGCTCAGATTAACTGCATTTAAGAGTTGCCTTTGGTGAAATACTTGATGAACACTGCTATAGTATTGCCTTAGCTTGTAATATATATATATATATATATATATATATATATATATATATATATATATATATATATAAGATCAACATTCAAACGGCAGTTGTAACCCCTTTTAAACAATAATAGATACAAGATACATACATTGCTTAATCACTGAACCATTTTGTATGTTTAAAACAAAGATGAGTTTGATGCAGTCGTAAACGAGAGGAAGCCTGCACTCAATATTGCCACAGGCGTGAACTTTCCCTTTTCCTCTCTGCACTGTTTCCTTCCTTGTTCCACTTTACATAACGGACACACACATCCAGGCAATGGCTGTACAAAAGCATTGGGCACAGCTGTAGAAAGGTGGGGCATGTTGTTCCATGTGATATGTTATTATTCTGAACCACCTGTTAAAATGTTATGTAATAAATGAGCAAAATGGAAGCTTTTCCCAGTAACCAATCATGTAGGGGTGTCCCGATACAATACCGATTTACAGCCTTCTGTGTTTGCCGATACCGATACGATATCAGCATGAAAAATGCATACCTTTATTACTTATTTTGTAGTATGAAATGTTGTAAAAAGCTTGATCAAGTGATAATAGTCAAACCAAAACCAATAATCATTATCAGTACCAACCCATTTATTATTAACCAAAGGGTTTCTTACATTTTAACCTTAAACATAAGAATAGTCTACCATTCAATAAAATGAATACATTATAAGAAAAATATCCTTAATAAAATCAATGTATATTGGAGATTTTAGATGCAAGTGGACATAGTCCAATTTATTTATTTTTTTGTTTTTCTTTTTTATATCAGACCAATATCTGATACCATTATATGATCAGGATTAGGGCTGGGTGATTTATCAAGATTCAAGATATGAGTTTTCTATTTAGCAAAATTTACAATATCGCCTATATCATTATATATTAAGGCTGTGCAATTAATCGATATTCGATTACGATTTTGATTATTACACTCAACGATTACAAAATAACATAATTGAGAAAAAAAATGCTTGTTTTAGGAGTTGCTGCTTTTGCTACTTCTCAGAACAGCATGAAAAGCAGATGGATTACTGAATGCGTCCTAACCCAGACCTTCCCCTAAACAAGCCTCACTAAAGAAGAGGAGAAAAATCCAAAAGTGGAACATATTGCGCAACTGTTTGTTAATAAATGTGCCTGGATTGTCTTTCTGGCCAGACTTCTTTTGAAATAAAATGATCGAGATTTATATTGTTTCTAACCATTTTGAGAAAAATATCAAGATATGAGTTTTGGTCCATATCGCCCAGCGCTAATCAGGACACCTTTACCAATCACTACCTCAGTTAGTTTGTTATTGTGTAGAAATAAAGGTAAAACTGTCACTGTTTATCATTGGAACATATAGTGATGGAGCCAACCTCAAGGAGCTTCAAAGGACACCTGTATGTAGTAGACTCTCCCCCAGGATATTGTTAACAAGCACTACAGGACACTAAAAAGGGTTTAAACATATCTGTGTCATGCTTTCAGTCACAAAGGTGGAACTTCAGGTCTCCTCTATGCTTTGATGTGCAAAGGGAAGCAGACTTAACTCCACAGGAGGAGTCTGGATATGAGGTGTTTCAGGGGGCTCATACACACTGTGGCTGTGCTGCATCGCCTCAGGCTGTATCTGCCACAGTTCACTGTAGATAATCTTGGAGCTCATGACTGTTGTTGACCTGAACTTTGTACTTCGATGTGTTTTTTATTGACGTAGTTCTTCAGATTGGTTCAGATTTCTCTGTTGACGTGTTGTTGCCCTGTTGATGTGTTTCCATGGTCATGTGCTGCTGTTTTTCTTCTGCAACATGACACTTTTTCTATTTTGAGCCTGGCTTTACTGATTGTGAGCTTACAGAATCTGCTATTTTTGCCAGGCAGCATTACTGCTGTCTAAACTTTCGCTCTGCTCTTCTGGACAAATATCTAATAATGTCAGTCAGATTGCACTCAACTTATCTTGATTTTAAATTAATGGGGAAATCACATCTAGATTTTGTGAAGGCTTGTAAAATTTGAGATATAACCCTCCTATTATCCTCAAATATTACTAACACATTCTACTCTTGGGGTCAATCTGACCCCAGGGATTTTCAGGAATTTTTTTACCAAGTTTTTGTGTCGGGCACTTTGCTTATTAGTTGAACACATCGCCACCATCAGGCCAAACACTTAAATTAGAATGAATCTATCGTGAATAGTTTTCGTGCAAATCTTCTCAAATTTACTGACAACATTAATGACCACAAGAGTATGAATCCTAATGGTTGTGGTGATGATATGACCTTCTGTGCAGCGCCACCATCAGGTCAAACCTTTTTCTACTTCAGGGTGCACATTCATGACTCTCACATAATTAACCAGATTGATTGATGTTGGTGACTCATGCTTTCCTCTCATGAATGTATATATTTACTTATTTTTATCTCCTTTTTGCACCAGCGCATGTAAAATGTGTTCAGCACATCAAAAAATTATCATCATGATAACTTTATGCTTAATTGTACCCGTCAAATTAAGAAAAGTCATGAAATATGAAGCAAAAAAAGTCAACTATTTTTTGAATGATGAACATTGAATGGGGTCAAATTGACCCCAAGGACAATAGAAGGGTTAAAAAAAAGAAGAAAAGGGCATGTTGGTGGATTTATACCTATACTTTCTGGTTGTGCTTTTTTTTCCACACCTTATACAATTCAATTAAACTTTATCTGTATAGCACCAAATACAAGTCATCTCATGGCTCTTATCACAGAATAAAGAGTTACATCATAAAAAAAAAAAACAATAATATTACCACATGACCAAGCATCAGAGATGAAGAAGAGACAGGAAGAAACCTCCAGACATGGCAGCCATCTGCTGGACGGGCTGGGCTTAGCAGACACAGGAAGATATAAGAGAACTGAAAGCAGTATCACAAACAGGTTGAAGCATGAACCACAGACCAGGAACTGTCAGCTCCAACTCCAGGAAACCTGAAAATGAAAGAGAGAAGAGAAAAAGGAAATCACCGACAGCGTAAAAAGTATGATACAGTCTTGACATTTAAACGTTTGAAGCCTTATAGTCTATTTTGGTTGACAGAATACTGAAATTGTGATTTGATAATGAGGGAGGCTTATGGTGTAGAATCTACTCAAAGGTTAGGGTTAAAGGTGTCCCGTGCTGAGAACACTCTGGCAGGTTTACAGATAGCAGCATGAAAACCTCACAAACCTGCTTCAAATTCTGCAGCGTTCTCTCTCCCATTGGCTGACAGTTACACAGCTCGACCACAGTTTTTCTCCCTTCCTGTGTCAGAACTGTTTTTTCAGATTTCAGAGACCAGTGTTAGTGCGGTGGCGTGGTGTAGTGGGGCCTGTTGCAGGGCTGAAGTCCACATGAGCTTAATGTTTTTTTGAAGCTCACTCCTCACTTATCGGGCCAGCAGAGCGTTCCTTCCTGGTTTTCTTCAATTCACTGTGTGCTTGCTGTTTACTGGCTTGCTTTATTGCTGTATGTGAATTTTTGCACCCCTGCCAATGTTTTTCTTGTTTCGTCAGCTTCCTATTGTATTCAGATTGCCTAAAGCTATGTGCAGATGAACACTGCCTCACTGGTATGACACTAGTGGTTTTTTTCCATTGCCAGATTGTACAAAATGTACTCTGTGCTGTAACTACGTTACTTATCAAAAGCAATGTTAGATTTAAAGGAAAAACAATTCCAGTGATAATACAGCGCAAACAAAGAGTTTTCAGTAGTTTTGCTAGTGTAACCGAACCCAAACATGTCTTTTTATCTTCACATTCCTTCAGGTGATTGATTATCACTCAATATTTAAGATATTTCTACCAAACTAAGCCTAACCCAAGATTCATGACTCTTTTCCAGCCTCATAGCAGCACACAGCCACACGTTTCATAGAAACGTTAACAACAGTGTTGAAAAAGATGTGACATTTCCTGAATGTATAGACCATTCTCATCACTGTGAAGGTCACTCACAAACGTGTACATGTGCTTTTAATGTTTGCCGCTCAGGTGTAACAGGTGCATTTTCTACATTCCTAACATTTTTTCTTTATCAATCTGAAAAGTGATAGCCAGCTATGTCTCACCAGCACATATTAGTACCCTTTTTTACAGGCAGTGTATTTGAACCCAATGCTTTGAATCTTCACCGCACAAGCAACTGCCTTTCGTCTTATTTCTTCTTTTGTTGAAACAGGCAAGGAAGTTAAAACTGCTTATATAACTTCTATAACAAACAAAACAAATGATTTGTTGCACATTGCATCCTTTTCGTTGCCTACTGCCACCGATTGACATGGAGGAGTACCTAGATTTCACTATGAAAATTTCTAGCATCCTGAATTATGTTTAAAAATCGCTGCTTGAAGGCACACAGTGCAGTAATGTGCATTGTGCAAGTGCCTTCACGTATTCTTCCTGCATCACCCATCATTAGTTTTATTTTACAGCGACTGTGGGTTCTCTCTGTCTGCCCACAAGTGACTTTCCATTCTGTCAGGCTGAAATGGTGAAGTCATTTTTTGTGATTGTCTGTTTAAGTTCTTTGTGGAAGTAGAGGAGCACATTCTGCTCATTTTTCCTCGAACTAAAAAAGAAAGATTTTCTGAAATATGTCTACCAAAAACATAAAGAGTCTTTATTGTCTGTTTCTGCCTTCTGCAAACCTCTGCTTAATGCTTACCATGCATTGTTTTACATTTCGTCGCAGCATCATTGGTTTACCTATTGCCACCTATTGACAAATACAATTATCCAATTTTACTGGCGACAAATATGACCTCAGATTTTCCGCGATTGAAGAAAAAACAAGAATCAATATAATTTGAAAATCTGACCGTTTTCTTTCTTCTTTCTCTCTTTATTTAAAAATCGGGCCCAATGTAAGCTCATGTGATTTCAGCACAACCATCACAATTTTGTTGATCATCTGAAGCCTATAATATACTGCAATCGGTCCATGTTGCAAAGAGTGATCTTTACTGGCTTTGGAAGATAAAACGGATACAGAAATAATTTGCCTTCCAAAAATACTTATGAAAACATTTTCTCATCACAGTCTGCTTTTCACATCAGGGAAGTCCCACCAAATGAGTGGGTGTTAACGTGATCCTGTTCTGTTATGACCAGGTTGGTAGAGCTCTCTGTGTGAGGTTTCAACACCTGCTGATGAAGCAATATCATTCTTTCCTGGTGGCAGAGGAATGTCAGCTCGCTGAATGTATGGTTTGAAAGAGCTCGTTAGTCCAGTGGATCTTCTGACGGGACAAAGAGACAAAAACCATGCTAAATGTATTGTGCCTTTCAGTTCAGAACAGAATCCTATATCTGGGCTACAACAATCATTTAAAAATGTGCGTATGCAGGTGTTGCATTGGTCTCGTCTCATTGGCAGCTCTAGGTGTGACGGTGTTAGTTGATTTCTGTCGGGGGTTGAGCTGACCTCTGCTCCCTATCTGTGACTCTCCCACTCCCCAGGACGCTCAAATATCAAAGGCTGACTTCCCTCATAATTCACAGAAATCGGGGTCCCTACCTAAGTTAGCACCACACGCACACTTTCAATGCTGTGGTAGGTGTCCACTTTTTGCTTTGATGTTGACTTAGGCACAGAATTCCAGGCAAGATTTCCAAAAACGTTTGATGGTTGATTGGAAAAATGAGAAAGTGACAGTGTGTCTCATTCTTTCTGACGTATGCGAGAAAGCTCACTAAGCTCTTATACAGCTCTAGTCAGTCTGGGTTTACAATAAGTTTCAAAAGCCCTTTTTTTTTTCGCTGATGAAGCCATTGTCTGGCTTTTAGCTGGAATGAAAAATGCCACGTTATTTTCCTGTCCACTCTTCCAGTGTCGATGCTGCACAGTGGGAAGGAAAGGATAGTGTGGGTTCACAGGGATGGAAAACGCCCTTATACTTGGTCATAGATAGATAGATAGATAAATAGATCAATACTTTATTAATCCAGAGGTAAATTAAAAGTATTCAGTATTCAAAAGGCAGGTTAGGAAAAACAATAAACAATGAAAACAGGTTAGTAACACATGCAATAATAAAATACTAAAATAGTGCAGTATCAGTGTAATAAAAGTGTGTACTGAACACAGTGCTTATGTGCAAAAAATAACTGTTTTTGGTCTGCATTTCGGTCATGATCCTCTCTGGCAACCTAGTGAATAGGATGTATATTCAATGATAAGAATGTCAGTTGTTTCCACCTGTATACTACTGATATGATTTAAAAAAATGTGGCATGTGCTTGTGTTTTTTTAACATTTGGGAAAATAGAATTTCATATTTCTACTTTAAAGTTATAGCTTTATATAAACCTCATTGTCTTCGTTCCTGTTGCTTATTTGGTGTGACTTATTTAAGCTGTTTGAGATCTTTGAACGAGGAAGTTGTCCGCACACACTATAAAATAGAACAACAAACGGCTCCATTTACAGACTCTTATGACTGTGACCCTCATTTCAGCACAAGTAGGACACATGCTCAGCTGCTGGGATAGTGAAAGACAGGCTGGTTAGACTTTAGCAACTTTATTTTCCTTCTGGAGTGTCCAATACAGATGTGCCTCCACTTGAAATGTTATCTCATTGATATGGAGTTGTTTTGATGTGCTTGCTAAGTGCTCACTGGCACTCTAGTGAGCCTCTAATTTTATTTAAATTTTTTTACACGTATTAAATATCACCTTTATATCAACCAACCACGTTTACTTGAATGTTTTTAAATGTTTTAAAGATTACATCAATGTCCAGGTTAAAAATAGAAGATTTTTTTAGGGGGGGGGAAAGTTAAACATTAGATGCTGAAATCCATCTGTAAGACAGTTTTCCAAAAGATGACATCATGCTCTTATGTGTCTTGCCTTCTCAGACTGGGCATGACAGTGCGAGCCAAGCGGCGGGTGTAACCACATCTGGCAGCGAGTGCGCCGGAGCACACAGCAACCTCAGTACAGCAGACTTTAACTCGTGCAGCGGTTACAATGGGAGAGACGGAGGAGGAAAGAGACAATGCTGGGAAGTTGTTTGAGAACTTCATCCAGGCGTCCACCTGCAAAGGAGCTCTACAGACCTTCAATGTCCTGTGCAGGCGCCTGGACCTGAACCCTGCAGATCACGGCACCTTCTACAGCAATCTGAAAGCAAAGGTCACCTACTGGAAGGCCAAAGCACTTTGGAGCAAGCTGGACAAGAGGGTGTCGCATAAGGAGTACAACAAAGGCCAGGCCTGTGCAGGAACAAAGGTAGGAACCAACAAAGATACTGATTTGGAGTTCAAAGCTGTATTGATTAGATCATTGGGATTCATATCTTTCTGTATGTTTTTTTTTTTTTTTAATTTTTGCTTTAGTGTCGTAACTTTATGCTGGGCCTTAGCTGTAATTAATTTTTCCTTTCTTTTATTGAAGAAGGAAACAATTTCCTGTGTATTTCACTACTACCCTTACCTAATAAAGACAGAAATGCAGAAAATCTGCTTTCAAAGAAGAATGTTATTCCTAGCAACAGAAACCTGAAAGAATGAAAGTTATTTTTTTACCATTTTTGGCATTACAAAGAGAGTTTATCCAAGGTTGTTATTAAATAAGTACTTTAAAAAACAACTATTTTCTTTGTTATTCTTGTTATAGTACTGACAAAAATCTTTCCTACTCCCTTTTTAGAAAAATCTAATAATTTTTACATACAAACCTCAATAGTTAGTGCTTCTAAACCAACAACTTGTCTTTTGAATCCAATCCCCACTCCACTGTTTAAAGATGTTTTTCCACTAACTAGCACTAATATGGTGAACTGGATTAATACATATCTCTAGTAACAGGTTATGTGCACCGGGCCTTTAAAACCGCTGAAATCAAACCTCTCCTTAAAAAACCTACCCCTGATCCAAGTGACTTGTCCCATTTATGCAAATATTTAATTATATCTTTTCATGGGACAACACTGAATAAATTAGACTTTGATACAATGCAAATTAGTCAGTGTACAGCTTGTATAACAGTGTAAATTTACTGTCCAATTTTAACACACCTGCTCCCCATTCACACCTGAGACCTTGTAACACTAACGAGTCACATGACACCAGGGAGGGAAAATGGCTAATTGGATCCATTGTGGACATTTTCACTTTGGGGTGTACTCACTTTTGTTGCTAGCGGTTTAAACATTAATGGCTGTGTGTTGAGTTATTGTGAGGGGTCAGTAAATTTACACTGTTATAAGCTGTACACTGACTAATTTACATTGTATCAAAGTGTAATTTATTCAGTGTTGTATTAAATATTTGCAAAAATGGGAGGGATGTACCCACTTTTGTGAGTTACTGTATAAGCCAATATCCAATCTCCCTTTTGTTTAAAATTCTTGAAAAAATCATGAAGCTGGAGTTGACAGTTCCTGATCTGTGGTTCACGGCTCAACTAGTCTGGGACACTCTGATGGTCTATGGCTCTATCCTGTTCCCTTCTTCCTCCTGTCCACTAACCCCAACCAGTCGAGGCAGATGGCTGCCACCTCTGAACCTGGTTTTTTATTCCCATTGTCGCTTATGCTTCTTCATGTGGATTTGTGGTTTTTTCTCCTTTTTAAGAATTTTATATTTTGAAAGTGCTTTGAGATGACATTTGTTGTAATTGGCGCTATGTAAATAAAGTTGAATTGAAATTATCCAGATCAGTGATCCTGATCATGGTGCCATGATCATTCATATTTTATAGGCTTGTAAGAAATGTCTATCCCCATTAAGAACAATAAAGTACATCCAAATGTATGGGTATTTTTTTTTTTTTGAAAAATGGCGATGAAACGCGCAAACGTGATCCAATCAGAATTAAACTGTATAATTGAGATTTGTAATTGAGAAACCAACCCAACATAACTAAATAAATTTCATAAAGATTTGTTACTTACAGAGATACACATTTTTTATTTATTTTTTAAAACATTTTGTCAATGATGAGATATTGAAACTGATCTAGAATTGGTATAATAATCTGGATCCCTTTCAAAATCTAATAGAATCTTCCATGACATAAGGTTCATCTTTGGTTAAAATTTTGTCAAAATCTGTTGAACTTGATATAATCCAGACAAACAAGCAAATAAACATGTGGAAATATTACTCCCTTGGTTGAGATAAAACAAAGTTAAATAGATGATGGTAAGAACATGTAGCTTCCCAGTTGAGTAAAAGAAGAGCATGCCCCCACCTTCCCCCCCACCATGTGAAGTATGTTCCCACCAGCAGCTGGAGTCAAGGAGGATATGAGATAGCTGCTCACTGCTTCTTTGGCACTATGATAGCTTTCAGTGAAGAAGAGGAAATGTAACAAAGAGCTGTTTTGAAAATGTGCAGTCATTCACACGTTGGTCATCATTGATGTGCTCGTGCAATAAAAATGAGAGAAAGTGTGATTATGATGCTTCCCTCAGTCTGGGTTTTATTGTCCAGAGAAACAGACAGACAGCATCACTCAGCACTATACAGCTGTTATTATGTGGCCCCAGTGCACTGAATGGGTGTTTTTCTCTTTATAGACCTAGTCTTAAAGGCTGGAGACGTTCAGCTTATGATTAAAATATTTGAAATGTTTCTCTGCATGTGCTTGGCGTCAAAGGTTCTATCTGAATCTGATTCAAACCTCTGCAAAAATCAGTTATTGGATGGTAAAACATTTCCAACAACTTTAACACTCTTAATAGTCACAGCCAAAATTCTCAGGCCCAGTTGTGTCATCTTGGCAGTCCACAAGCCAGTGTTGTAAAACACAAGTGAGACTTTGCAGTAAAGGCTGTAAACTTCATGCACAATTATAGAGTTTGAGTCCTCGTGAGTTTGTGAAATTAACTTTTTCCCTCATTTGATCCTTTGATTGTAACAGTAAACATTGATTTACCGTTCTACCTCTCTGTGTGTTTCCATGACCTCACAGTGCATTTAAATTTCTTATTTTGTTAAGTCACCTCTGGTTGGGAAATGACGTAGTGTCAACTCATTTTTATGACAACTGTTTCACATTCACAGATGGGAAAGTAGTCAGCTTTAACCTCTACAAGGATGTGATGTCATCTGAGTTTTACAGCTCAAAGCAGTTGGCTGTGAGTGTTCTTATAAAGTTTTACTGTGTACGAGGATTAAAAACAGTTTTGCTTTATTTTGGGAAAAAGTATTAAAGGCCATTCTCAGTACACTCACTTTGTTGACATCACTATGTGCACAAGTATCATTAATAGGTTGAAACATACACGTCTCACAAAGGTTTAACACGGCTAATGCTCCCAATTGTTACCTCCGAACAATGAGCTAATATTTTCTCCGGCGTTTATTTGTTTGTCTGTTGACAGGATTACGTCAAAAGTACGTAAAAGGTTTTGACAAAATTTTAACCAAAGATAGACCTTATGTCATGAAAGATTCCATTGTATTTTGGAAGGAATCCAGATCAATATACTGATTCTAAAATGGCTAAATTTCAAAAATGCATATCTCTGTTCATGATTGACCAATCTTTATTGAATTTGACTTGGTAATGTTGGCTAGTTCCTCAATTACCACATCAAGTTTCATCTGGATCGGTATTTCATCACAATTTTTGGGGAAAAAGTAGTGTTGGACATATACATTTTGACCATATTGTTATTATGGCAATTGGGATGGAAATTTCTTACAGTCTCTGAAGTATGAATGGGTAAGGATGCAGATAACTGCAAATATGTGGGAAAGAGGATATTTAGTGGTGGGTTAGGTGGCTTGTTAAACTATCCAACCCAGCTCAACGATCCAAGAGCTGAATGAAGGATTAAAACAATAAATTAAGATAGAAGCTGTAAGACCAGAGTAGTAGAGATAAATAACACAGAAATGTTCATTTTTGATGACAATATAGTTTATTAAATAGTTTCCAGAGCTTAAATATTAGGGAAACATATTTGTAATCCTCCAAAGAAAAGTGTCTGGATTTTCAGATGGAAAGCTCTGAAGGACTGGCTGTGGTCTCAGTACGTCTACACACCAGCTGACAGGCTGAAGGAAGGCTGAAGATAAGTGAAAGTGTATCTGACAGGAAAATGACATCATATATGGGAAGTTGGAAGGAAGTGTGTCTTCTGACTTAACTGATGTAGATCAGGACTTGAGGGAAACCCAATATCTGTATCAGTGGATGGAAAGGCCCTGAGCAAACAGGACAGTCCTGCATAGTGAGAGCAGATGTAGGTGCAAACACATCTGAGTAAACTAAAGTGAATCTGCATGCTTCACCATCTGTTGAATGTGTGCTTTCCTTTTTGTCACCTCTCAATCTTTTCCAACCCTTCCTTCTATTGGAAAGAACACTGGAACTGGAAGAACACTCCATCACCTTTGTGCACTACACACCTGAGACTTCCTCATCCCGATAACTTCAAGCCATTCCTGGTGAAATTCTGTGTATCTCTTTAACTTCACTCCTAGGGAGGCACCTCAGGTCTAAAGCCCCTGATCAGTGGTTCCCAAACATGGGTAGATGTTTCCTCAGGGTACTCAAAAAGATTTAAGAATTAATTTAAAACAATAGTGAAATATTCCGAGTTCTGTTTTAGGCAATTTTTTGAACAAATTCACAACAAACTAACAATTAAATTATTGCTAAATGAAATACTGTATTTTCTTGGAATTGTTTAACGTTTCTGACAATACGAGACAATAATTAGCTATTTGCCTAAAGTAATCACATAAAAATTGTGTGGGGACTTGAAAAAAAAAAAAAATTCACTTTAAATTACATTTATTGTTTTAAATGTGTAGATTAAGCCTCAGAGAACCAATGTTTGAGACATAGTTAAGGGTTTAGGAGAGTGTGATGTTCCACAAATGAAAAAGCATATGCAATTATGGAGAGGGTACTTATGACATTAAGAACCACTGCTCTGGATTCAGGAATACCTGATGGGTGGGGTGACTAAAACCTTGAAATGTAGTTTTATCTTATCATTTTACCAGTTTACTATCTAATTGTCTTACAAGCAATCATATTTTGTTTCATGCACGCTTTGTATACAGGTTTTTTTTTTTTGTTTTTTGATTTTTTTTTTTACATAACGCCTAAATCGACAATGTTCTATAAAAAGCTGAATTGCACACAAAACCAACCTTATCTCTGAGAAAACCTCTCCTTATGAGGTCACATGATGAATTGTGTCTTTTATCTAACATTCAAGAGAATGAAGTCATCTTTGAGTCACACAGTCTGAGACTCTAAACCACAGCCAACTGCTGTCATTCATGTTTGGTTGCAGCCGGTGTCTGTATGACGTCTCCACCTCATTGAAGTTTTAAGTGTGTAGTAATGGTTTAAATACACAAAACCTGTTCAAACACAATCTTGGAGATTAATCCACTTAAATCTAGATTTATACTCAGCCTCTGAATTATTCTGCATACTGCAGCGCTCTCACTGATAATTGATGTTATTTTAAAGATGCTGGTCTGTTAAAAAATTAACAAACCACTTTTCGTCTTAGAAAAGAGCTGCATCGTTACATTATCAAAAACACTTTTTTCAGTGTTTTTGCTGTTGTTTCTAATGAGCTCATCAAATAATATGGTCCATAGTAAGAAAAAAGAGAGCGAACCCAACAAGATCCACATGAACAAGCATTTAGTGACAGTAAATCTCCAGCGGAACCTGGTCCAGAGGTGGCAACCATCCGCTTTGACTGGTTGGGTTATTGGACAGAGGGGCAAACAGAATAGGATAGAAGGATAGTCCATCCGAGTGTCCCAGACAAGTTGAGCCGTGAACCAATGATCAGTCCACCCGAGTGTTCCATCACTATGTCATTTGCTCTTGTTTAGTGCCTCTGATTATTGGAGGAGGGCCCTGCGGCCCTGAGGACTGCCATTGAGCTTGCCTTGATGGGTGCTAAAGTGGTGGTGATTGAGAAGAGGGACTCATTTGCCAGGAACAACGTGCTCCATCTTTGGCCCTACACCATCCATGACCTGCGGGGACTTGGTGCCAAAAAGTTCTATGGAAAGTTCTGTGCGGGGGCCATCGACCACATCAGTGAGTCAAATTTAAGGTTTACCATTTATTTAAAGCCATCCAACCCATCACATGAATACACTTTTGTGTCACAAATATCTTTGGAGTCATTTATGTCAACTTTTACCCTTGAAATACATGTAATATCCCTTTATATGTGGGCATCGTCAATAAGTTTGTAAATGTCAAGACAATTTGACTTGACAATGCTGTGCATAAAGTGTTAAATAGATGTGTGTTTGTGTCCAACAGGCATTCAGCGGCTGCAGCTGATCCTACTGAAAGTTGCCCTGATTGTTGCAGTGGAGTTTCACATCAGTGTGGAGTTTGTGAAATTGTTGGAGCCTCCAGAAGATCAAGGAACTGAAGGTATTCATTCACATCTGCTATTCATCACCTGTTTATTTACACAGTTAAAGTTCAAATGTAATGGCACCCTAATACAGTATCAGTTGGGTGAACTGGACATACTAACACTGTTTAGAACTTAATGCAGGCAAAAGTTTGTGGGAGTCTTGCAGAGTAATTCCCTAAAGTATTTAAATTCATCCTGCTCTCTCAGAGTCACAGCCTTGCCTCGGAGCTGGTTTGGCTTCAAATAACTTACCGGTAATTCCTGACAGTGCAGGTATTTATTTTTCCTTAACAGCTGCCAAAAAACACATCCTAAACATTGTCAGTGATTGTAATCATACAACAAAATTAACAAAGGTCAGGTTTTAAGATTGAATTTGATCTTGTACCACAGTTCATGTGTGCACAGAGCTGACACCTCAGCTGAAGAATAAATAACTCTCTCTCTGTGGTGTTGTGACCTCCTCTGTAATATCAATATGCTGATAACAACAAGGGCCTCATTTAAATTTAGCCAGACTTAGACTTCAGGTCGGCTGTGACTAAGTTAACTATGTCCTTGACATCATGGAGTACATTTTTTACATAGTGATGTTTCAATAATATGCCAAGCAGTTCCTGCTGTGGCCTCGCACGAGCCCTTAACTTATTGAAGATCTCAGTAAAACATTTCTTTATCACATTCTTTCTCTGAAGATTGTATTGAATTTTACACATATCACGAACCAGATTTACATATGGGTCATTCCGTGTCATTTCAACACATTTTGCGGTCATCCCATGCACTTCGGTCTCAAAAAATTCAGTTTTTTTTTTTTTTTACAAATTGTTCCTTAATAATTGAATAGGCACACAGTACATTTTTGGTTTGATCGGATGAAGACTTTTTGAGATATGGACAATTTAGTGAGGTGGGTATGTGCCGATTTTTGAGCATCTTTATTTTTATTCCATTTTTATCTTCAAATATCTTAGTAACTATACCACATAGGAAACTGAAATTTAGTATAGTAATACAGCTCCTCCTACTCTCTGAGAATATACAAAGATATGCTATACATCATATCTGGTGGACATGTCAGCCCCTCAAAATTGGAAAAAGTTTGTTGGAGATTCGGGCTCGAACATGTTTGGGCCTTCAGTAAAAAACTTTGCACACGGCCTCATCTGCTTGTAATTTGATCAGCTTTGAGCTCTGTACTTAAACTGTGCAAATAACTGAATAATACAGAACACATTGGGTAAAAAAGTTCCACCATTTTTTTGGACTCAAGTGCTGGGCCATATGAAATGACATGGAATGACAATATATTATTTTATTGCCATATGGGAATTTTACAGCACAACTAAGACACAATAATAAATTATTAATAAAGGTTAAAGTGAGCTTTTTCCATCCCCTGCAAAAAATTGGAATTGCAGAGACTTTGATGAAAACTGTATACAGTATGTAGGGACGCTGCAGGACTTAACATGTAACCTAATTGTTTCATTGAGGAGATTCTACACAAAAGCAGATAATCCATGGGTTTCATAGATACGTGTCCATTTCTTTCTCTCTCAGGACTTGGGTGGAGAGCTGCAATCCGACCTGCAGATCACCCTGTGGCTAACTTTGAGTTTGACGTTGTGGTGGGGGCTGACGGACGCAGAAATACTCTGGAAGGTGAGACGACACACAAGAGACCGGACTGATGTGTGTGCCAACAAGGCTTTACAATAAATGACTGACTCACGTAAGAACCGGCTGCCACTCCTAGTTAGTTGTTAATAGGCAGCTATTAAAAGAGCTATGGTTTACCTGGCCCACATGAAAAGAAGAGAAACTGATGCTCTTCCTCTGAAAATGTTCATGCAAACCAAAATGGAAACAAAACCCATTGTTTACTAATCTTGAATGAAGCCATTGATTCATTCCTTTGGGAAAAGCTGCTCATATGTGTGCCATTTCTAAACAGAGAAGAGTTCAGACTGAAGGCTGCTGGATATTCTCCATCTCCATCTTTTTTAAAAAGTGATCCTACATGGTTGAAGTCATCTAACCATCAATTCAATGCTCATGCTCTTACCAAATAAGGGCATTTTAGGTTTGAACAAGAAGTTTATCTCATTTCACGATGAGGAAGAAGTCTGTTTTTTCTCTGCAGTCACACTGTTATTTGTTTTGTTTTGTTTAATGCTTCTATAGAAACGCAGCAGAAAAATAGTTCAGCTTGTTGTTGATTGTTGCTGCACCGGGGAGGGATGAATTCCTCTGAGATTTGACTGAAGATGTGGAGCAGTTTGCAGCACACGTTTTAAATCTGTCATGCTATCAACTCAATATATTGTTTTTCAAGTTTTTGTCATTCATTATTTAAAAGCTCTTCCTTCTCAGTCTTTATAAATGCCCAAATAAGGCTTTAACTTTTAAGTATTTTTAATTAAAATTTTACTATGTTTTTTTCTTTTTTTGTTGTTTTTTTTGCTCTTTTTCTGTGTAGACATATTTTATTGAATTCAGTTGTGGCCAAGGTTTGATACAGCTCTCATTGTTCTGAACTAGAAATACAAAATGAGTGGACAGGGCAGGTGTTTTGGGAAAAATACATCCCCTACTTTTCATTGTCCTCTTTCATGTCCAGGTTTTAAAAGGAAGGAGTTTAGAGGTAAACTGGCCATTGCCATTACTGCAAACTTCATCAACAGGAACACGACTGCAGAGGCCAAAGTGGAAGAGATCAGCGGAGTGGCCTTCATTTTTAACCAAAAATTCTTTCTTGATCTCAAAGAGGAGACTGGTAAGACAAAAACACAATTAAAAAATGCACAATGCAATTGTTTGACAATAAATAGTACAGTAAATTGTGCGCTCATTGCATAATGATGTCTTAAAAATAAAGAGCTTCCCTTTACCGTTTTTGGAAGGCATATGATCTTTTTCTCTAATATTATTTTAAACAAAGACATTTCCATTTGATTTTAGCACACATCAGTTTATTAAAAGCCAATCCACTTGCTTTTTTCTTTGAGGTATATCTTGAGTGACAATAAATCTATTGTCCCTTTTATCTTTTATAATGTAGTGCAACTTTTCAGCTTCAACTATTTCCTCACACACAACTAAAGTCCCTTAAGTTCCCTCAGTCGATAACACTTGGATTTTGCTTTGTTTTTCCCCTTTAAGTGTAGCCACATCAAAGCCTTTTCATGTCCCGCAGGTATTGATCTGGAGAACATTGTGTACTACAAGGACAACACTCATTACTTTGTGATGACAGCCAAGAAACAAAGCCTGCTGGACAAAGGAGTTGTCATGAATGTAAGCAGATGATCTGTATTTTAAACATGTCTCTTTAATTTTATTGGTGTTTATTTTTGTTTAGTTTATTTTATTTTATACTAACCATCTATTGCATACCACTGAGGCTTAAACAGTAAGACTTCACTGTGTATTCAACACTTCAATGTGATCATTTGAATAGAATAAAGGGGATTTTTAGTACAGACACTATTTTCTCTACTAATAATCTAATAATTCTATATAGTGCAGTCATAACCAATTTATCTGGACTTTGTCTCCTACTGCAGGGTACTTATCTTACCTGTGGTTTCTTAAAAAGCAGTTTTTCACTTTTCTTTCTTGAACAGGACTATATAGACACCCAGACGCTGCTGAGCAGTGAGAATGTCGATCAGGAAGCCCTTCTTGGCTACGCCCGGGAGGCAGCTGACTTTGGCACCAACTACCAACTTCCTACGCTGGATTTTGCTATGAACCACTGCGGGCAGCCAGATGTAGCAATGTTTGACTTCACTAACATGTACGCCTCGGAAAACGCTGCTCTGGTCAGGGAACGTTTCGGACACCAGCTGCTGGTGGCACTGGTTGGTGACAGTTTATTAGAGGTGAGAACAAAATCCATTCAGGGAAAAGAAGCTGTTACTAGAGCTGATGCTCATTATTGTTCAAACCTTATAGGTGACGTAGAGTGACCAAACGGGGATCTTTTGTCTCAAGTTTAATCAATCTTATCACGTTCTATACCTTCAGGGATTTTTGTATTACAAGGATTTTTCCGTAAACCACAGAGATTACATTAACTCAGCGTAATTTGAAGTATTAGCAGAAATGGGTGTACAGTTTAGCCTTCTGGCAAAAGTTTGTTGCTATCATTGGTCAACCCCACCCCCACGCTGTAAAATAAATGAAACCATATGAACACTTTTACAAAGCAACTGTCTATACCAGGGATGGGCAACTCTATCACAGTAGGGGCTACAAAAATGCCATTGAATATGATCTGAGGGCCACATTATCAACATTCATGCCAGCATTTGAATAATGACAAATCAGAGCATTAATACGGGGGGGAATGGGTTTTGTTTTTGGAGTCATTATGTGTGTTTTTGTTTTTGTGTTCTTGTTGTAATTCTGTATTTTTCTGTCATTTTCTGCATTTTTGTTGTTTTTTGTATTTTCCTTTCATTTTTGTGCAATTTTGTTGACAGTTTGTGTGTCTTGGAGCTATTTTGTAATGTGTTCTGTGTTCTATTCCTTCCAACTTCTTGAAATACAAATTTTGGGGATTTGTTTTGGGGGCCACACAAAATTAGACCGAGGGCCGCCATGTCTGGTCTATTCGTATAAAAGTAACTAAACCTTATCAATCCTAATTGTGTTAGTGGTTAATGCTGCCACATTGTAAGTCAACTTTTCAAAACCATCCTACCATGTGTCTTATAACACATCAGCTGCTGTTTACTGCTATAATAAGTCTTCTTCTGTGGTCATGTGCAGCCCTTCTGGCCAATGGGAACGGGCTGTGCCAGAGGCTTCCTGGCTGCCTTCGACACAGCCTGGATGGTGAAGAGTTGGGCTCAGGGGCGACCAGTTCTGGACGTGCTTGCTGAAAGGTATTCACACATGTTTTAAGTGATTCCACTGTTGCTCATGCTTGATTCAATGTAAATAATGGGTATTTTTGGTGTTCCTTTGCCTTGCTGTTTTTTTCAGAGAGAGTATATATCGACTGCTGCCCCAGACAACACCTGAAAACATTGCAAAAAACTTTGAGCAGTACACTGTAGACCCAGGAACCCGATACCCTAACCTCAACTGCTCCTGCGTCAGGTCTCATCAGGTAGGAGGATGTGAAAACTGACGTTCCAGTGGAAAATGTCTGTAGTTTTTCTCCAGCGTTGCTTCACTGTTTCAGGTGCGTCACCTGTTTATCAGCGGGGAGCTTCGTTCCTGTTCTCTGGAACGTGCTGCTACTATACGACGGCCTGTCAATCTTAGCCGGCGGGGTAAGGCGTTACTGGATCTGGCCAACTTCAAATGAACCCTGTTGACCCATTCATAGTTCATTGACTAAGGCTGTAAAAACATGAATACTGTGAAGATTGTTGCTTCCACTGTTAAGCCTTTTTTACACTCTATGATTAGTCTTGTTTTAATGGTTGTTCATAGTGAATCCTGAAGTGAAAACAATCACAAATACACATTCCTCCCTCCAAGATGAACAAGGAAAAACACTAAATCCCACTGCGTGTCCCTTGGAAAGATTCATTATATGTGTTATAAATGAACATTTTTTCCTGTCTGTGATCGAGTTTGTGTTTTAAAGAAACTTCTATCTGTGTTTGGAAAGTCGTCCTACTCTTTCATTCACCAAGAACCACAAGTAGCTACATGTTCAGACAAAAATGTGTACATACCTCAGCACCCACTCCCACATTTTCTGTCATGACGCAAATCTAAAAACATTGTTATCTATTGTATGGCTGTGAAATGTTATCTCCTCCAGAAAACACTGGAAGAATGTTGTTTTCTTACAATAGGATGGATTGTTGATAAAGCTAGACCGTTATGCTTTCATAAATCTGTTTTTGTATGTTCTTTTTATAGAGTCTGAAATCAGACCGACCCGGCTTCTTACCTGGTGCCAGAAACAGACGGAGGGCTACAGAAATGTGTCGATCACAGACCTGACGTCTTCGTGGAAAAGTGGCACCGCCCTGTGTGCTCTCATCCACAGGTTCAAACCACTGCTTATGTACGTAAACATATCAGATCACATTATCTCCTGCCTCTTCAGCTCTTTACATTTCGCAGGAAACGCGACTCAACATGAGACCATTGTAAAATTATCTTCATGCTCACTTTGTAACCACTATACTTTTGAGGAAATTCGTGATATGGTTCATGATTTTGCCTGACAGTTAGTCACCCCTCTGTATGGTGTGTGGTTTTGGCAGTTACATCTGAAATACTGCAGAATGATGTTTAATCCAGGGCTCTTCAACTAGACTCACAATCTCACATTTTGCCACAGTCATTAAATCAAGACCCACTTTTTTTTTTTTTTAAGAATTCAACCAACCAAATTTAGTTTTTCAAAAAATTAAAACCTAAATCTACATATTTTCATGTGCAACATGCATTTCACAGCATGTCTCTGAAAAGAGAAGTTTCTTTCAAGATAAAAGTCCAACATAAGAGGCAAAAAGTGTTTTCCTCTCTTTGTGGATTTGCTCTCTCCAGTTTTTGCACTCACTCTGACTTTTTTCCTGCAGTTTGTGTGTTTTCACGGGAAATGTGGATCAGGACTTTTACAAATCTAATTATATCATCTCACCCTCTAATTATTGCCCTCATGCCTCAGCAGATGCCGCTGCAGTTTTGTGTGGTCTTGTAAATTTCCAGGAACCACTGGCATTTTTCCTCAGACCCTGCGCGTGCACGTAGACAGCTGTTGCAGAGAGACTGTGCAGAGCGTGAGCCCCAGCACTTTATAAATAACAGCAGTTTGTGTGTGTGCTGCTGCTAGGCTACTAATCTTTACTATACATTGCTTCAAAAGGACCCTGAACACTATCAATGAAGATAGAGACGTCAAAGCGGGTCTTTCTATGCAGCCTTTGTGGTTTGTTGAGGCCTTACTCTGCTGCACAGGGTGAAAATACATCTAAAGGGATTAAAATGCTCACATCAGTGTGAACATGACCTTTTAGTTTCTCATTAGCAGAGACTCTTGCCATAGTTAAAAGTGAGGTAAATGGGTTTTCTGGAAAGAATCACACAAAGTCCAGTGGAGAAAACTCTAAGCTACTTTCCAAACTTTCTGCAACCAGTATTCATTCTTTAAGAGTAAAAACACTCTGCACCACTTAAAAAGAAGTGGATTTGAACCCCCAACCTTTAATTGGGAGGCAGCACTAAAAACCTGATGTTACCTCCATTTAACAACTCCATCTGACTTTTACACTGTCTTCTTTATTATGAGTTCGAGCTTGATTCACTAAAATAGACCAATATTAACATAGACCTTAAACTTTTGGTTGTTTCAGTCCAACTTCATTTTTTAAATCAAAGATATTGAATTATTTTATTTTGAAGAAGTTGAACCATACACATGTACATCACACTTATTTAAAGTTTTACACATTTATTAACTCTGTCAAAGAGGCATATTCAGTATTTGTTTATCTGTTTACAAGGTTATGACAAAAGCACTTAATGGATTTTGACCAAATCTTTACCAAAGATAGACCTTATGCCATGGAATATTCCATTACCTCTTGGAGGGGATCCTGATCAATATACTGATTCTTGATCATATTTTTTCTCTTCTAATTCCTATCTCTCATCATAGCCGAAGTTTAAAAATGTATATTTTGATTCGTAATTGACTGATGTTTCTAAAGTTTGACTCAGTTATGTCGAGTTATAGTTCTTCAATTACCACAGCAAGATTAATTCAGATCAGATTTGGATTGTGGATTTCACTGCGATGTTTTAAAAAAATAGGGTGCCCAGCCATTCGGATCTACTGTGTCATTATTATTGGGGGTAGACATTTCTTAAAGGCCTTTAAAGTGTAAATGATCATGGTACCATTGATCTAGATAGCTGCCAATATCTGTCAAAGTGATATTTGGTATACATTATTGGCAGAGGTTTTGCTCCGAGCGCTCTTGTTTTGCACGTTTCTTAAACCGTATGTATTTCCTTTAACAGAGATTTTGAGTCATTAAATGAAGAGGATCACATTGCAAACCTCCAGCTGGCTTTCGACATTGGTGAGCGTGAATTTGGGATCCAATCGTTTACCTCTGCGAAGGAGCTGAGCGCAGACGAGGAGCCAGATAAGAGCAAGATGGTCACCTACCTGTCCAAGTTCTATGAGCTGTTTAGAGGAACACCTTTACCTGCATCAGGTACTCTTCTTTTTACTTTATCTTAGCTAACTTTTAACAGCTTTTTTGGCAGCCAACCCAAAATATGGAGTATTGGTCAACCATGGTAGAATTTTCACAATCACTTGGGGGCCCCTGTTCATCTGTTTGGTGCTGGCCTGGCTCTCGTGCTGGGGTGGCTAGTTAAAATGCAGTCTTTAAAAAAAAAAAAAAAATAATTATTATTCACCTATTTATTTATTTTCCCTCAGGGAAAAATAAATCATCTTAAATCTTCTTGCCATTTTCTCTATTTCTTTTATTTTCACAGTTTTTTATTTGTGTATATATTCTTCTCTTAATTTTGTTTTGGTTTTCACTGTTTTATCAGTGTTTTGTATTATGTTGTGTTTGTGTTGGTCCAGCATTTTGCAAAATACAAACATTAAAAGGATCCTCCACTGTTTTTACAAATGTGGCGTAAAACCTTTGAAATGTCCTCATTAGAAGATCTATGCCTAACAAAACATATTCTTTTGCACCATATTTGTTTTTATTTAACTTTTAAAACTGGGACTACTTTACCCTGTAGGCCGCCATGTTTAAATGACGTCTTCGATGATGCGAAACGCCCTTTTCGTCCATTGAGTTCTATAGGAGTGAAACGTTCAGGATCATTTAGTAGTTTTTTCAGTTAAAATGACAACTCAAAAAAGGTAAAGTAGTCCCATTTTTAAAAGTTATTAAAACGGATTTGGTGCAAAATAATAATAAGAACATTTCAAAGATTTTAGGCCATATTTGTAAAAACAGTGGAGGATCCCTTTAAAAGAGGTCTATTTTACAGAAAAGCAATGTGATGGCTTTAATAAATGTGCTCCTGTATTATGCTGCAGGTTCCAGAGAGGTGGATGAAAACAATGAAGATTATCCATCTAAAGACTTGAGAAATAATAACAATGTACCCAGTTTTGCACTGCCTAGGAAACGAGTTCCAAAGGTAACTTCATTTTGAAATGACTGAATGCAATGTATTACTGCTACAAATGTCTCCATGTTTATCTTTTCTTCAGTTAATTTTTAATTAGAATATATTTTTTATGAACACAGGACGAGAAGAAATCAGATGGTTTGGACCCCATTTACAAACGGAGGCGAAAGTTTTGTTATCTTGAGGAGGTTTGTGATTATTCAGTTTAGAGTGTCAAGGCCATATATTTGTCTAGTGTTTTCATTATTTCTGAATGTTGTCTTTCTGTTTTTAGGCCACTAATCTGTCCAGCAATGGCTCCCTGGTACGAGACGCGTCAGAACCCAAAGAGAACAAAGTGCGCTCAATGGCTTCACAGCTGCTTGCCAAGTTTGAAAACAAGCCAACGAATGCCCTTCACAGAACATCGGTAAACAATAGATATTTTACCTTCTTTGTTTCGTGAAAACAGTCTTTATTTACAAATCGTGACTTGTTTGCACTCACCGCTATAGCCTGCCACTATTTGTTCTGTCATTCTAATATTGTTTCTTCATGTACTTAATAATTACCTGCTCATTCTCTATATGTTCATCTTTACCGTTTATATTTTCACCCAACTTTTCTATTCCTGTTTTTTTTCTTCCAACCCTCTTTCAAACCTCTCTGTAAAGTCTCAATCAGACTGTGAGGAGTCCTTTCTGCTTCATACATTCAGCCTGACTGAGAGCAAACCTGTTAAAGTAGGACCTCCAGTCCTACCCAAACCTCGGCCTGTGACACAGGTAGTCTGCAGCGCTGTCAACTGTGCAAATCTGTGTGAAAAACCCTAGAAAAGAAACCCTAAATCTTACCAGTATGTTCCCTGCTCAGGCAAATTACTGGGATTCTAACCTGTCCCATTAACCTTGAACACTGTATTTTGTGTAAACATAAAGTAGCAGTTTCCCATTAGAGGGCAGTGAAATATTAGTATTTCTGTTTTCACTCCTGAATGGTTTGAACACATAATTTCACTGCAGAACACAGATTTGCATTGTCAAGAATGGATACATGACCTTTTTACAGGATTGTATATCTTAAATGGTACACTGTATAAATATATTATTACCTAGTTAGTTCAAAAACTGTAATTTCTCTAATTTCACCAATTTAAAGTGTATTTTAAACATTCAAACTTGTAATTGTTTTCTTTTAAAGAAACAATCAAAATTCCTCCAAAATCGCGCATTAGTGTGTTTTGAAGTTATTTCAAGACTGACAATTCAGTATTTTATATTCAGTCAAGCATCTCAAAGCAGCAAGCTAGTATTTAACTCGATCTAGTTAACAATGTAAACAGTTTACTGATTTAACCTAAAGAATTATACAGACACATTACTAACTCTACAGATTAAAGCTGATATCCGGAGTTTCTGAGAAACGTCTCGATGTCCCGCCCTAAACAACCTCACTTCCTCCCACTGCCTCTCCCAATCTACCAGAAGCCACGCCTCTACTTTTCCGCACGAGCATCGCGGAGCATAACAAGGTCACTTCGGGTCGCATTGATATAGGTCTATGGCTTAGGTAACAACCAAACTCATATTTCCCTGTTTGTTGTTGTGACCTTGTTTCCGTGCACAGTTCCGCATTCACTTGGATTGACAGTCGCAAAAACAGGAAGTCAAAGCCTATTGGCTGGGTGCAGTCGGCGATTGTTTCCATTTGTACAGGGGACTATATGACGAAGGAGGGACTTTTATACATTAATGTATATGAATGACCACCAGCAGTAGACCATAGTAAAAGACTAGTTAGGTATTTTTTTGCTTTTCAAAAGAATGATACATAAACATAAATTTCTCAGAAACTCCGGATATCAGCTTTAAGTAAAAGCTTGTTTTTTATTGTTGAAGTCAAACACAAAGTGTAAAGAATCACCTAAAGTTAGTTTTATTCTGATTCGGCTGTAGGCTGTTGAAGTACAGCTCTCACATGTCACACTGCTGCTCCTCTTCATATCTTCACAATAAAAAAACAACTACTTTGTTAAGCAATCCAAAAACATGACAGGATCGTGTAACTTTGGATAGGCACACACACACTCACAAACACACACTGACCCTGTAATTTATTACCTATGCATTTAGACTTCTATGTTATGCTAGTAATGTCTATGACAGGGAAGGGTTATACTTTAAATGGCTGGCAGCACTGTAGAATCCATGCTGCCTTTGTTTGTTTAAATGATTGTCATTCTTTGAATAGACGAGTGTTTGTTAAAGCATTATAAAGCCTGTTTGTATGATCCCTTTCAGTTTGAAGTCAGTATCAGAAAAGCAGCAGAGCACTTAGTCCACCTTCCTCCAAAGACTCTGACCCAATCAGAGCTGCAGCCTCTTTCCCAGCATCCCTTTTCTCTCGTGAAGCTCAGACATGTTGATCAAACACCCACAGAGACCAAGCCCGAGTCTCAGCCCGAGAATTCCGACCTCCCTCCTTCCCCTCCCTCCTTCAACTCCGCTATCAATTTCATGTCAAGAGTCCTCCACCGCCTCAGGGAGGTGGACGAACACGTCTTTGAGGTGAACTCTTTCCTCCTTATAGTCACGTGTCTGTTTTCCTCTTCCTTTGTCTTTCCTTTGTGCTGCATGCTATGACCTGAGTGAATGCTTGATTGTATATTTTTGTCCTGATTATACATTTAGCTTTGTGTAGTGTGTATTCAGATGGTGAGGTCATCCTCCTATTTATTCAGCTCCACAAAAATGGTAAGAACAGGCCTGTAGAGTTGGCACGAGCTGAGACGGACAAACAGTCAGATTACTGGCTGCTTTGAGTCATTGTGGGACATACTGGCCAACCCTTTGATTTCAATTTAGAAAAAAAATTGTAAAAGGATCCTCAAGAGAACAGACAGGTAGCCTGAAAACTAAATATAAAACATATTTTAAGTTTAGCATTCAATTGTAAATGACAGTTTTCAAAGGATTTCAATTACAATTCCAAAGTAAATTATCTGGACTCGATTACAATTCAATTACATGTACCACAGCAACACGTGTTTTAAATTACAATTAGTCATCACTTATTTACCCTTTCAAGAAAATTAGGACATGTTTTTTTTTTTTATTTAGGCCCATTTATCAATTCATTATATACAATTAGATAATATAGGAAAAAAGGGATTT
This sequence comes from Gouania willdenowi, assembly GCF_900634775.1. Classification (NCBI taxonomy): domain Eukaryota; kingdom Metazoa; phylum Chordata; class Actinopteri; order Blenniiformes; family Gobiesocidae; genus Gouania; species Gouania willdenowi. Next base: position 28,655,296 of record NC_041046.1, on the reverse strand, counting down.
TCTCTAATACAGGTTTAAATTGATAATCAGTTTGTATATCAGAACATATTGTTTTATAAGTTATCTAAATTTCCTACAGTTTTTTTTTTTAGATGGAGAAATAAAGTTAATTCATACAGTTTTGTCAGATCTGTGTGGTTCTCTGTTCTGTATGACTTAACACATCAAGTGGGGCGTGTGAGTAATAATAAGGCAGCTTTCATTCCTCACAGCGGCGTTATTGTCCCGCTCCGAACAATAAACACTCAGCTGTTCAATCCTGTGTTCTCTTGAGAAAGTCCTACATAAAGATCTTCCGTCATTAACATTGCACTGCTTATTACATGGAGGTTAGTTTTTCTGGTTATGTCTGCCCTCAGACAACTGCACTATTGTGTGTGTGTGTGTGTCTCTGTGCTGAGGCGGTGGATATAACTTCTTTTTGTTCCTGTGTTCTTGCAGAAAAAAGCTCAAACTCAGCACGTTAGGGAGTTTCATACAAAGAGCATAAAGGAAAAAGGTGTTCACCTTAGTGGGTTGTTCTCAGGCGACAACTCAGCTGCACTCAAGGTGACTCCATCCAGTCTGTGTTATGGTCACTCTGTGGCATGGTTTGCATCATCAAAACCATTTGCTTGAAAAAAACACATCCTGTTTAGCATGTGTGGATTACTAAAACAGCACTGTGTATCAATTTCAACATTATATTTGCACAGCACATTAAACCTACTGCTAGACGGTTATGACTTACCGCTCTGCTGAGAAGACATATACTTTGTAAAAGCCTTGTGCTTTGTTTGCTAGATTGGTTTCAATTGCTTTGTTTCCTTGTGCTGTTGAGGAGTGGGAGAAGTGTGTGTTTGTGGGTTTTTGCAGCTCCACCCTCACAAACAATCTGCTACAAGTCAACAACCAGATGTGACAAAAACATTCACACAAGTGTAACCTAAAGAAACACATCTAAAGGCATTTTGGGAATAAGTATTTACATTTACTTCCTTAGTGGTTGGAAGACTTTCCAGTGGACTGGGCCATTATAACATTAGTGGTTCCCAACCTTTTTTGGGTCGTGAACCCATTTTGACAGAATTAGAAGTAGTTTATGATCGTGTTTATTAAAATGCGACACAAATACAGAGTAGCAACAACACAATTTTTTTCTAACAGGATTTATATTTGAGAAAATATTTGATATTTTTGATATATTGTGTGTGATATGGTAATGTGAAAAAGAGAGATAATTTTAAACATTTAAAAATACAATTTTGGGCCACATGGGGGCCACAATCTCAAGGTTGAAAAACACTGAGCCAAACCATTACATTGTAGCTCTGATTGTGTGTTGAGTGTTGTTGTCATGCTGAAAGTCTTATCACTGCCTGTATTTGGCTCCACCCATCATCCTATTTACTCATCTGACCCGCCTCCCTGTCACTGCTGAACAGAAACATCCCCATTGCATGATGCTGCCACCACCATATCACATGATGGGAATAATGTTCTTATGTTAATGTGAAATGTTAGCCCTCCGCTACACATGGCATTTTAGATTTACTTTAAAAAGTTAATTTTTGGTATTATTTTTCTTGTTTGGTTTTTCCTCAAAATTGAGACACAGTGTCAAACTGAAAACAAGGCTTTTTAACGATGGCTTTCTTCTTGCCACACCCATAAAGGTCAGATTAGTCGAGTGTATGACTGATCGTTGGGTGTCTGCAGTATTACTGTGGGCCTCCTGGCTGCTTCTCTGACCAATGCTCTCCCGTCAGTTTAGACCTCATGTCTTGGTAGGTTTGCTTTGGTACAGATGTTTAAAGTTTGAGATTTTTTAAATAACTTAACCCTGCTTTAACTTCTCCATAACTTAGTCGCTGATCTGTCTGCTGTGTTTGTTAGTTTTTATAATGTTTTCATAATGTTTGTTCACAAATGTTCTCTAGACCTTCACAGAACAGCTGTATTTATACTGAGGTTACGTTGCACACATGTGGAGTTTATTTACTAATTAGATGACTTCTGAAGGCACGTGGACTAGATTTTATTTTGGGGTATCCATCAGAGTAAAGAGGGCTGAATACTTTTGCACCTCACACTTTTTGGTTTAAAATTTAAAAAAAAATGCTGAACACCATTATTCTACACTTTCTACAAATATTTGTTGTTGTGTAAGTTTATCATATTAAACCTTAATAGAATGTCTTTACATTTGTGGTTGTTTACTTTGACACACCGTAGAAACGTTTATGAATATTTAAACAAACCAGTGTATTAGAGGAAAAAAGTATTATAATAATGCATTGAAAATCAAACCTAAAAAGAAATGGGTAATTTCTAAAGCCTATAGAACAATAATATTAGAAAATAGAAATACAAACATGTACTTTTGTGTGTTCAGATTATTGCTGAGTGGATAACTTTTACAATGCAGTGCTGATCTTCTTATCTGCTGTTATTATTTCACAGCTTTTCTTTCCTGTTTTCCAGGCTGGCTCCACTCGACGGACGTTTTCTCACTCGGGCGACAAGTGTCACTCATGCGAGAAGCGTGTTTACATGGTGGAGAGGGTCTGTGCCGAGGGGCTCTATTTCCACAGGGAGTGTTTTCGCTGTTCGACCTGCGGCTGTGCTCTGCGACAGGGAGCTCACGCCTTTCACTCTGAGAAAGGTGTGTTTCTATTCATGGCACCGCTGCTTCCTTCAGGGCCAACGTGTATAATCATGGTGGTGGTTCTCCGTCACAGGTGTGCAGGTTCCTGGTTATTTATAGACTGGTTTAAAAGACAGACAATAATCTACACTTGTGTGTATAAAACTTCCCTAAGTTTTTATTGTTGAATGTATTTTTCATGTTTTAACAAAGTTTGAGTTCATAGGAAACAGGACACCAAGAGTGTATGCTTCTACCACAGATACAGGGCTGACCTATAGACCAGCATCCATTTCCTCTGATAAAGTGTTTTGTTTGATGAGAGGTGAATGTATCATCTATGATGTGGACTAAAGAAGATAAATCCTGGATTATTTGTAATTTGTTTGCTTGCGATAAACCTAAATCAGGCAAACAAAGCTAAGCAATGAAACCATTGTAAGGAAGTCTTTGTATGTTGCTGTTGTAAACATTTAAATGTGATTTGTGGATTGAAACTCAGCCGTAATAAGGCTCTGTGTGTTGGGCGATGGTTGGATGGATGGATGGATGGATGGATGCTTGTCCATAAGTATATTTCCTTTGGGCTCTGACAATTCAAAGATGTAAAAATAATTTCCTGTCAAAAATCTTTCTTATTTTTGCTCATTCGTTCTTTTTTTTTTTTTACAGGAACATTGTTCTGCAAACTTCACTTTGATCAGCAAAATAATGTGACAAACCTGCGGAGGAGTTTTTCTCAACGCTTAGTGAGTACTTTTCTCCAATGATTAGTGTAAAGCACGTGTCAAACTCAAGATTTCAGTGAAATGTTTTTGCTTTTCATTCTGTATGTTCTTTAATAAATGCTTGCACATTGAGTTTTAAACAGAAAGTGCATTCATTTTTAAATTTGGAAATTAATAAAACAAGTTTGACAGCCCTGAAATAAAACATTCAGGAAAAAAAACTACCTGCAGATCTGAAATCAACCCACCCACATTAAATATTTGGGTGTCAAACCCAAGGCTTGCTTCCCCCAATCCGGCCCACCAAACAATCCTAGCGTCGATTTAGTTTGAACTAATAATTGCAGGGAAAATAAGAACTATAGCTTGTTGTTACTTATAATCATTTACACATGAAAGTGTTAAAATTGAAAATTCCACATTTATTACTGAACAAATGCTTGGATTTCTCTCGTTTGACCCACTTAAGATCGACCTGGCCCAAATGTGGCCCTTTAACTAAAATGAGTCTGACATGCTTTCGAGCATCCAATTCGGGCCGCTAGAGAAAGTAGAAATTACAGACAAAATGACCAAAATACTCAATTTGCATTGCTCACAGTTTTCCAATGCTTATATCATATGATGGAAGTCATTTCTGAATGCAAATTGTTGAAAGAAACCTCATCTTTTCCAAAATCCTGCAATTTTCCTCCAGATTTTGCCAAATTAAGTAAAAATTGGTCACAAAACAAGGACATTTAAATGTATCTTGTGCGGGAACAGATATCTACCACTTAATGCTTGAATAATGTCGATGCCTTACATACTTTACATGTCACTATACCTGGAAGTGCAAACTAGGGCACGTCAGTGTTAAAATGACTAATCGGCTCCTTTTTTAGATCAAACTGCTCTGTGTTTGGCCCCTGAAATAAAATGAGTCTAATTCTGTCTGTTTGTTCCTGGTAGAAGCAGCCTGAAGCTGAGGAGCAGCATGTCGCTAAAGAGGACATCTCCCTGTCCAGCAGTACGACACAGCAGCAGAGTAGCCCTGCAGCAGGTACCTTCAGCTCGTTTGTGAGGAAGCAGCTGAGCCGGCCTCTCAGTGTGGCTCTAGCTGTGTGTAATATCCCCTGTTATTTGTCCCGCCGCGTGCACGCTGCAGCACAGGCACTCACCGGCCACCTAAGGGACAACGCCCACGACTACACGTCTCTGTATGAGCTGCTGAGCATGGGCCTGCCCCTGCTGTTTGTTTTACAAGAAGTGCTGCTGCAGATGTACACAGAGCCAGTCCCTGATGGTCCCAGCTCTTTGCAGCCTCTACTGCAGTGGCTGCAGGAGAACATTGGTCACCACCTCATGTAGACTCAAGACAAAAAAAACACCAAAAAAAACCCAGAACACTTTGCTCTGTAGGTCAAGTAGCCAGAGTATTCCTATGATGTCAAAAGTGGACAAACACCTTGTCAATGTTTACGTACTCTTAGGATCACACTGTAGGGAAACATATTTATGGTTCTGTTTGTTTTTTACTTTTAGTTTGACTTATTATCAGGAAAGAAAAGCTGCAACCAAAGGAATTTGATGTGATTTTGCTGTGAAAGATGTTCAGTATTTGTTTGAATTAACAAAAATGTTGCATAAATGGGAACCCAACGTGCCACAGTGAGCATGTGATCGCTGTGGAGTTTACCAAAGTGCCTTAGACAGTTTATCCAGCTGAGAGTTTGTAACTTAGGCTCCGACTGACTAATCTGATGCACTTTATCTGTGAGGAATGTGTCACTGTAGCAGCAGTGATTGTACGTTTGTCTTCATCAGGGTTTCATCAAAACCAGCGCACACTTTATATTTTAGATATTTGTTTTTTAAATGGGAAACACCAAAGGATTTACATTGTCTAATCTATGAACTGCAGGGTGTTTCATTCTACTTTGCTGCCATCTACTGTTGATCCATGAACAGCTCAGCCTCTTTGAACAGTGTGTGAGGACTTTACAGAGGTTCATATTTACTGTAGACAAATACTGTTTCATTGTGTGTAGCCTTCTTGATGTTTGGAGAACATCTGCAGACCTCTTTGACCAGAAGCCACTTCTGCTTCCCGTCAGATACATTATACTTATTTTCAGTTCTCATAAAATAATATTTGCCGACAGCTTTTTATTATGAGTTTTTTTTTTTTTTTTTTTAAATATGCCAACTGACTGCATGCAGCATTAGCATTAGCTGCATGTCTTTTTTTTACAGTTCAGTGCAGAAGGAAAATTCTACTGCTTAAAAAAAAAATACCAAAGAACTCATTTTATAATATTCCCGTGAGACACCTGACAAAACAAAACAAAGTGACAACGTGTAACTGTTGCCAGGATCACACAACAGTGATTTGTTGTGTAAAAATGTTTCTACATTTGCACATTTGTTTTAAAATGTCTGTTTTTTGGTCCTGTGTTTCTTCCTGTGTTCAGCTGATGCCTGTTATGAGGTGTGTGAACCCGACGGATGGTTAGGACGAATGACGTTTTAAAGGTGATCACCTGCATGGTCACATGGTAGTTTGTGGCAGTAGTGATGTCTGTGCCTGCAGATGTTTATAATAAACGTGTCTGATGTGTTTGAACAGCACTCGCACAAAAAATGCTTCTCGTTTTTTTCTTTTTGGATGTTACATTAATTCTGGCTAAACTAGGTTTTAGGCTAATTTGACATGTTTTGGGAATGACTTAGTACTAACAGTTTGTTTGAGAACTAGATTCTAAATCTGCTTTTTTGGTTAACAGAAATGTGAAAGAGACATTGCTGCGGTGAAATACAAATATTACCTCTGTTATTTCATGTTTGGATTTTTTTAAAACACATTTACTTCATGAGAACAATCTGCAGCTAATGCTGTGTTCAGCTTAAAATCCTTCCCTATACTTTACACTAAGCTTAAAACAGAATATTACTGTACTTCAAATAAAATGATTAATGTTAAGATGAAAGAATCACCTATGAACCCAACAACTACGAAAAAAATATACAGAGGAAAAGTACTTTTTCATGGGGATATGCTCACCATCCATTTGTGATATATATATATATATATGTGTATAAATATATATATATATAATGCTGCATTAGGAATCCTAGTTGCTAAAGTGAAAACACAAAGGTTTTTCAGTAATTAAAAAAAAAAAACCTTTGTGTTTTTCAGATAAAGCCACATTTTAACAAAATCTTTCTAACTTTAATTTTTTAAAACAAAACGGCGATATTGAAAACCTTTAAACCTGACTTGCAACAATGATGGTTGATGAGCACCTTGTTTGTGTAATTCTTTGAGACAAACCTGCAGTGCTGATGTTTTAAAGTTCTCTTGATACTGACTCACTTGTGATTGAACTTATTACAAGCTTAACTCGTGTACTTCAAAATCCTGTTTCAAGGTGAAAGGGATTTTTTTTTTCCACTTCTGCAACAGAGGATCTTGCTTCACTGATGGGATCAGCGTCATCTCTGCAGCAGGCCTCAACTGCCAAATACGCTATGTATGTAAATATGCAATATATGGCACAGTTGCATGATGGGTAACAGAAGCTACTTTTGTTCAATTATGTAATTTTGTTATTTTTTCTGGTAAAATTGAAATTTTTGTAGTGTTCTTTACCTGGATGTCACAAACATTGACTTGACAAAGCCTGATGGATACATTGATGAAGGAACAATGAGAAAAGCTCAATTTTGTAAAATAAATGCATTAAATAATTTGTATTTCTATAAAAACTTAAATAAATTGTTCCCTCTGTTTAAAAAAGATCAAGCTTTAATAAAAACAAACAAAAAAAACTGATTTTCACTTTGGAAATGAATTAAGGATGATTGGGTTAATTGGGATTCATGGCTGTTTATTTACCAGTACCAGTCTGAACTGTGGAGACCTTGGTACAGCTGTTTGTTGTAAACAGTGGTGCGTTTCCTTTTTCTTTTCTTTTTTAGAATGCTGGACTAAGTCTGCAATAAAAGACTGATGATGATTATAACTTTAATTATTCAAGACAGGATTTTTTTTAGGAATCTGCTTTACGTGCAATACTTTTACCACACATTACCTTCCATTGGCAGAAACATAGTAACACAAATATGGTGTTAAAACTGTAGGAGCAGAAAGGATATTAAATGTAGAACTGATTTTTTTTTTTTCCCCCCCTTTTTTTTGTTTGTCCTGCTTAAAACGTAGAACTGCTTTAAATGTCGGACCTTTGAGTTTTTAAAAGCTGTGATTTGATAGTAGAAATGTCCTCAATTATTGGAGCTTTTGTGTTCTTGAACATCTTGGTTTCATGTTCTAACAATTATTTAAACATTTGATAATTCTAATATTGTTTTATTTATTTGAACTCACAATGACGGAAAACTGACTAAAGAAAACCTATTTTTAACAGAAAAGAACATTAACAGTAAGCTGTGCCTAGCTCAGGCAGTATCGATGAATGACCTGTAACCTTTTCTGTTAAAGATGAATGATTGTGCCTTTAATAAGTGCGTATATGGTTGTGCTGTAGCTCTCTCAGGTTTAACCATTGAACCACTCTCTGTTCCTGCTTGTACAAGTGGAATTACAACCTGCACAAGATGGTGGAATTCCTTCGTCTCCTCTAGAGTCTAATAAATGTTTTCTATGTTGTAGTGGAATTTGCTCATAAATGCACACAAAGCTTGAGCATCTTCGACATAAAAAAAGAAAACTCCTTGGTTTAAAAGGAAATACTTTTGCAGTAAGTGAATATGTGAGCTTAAAAAGAAAATCCTTGACTGAAAGAATGTTCACACTGAGTAAAAGTCGTCACCTTGGTTTGTTAATCAAACATTCAAGATTTCAAATACCAAAGGGTAGAATAACTAATAAAGCACCAATTTGGACTTGCAGTTATTCTGAATAGCAGTAATTGGAATTAAATATTAAAAGAAGAAAAACAATGCATGCGGTTAAACACTGCCTCATTATAACCTAGCAGAGCTCAATGCAGCGACGCCTACTACCAAAGTTGATTAACAGGGACACACAGGTAATGTTTTGATACTCCAGTGAACCTAAATGTTGAACAGTAACACTCCTGCAGGGAATCAGTTACATTACAGCTGGTTTGCATTGAACACCATGCAAATTCTAGACAGGAAAAGGTGGTTTTGATCTATTGCTGTCGTCTTATAATCTTATAATATACTGTATAAGTCTGCGGCGACTTATACAGTATATCAGTAAAGTTGGTGCTTTCATTTTTCATTTAGAAGTTAAATTGGAGCATAATTGGGCACCCCGGTGCCCGTCTGCGCCATCTACCCTCTCCGGTGGTCCGCCATATGGACGGGCCGGGCTCAGTCCCTCAGACGGGACAGTCTCTGCTGGCTCTGGGTCCACCGGCGTCACCCACACCGGCTTCCCGTTCGGCGCGGCTCTGGCCGTCTGCTGGGCATGGGCCTTGGCTCCTCTGCTGGGGTCTCGGGCGGGGAGCTCTCTGGGCCCTCACCTTGGGGGGTTGGATGCAGGGTTGTGGGTGGGGGTGGGGTGGGGTAGGTTAGATGTTGGCAGGGGCCTTGGGGTTGGGGCAGGTGGCGGGGTGAGCTGGGTCCTCGGCTCCATGGGGGCTTCTCGGGTGTGTATGAGGGGGGCGGTAGCTACCTCTCAGCTTGGGATCTGGGGGGCTGCTTGACTGTGGCGGGGGTGGCCTGGTGTTCCCCGGCCCCTGCTCTTTCTGCTGGCCTGGTTGCATCTTCGGTCCCGGGGCGGTGCTTGGGTTTGCAGTAGCAGTTCTTACACATACATTGGTCTACGATGCACTGCACGCCTTGGGCTGTGGGATAAAACTCATACTGGGCTGAACCTTAGACACGTTGATCCCAAATACTGTACCTGTTCTAGGTATTACCACTCATTCCTTCCCTCTGTCCACAGCCACCACCATTATACCTAAGCTTCACACTTCATCAAGCCAGTCACCAGACTGGCTTGATTACACAACACAATAAGCACAATATGCACAACTACAACTTCACATCTCACTCTCACTTTAAAATAATCAACTCTTCCCCATCCTTTCCATTTCCTACCTTGAGTCTCTCCTCCCTGTTCCCTTCCCCCTCACCCAGGTGTAACACTGCCCTCTCTTTTTATTTTCTCCCTTTAATAAAGTGTTTCTTATCCTGCCTTATGGAGGGCTGGTGATGGTCACAATTATGCAATAAAATGAATTCATTTGTTTTATTGCAATAGCAAAACATGCATTGCATAAAATAAAAATTGGAGCATATTTAGTCCAGAAGTCTACAGCCTTTAAAACCTCATTTCACACACATGTCCCCAATCGTTATTTTGTCTTTGGGTGCAGAAAAGATTACAGGGTTTGCATGTGATGTCCTCCTTTCATTTTTTTTTTTTTTTTGTTTTTTCCAGTTGACTCTGCATTGTCACTGTTTTCCCTTTTGTTATTAATAATGATAATAATAATAATAATAATAATAATAATAACAAAATAAAATAAAGAACAAAATAGCAACCACTTTGAGAATATGTTTGGCCAAGCAATCAAAACGGAAATTACAATGAATTTACAGAAAAGTTGATGAGAACAAAGAGGAAACCACTTATTTAAGCAGTTCACTATTTGCCAGACGGTTAAAGACAATTTTTCTAATAGCGTAGCCGCACAGGTGAATAAACCATCTGTAACATAATTTCCTGCGAGGACAACAATTTAGTAAAAATAAGCCGTTAGCACTTTATTAAACATAGAAATGAAAACAAAGAATCTCAGCATTGTAAACACCTGAAGAAAGTTAAATGGTCTAACGTGTAAAACACTTTCAATCCCAATATTAGTATTTTACCTGACATGGTGTTCTTCTAGGGTTAAGAGCAATTATTGAAATACAATTTCATCAAAAATTAAACAACGATGGTATATTGTTGGGGTGAAGAGGAGAACAACGCTTGAAAACAATAAAATAAAGACTTCAACTGTTTATGAAGAGCAGAGCTCAAATAATATATATTTTTACATTTCCTTTTGTCATTTGGCAAATATTTTTACACTTGTTGCTCCAGAGATGAGTAGCACTTTAGAAATCATTTTTATTATTTGTTTTCAAATGGCTGCATTATGAATGACCTCCTTTGCATCAAAGCAAAGTATTAAATGTCTGCTTCTCAAATCAACCAAGTGAATTTTTTAATAACATAATGTAATAAACGGAAGGAAAAAAAATGAATGTGGTTGGGAAGCCTTGAATGAATCGCCGGAATTGAACAGAAACTGACTTTTATGATGACTTTTTTCCAAACTAAATAAGAAATTAATCAGGACAACCTTTTCAGAGGAGTTTGTCAAATATACAGGTTACAAGGTGTGTTGACAATAAAATGGCCTGTGTCAGGTGCTGCAGGGAAATCGTTTTTTGTTAGTGGTGTGAATGTTGGTCGATAATGGTTCTCATTCCATATTCCTCTGTTATATATATACAGGTAAAAGCCAGTAAATTAGAATATTTAGAAAAACTTGATTTATTTCAGTAATTGCATTCAAAAGGTGTAACTTGTACATTATATTTATTCATTGCACACAGACTGATGCATTCAAATGTTTATTTCATTTAATCTTGATGATTTGAAGTGGCAACAAATGAAAATCCAAAATTCCGTGTGTCACAAAATTAGAATATTGTGTTAGGGTTAAATTTTGAAGATACCTGGTGCCACAAACTAATCAGCTGATTAACTCAAAACACCTGCAAAGGGCTTTAAATGGTCTCTCAGTCCAGTTCTGAAGCCTACACAAACATGGGGAAGACTTCAGATTTGACAGCTGTCCAAAAGGCGACCATCGACACATTGCACAAGGAGGGAAAGACACAAAAGGTTATTGCTGAAGAGGCTGGCTGTTCTCAGAGCTCTGTGTCCAAACACATTAATGGAGAGGCAAAGGGAAGGAACAACTGTGGTCAGAAAAAGTGTACAAGCAATAGGGATCACCGCGCCCTGGTCAGGATTGTGAAAAAAAACCCATTCAAGAATGTGGGGGAGATTCACAAGGAGTGGACAGCTGCTGGAGTCAGTGCTTCAAGATCCACCACCAAGAGACGCTTGAAAGACATGGGTTTCAACTGCCGCATACCTCGTGTCAAGCCACTGTTGACCAAGAAACAGCGCGAAAAGCGTCTCACCTGGGCTAAGGACAAAAAGAGCTGGACTGCTGCTGAGTGGTCCAAAGTCATGTTTTCTGACGAAAGCAAATTTTGCATTTCCTTTGGAAATCGAGGTCCCAGAGTCTGGAGGAGGACAGGAGAGGCACAGGATCCACGTTGCCTGAAGTCTAGTGTAAAGTTTCCACCATCAGTGATGGTTTGGGGTGCCATGTCATCTACTGGTGTCGGTCCACTCTGTTTCCTGAGATCCAGGGTCAACGCAGCCGTATACCAGCAAGTTTTAGAGCACTTCATGCTTCCTGCTGCTGACCTGCTCTATGGAGATGGAGATTTCAAGTTCCAACAGGACTTGGCGCCTGCACACAGCGCAAAATCTACCCGTGCCTGGTTTACGGACCATGGTATTTCTGTTCTAAATTGGCCAGCCAACTCCCCTGACCTTAGCCCCATAGAAAATCTGTGGGGTATTGTGAAAAGGAAGATGCAGAATGCCAGACCCAAAAACGCAGAAGAGTTGAAGGCCACTATCAGGGCAACCTGGGCTCTCATAACACCCGAGCAGTGCCAGAAACTCATGGACTCCATGCCACGCCGCATTAACGCAGTAATTGAGGCAAAAGGAGCTCCAACCAAGTATTGAGTATTGTACATGCTCATATTTTTCATTTTCATACTTTTCAGTTGGCCAACATTTCTAAAAATCCCTTTTTTGTATCAGCCTTAAGTAATATTCTAATTTTGTGACACACGGAATTTTGGATTTTCATTTGTTGCCACTTCAAATCATCAAAATTAAATGAAATAAACATTTGAATGCATCAGTCTGTGTGCAATGAATAAATATAATGTACAAGTTACACCTTTTGAATGCAATTACTGAAATAAATCAAGTTTTTCTAAATATTCTAATTTACTGGCTTTTACCTGTATATATATATATATATATTTTTTTTTTTTTTTTTTTTTTTTTTTTTTGTGCCAAACATGCTCCAGCTGGTAAAAGCCTGCAGGTTTACAAGTTTGTTAGTTTCTCCTAAATGAAGGTTTGCAGTGCGATTCCTGGCTTTCGCTGCATCCTTGAGCAGGACACAATGCAAGCAGCTTCACCCCCTTTTTTGTGTGAGTGAAGGAATGTGACTGTATTGTGTAAAACACCTTTAATCACCTCAGAAATGTTCCTTATCATTCTGTATCTGTACATCCGTGCAATAAACAGGCTTTTCCATGTGAAGAGGTCAGTCCAACAGTGGTGGTTATTTATTTGTCTTCCCAATGCCTGATTGGTTGTTTCCACAATTTTAGGTTTTGACTCTCCAATTAGGAGACTCCCTGTGAACCTTTAAGAGTTTAGTGACGTCCAGTATGTCTAAGTTAGACATGAGCAACTGGTGGCCCTCAGTCTAATTTAGTGCAGCCTACAAAGTCCATGCAAAAAATGACTTAAAAAACCCCAAAAATGACTACAAACACACAAAATGTCTAAAACAAGAACATGAAAATGACTAAATAATAGAATATAGCTTTATCGTCATTGCAACAGGTACGAGATTTAAGAGTGCCATATAGTGCCAACACAATTATACAAATACAATAAATAAGCATAAAAACTATAACCAATAAAATACACAAAAATGTATCCATAAACACTCACTACAACAAAAACATGCAAAAAGACTCCAAAAACAGAAAATGACAACAAAAGTATGCAAAATAACAGAAATACAAAAGGACAAAAAAACACACACACACCTTATGACTGTATGAGATAACAGAATGAGAGAAAAATGTTGACAACGAAAATACACAAGGTAACAAAAAATATACAAAATGACAATCAAAATTTTGCCAAATTAATCCAAAAATACATAACAAATGCACACAAGGTGAGAGAAACACAACACACCCTTCTTTGTTCTTTTCTGTATTAATGTTCAGATTGCTCATTATTCTAAATCCTGACATGAATCATATCATATATCATGCGTCCGTCGGATCAGACAATCACATTTTTGTGGCCCCTGCTGTGATGAAAGTTGCCCATCTCTGTCTAAGTGATTCAACCCAGGGGTGAATTCCCAGATAAATATAGTTAACAGAGCTGAGTCATGTACAGTTACTTAACAGGATGTGTACAAAAGTAAAACTCTGGTGGTGATGATTTTACAGAAGGTTTTGTTGAAGCTCTATAATATTGAGTTCTACAGTCATTGTTTAGAACGTTGATGGACCCATTAGATACCGTAACTAACCTGAAGCAGACTCCAACCCCAAATCCCAGTACCTAACTCGATCATTTTCTAATCTCCACATTTCTTTTTGGTGGCCCATGTTACCTAGATATTAACCTGTGATTTTCTGCTGTAATGCCATCAGCTGCTAGTTATCCATGGACCAGTATGCTATTCTGCCTCGGACCACTGCCAACACTCATCAGCCTCCTGCTAGTTTCCCACAGCAGCCAGTGTTCACCAGTCCACAGCTACACACATCAGGTGCTCTCCAGCATTCACTTCTCTAATCGGGCCTCCTCTGTTTTCTGTTGGCTCTCAGCTGGCAGTTGTTTGGCCTTGTCAAATAACAAGGCCCTCCAACATCTGATCAAGTTCCTAACAACTGGTGCATATTCAAAGGAGAAATCCTTTTACAGACTCCTACAGCAGCTTTCTCTTATTCCACCTTCCATATGTCAAACAAGTTATTTTCCAACTATTATTACCATTACAGCACACAGGCCAAAGTCAGCTGTTACAAGATCATGTATGACCCACGGGTAACTGCACACTTAAATCTGTAAATGCAAAAACACCTGTATTCAGGTAGTTCATATTGTTTGAAGATTGGAGAGTGAATAAAAAAAGCCAAGGAATCAATAGGAATTTGGGGTCCAAATTTCCCTGAAATCTGCTGGAAATAACTAATCCTCTTTTGCTGCTTTAGTAACATAAATATGAAACACATTACATTAGTATTTATCTTGTAAACAAAATCAAAAGATGTACAGAAAAACAAAGTAATTACTGTAAATCAAAGATACCAAAATAAGCAGCTACTATACTAAATTCCAGCATAAGGAGGATGTGCCTTGCATCTGGAGTGAGATGAAGCTCATATCCTTACGTCTGCTAAAGGCATCACATGACTTTCAAATTTAGTGAATGTTAGTTTTACAATTACAAAGATTACAATTTCATTCAGCAGACACTTTTATCCAAAGTGATGTACAACACAAGCAGTTAGGGTTAAGAGACTCAACATTCCACAGTTGACCCAGGTTGGATGTGAACCAGTGACCCTTCGATTACAAGAGTACCTGAACTCTGCTGAAAACATTCAACATTTTAACCAAAATATTTCAATTTGACATATTTTGTTGTAAAATGTCAGAGTGACTGCCTCTATGGGTCTAAACGCAACAATTACAATTTAAATTTGCTATTGGCTGAAAAGGAGATTCTGTGATGTCATTGGACCATTGTGCATAACAAGCAAGCATTGTTAGCCCCGCCTCTTTTATAACAAGTTCTGATGAACTACGACCAGGCCCGCGGAACGTCTCCGCACCGAACAGCATGTACCACCTTCCCGAGAATTCAGTCCAATGATTTGGTTCCACCGAGTAAAACAAACTCATTTGTGTGACGTAAAATTGTAATCTACATTGAATTGCCTTTTAAACAATATATCACATGACTATGTTTCGATAAATTTAGAAATTACCGCAAAAGAGGCTGGGCCCCAGTCCCCCCCCCTTTCAAAAATGTCTCACAGAATGTCCATGTCAAATTACAGCCCGACTCAACAAGCTTTAACAGAGGAGTAGTCATTTGAAGAACAGGAACCCCTGGAGCTCCCTGCCGCCCCCGTAGCACATACGGAGTAATGGGCCCCATTCATATATTGGTATGTGCCAATGTTTCAGTACCACCAACTGTCGCAATATTTGACTCACAAATAAATGAGAAAACTACTTTAATAGAAATTGCCTAAAAAAAAGAGCCCCTCGGGCCCCTAATCAAATTGTGCGAGACATAATCGTAATCTAAGTTGAATTACCTTTGAAACAATATGCCACACGACTATGTTCCAATAAATCTGGAAATGAACAGAAATCAGGGCTTGGCTCCTGGGCCCCAATATGATGAGATGCTCAGAGCATCTCATCATATTCATTCATAGAGTATTCATACCAATCTGCATTCTGATCTAACAAGAACTAACGGAGG